>NW_004955414.1:25494350-25526107 GCF_000276665.1 Chinchilla lanigera
CCATTTTTGTCTGTAACTCACTATTATTTGTCTATTTGTTTTCCTGAGAAACTATCTTGAAGATACCAATAGGTAAAATAACAACCATTGATAATGTCCTACCACTTTGTCGGTAATTCAGTAAATCCCCCTATTACTATGTTATCCTTCTTTTACTCTTTTAAATAAATTAAAAACAAAAACAAAAACAAAACAATACTGGTGAGGTTGTGAGGAAAAACAAACCCTTCTACACTGTTAGTGGGAATATAAACTAGTATAACCACTATGGAAATCAGTATGGAGATTCCTCAAAAAATAAAAATACAAATTTCTTTTGACCCAGCTATACCTCATCTTCCCAAAAGAGTTAAAGACATATTACAGTGATACATGCATACTCATGTTTACAGCAGCACAACTCATCATTGCTAAAATCCTGGAAGCAGCCTATAGGCCCATTAAATACAAATGAATAAAGAAAAAATGTGGTGAAGTAGTACATCATTGAGTAATACTCTGTGATAAAGAAGGATTAATTTGAGCCATTCATAGAAAAATGGATGTACCTTGAGACCACAATGCTAGGAGAAATAAACCAGACACAAGCATGGTTTCTCTTATATGAGAATCTGAAGATATATATAAAGAGCAAAATAAAAAAGATACATGTTAGGAAACAGGGAGGGAGACTTTGTTCTGCGGTTCTGGGGATAGAGGGGAAGGACAGGCAGAGGAGGTGAAGTAAAAATGATTAAAATGTGCTATGAGTGTGTACCAATTCTCTGAGATGAATATAATTATTATATATTGCAACCATATTAATTAATCCCCCAAGATAAAGAGCCTATGTTCAATTTAATTCATTTTTTAAAACCCCAAAATGGTTTAGTATAATTCTTATTAAAGTAAGTCTGCACGGATAATTCCACTTGGCATTCTCCTCAGTGAGTTTATGCCTCAGAAACAGATTTATGTGGGTGATGTGATTCTGATGATGCCTCATTTGGGTTCTGTTCCTACATGCTCTTTGACTGTAAACAGCTCACTATGGGAATTACAATTTTAATAGTTAATGATATCCTTTCTTTTTTTTTTTATACACAAAGACCCTAAAAGAAAGTCAACTGCTCCATTTAGCGTTCAAATGAATTATCAGTGATATGGTCTCAATGCAGGCGTAAAAACTGGTGTGTGTGTATGTGTGTTTTGAGACAGGGTCTTACTATGTAGCCCAGACTGGTCTTGAACTCACAGTGATCCTTCTGCCTCAGCCTCCTGAGTGCTGGGATTACAGGTGTGTGCTACCAGGCCTGGCTTGGTTGTATACTCTTATCAAGATAAAACAAAAGCCTCCAGTAAAGAGAATTAAGAACCTTTCAAATGAAATCTTGACAAGGCAGTGAATGTTATTTTATTTCAACTGGATATGCAGAAGAATAATTTTTCAGGAAACAGAACCGCTGAAGGATTCCGTTTGTTTGTCCTAAAGATTTTTACAAGTGGAATAAAAGCACTGTACTTGAACTCTCACACAGTCCTAGCAATCCTACACAGGATATGCTAATTGGCCTTGATTAAGGCTGGTGAGAGCATGAATAAGACTTGGGGTCATTCAAAGTTTTATTAATTAACTGGAAATATATACTTTGAATGTCTGTTATATTCAGAGATAAATTATGTTTGTGTTAGCTACTAGAGACATGAAGACTAGTACAACATAATTTCTGTTCCCAATATTCTTAGTTAAAGTAGAAGGTAACAGACATATACAAATAAATATACTATGCTAATTTTACAGGTGCCAAATAAGTTAGTACATGACTTACTGGGAATACAAATGAGGGAGGTTAGGAAAAGGTTTAAAGATTACTTATGATTATAAAATAAAATAGCATACAGTGCTCAGGACAGTGCAAGTAAATACATATTAATCATTTTTAGTAGTGATGGTATGTGGGGATAGGAAATTGAACAATAAGCAAAATAGTAAGTACTTTCAGGAAGAACTCACATGCTTTCATCTATATAGCAGCAAGAAGAGGTTCCTGCTTCTCTCCCTGGCCTTGGTTAAGTTTTCTGTTTCAGAAACAACAGTTTCCAACTTTTTCCTTCATCTATTTGCCAAAAGGAGTATGAATAAGAAGGCTAATATTTAAAGAGAATATACCATTAGCTGCAAAGAGTTTAAAAGTATAAGCTCAATCTTGTTACCAGTGCTTCCAGCTGCTGCTCAGAAAGATGGACTGAAATTATTCAAGAGGTTTCTTTCTTTAACAAGCAAACTGGGCTGGGCGTGGTGGCACATGCCTGTAATTCCAGCACTTGGGAGGCTGAGGCAGGAGGATCGTTGTGAGTTTGAGACCAGCCTGGGCTACAAAGTGAGCTCACGGCCAAGCCAGAACTACGTAACTCTCAAAAAGACAAAACAAACAAACAAACAACAAGCAAACTGAAGAAACAGCCTTCTGGGTGTGTATGTGTGTGCACATGCACATGTGCAGGGAGGGGAATGGAAAATCACTGCTAATAGTACGGAATTTCTTTTGAGATGATACACATCTACAGGGCTTGTGTGTGTGTGTGTGTGTGTGTGTGTGGTGGGGGAGGTGAATGGAAAGTCACTGCTAATTATGTGGAATTTTCTGGGGGATGATATGCATTTTTTATATACAAAGATCCTTAAATGTTCTAAATTTGTGATACCTGTTGTACAACTCTGAATATACTAAAATCTATTGAACTGTACATTTTAAATAGGTGAACTATACCGGGCCTGGTGGCACATGCCTGTAAGCTCAGCTGAGGCAAGAGGATCTCTGGGAGTTCAAAGATAGCCTGGGCTATACAGTGAGCTCAAGGAGATTGGACTCCAAAGATCCTGTATTAAAAATAATAGGTGAGGGGCTGGGGATTTAGCTCAGCGGCAAAAGTGTCTGTCTGGCAAGCGCAAGGTCGTGAGTTTAGTTCCCGGTACCAGAGAAAAACCAAAAAAAAAAAAAAAAAAAAGGTGAACTATGTCATATACAATATAGTTCAACGGAACTGTTATTTTAAACAAGCCATTAAGAGAATAAAAACAAAACAACACAGCTACATGCCTACTTAACCTTTTCAGGAGAGCTAGTTCTATTTTTGGTTCCCGAAAACATTTCCACCTTCTTTCCAATAGATACTTGAAACCCACGTATTTCAAAGAGGCTCACTGTTATGTCTGACATGTCAGAATCTGTTCATCTATACCCCAGGGTTGTAGTGGAGATGAAGCAAAGCTGGAAATGTCAACCTTGCTTTTCCTATGCCAATTCAGCCTTCAGCTTGAAAACCCAGTGCCATCTAATTCTCAAGCCCAAACCTGAGCAAAACCCCACCAAGAAGGGTCTGAAACTCATGTGCCTGGGATGAAGGCAGAAGGAGTGTAGAGGACCCTCACTGGGTTTGACTAGACTATATACCTGCTGGCTTCTTGGTTAGCCTCAGTTAGACCACAGAACTAAGACAGTGATTTCAACTCCAAAAGTTTGCTTGGCTGGGGCTGATTATTTTTCTAGGGATTAGGCTCTACCTACTGTGTTCCTAGGTATACATGTAGGGCCCTCCCAAACTGGGTAAATCATGTGCTGGCTTTCAGGTTGCGCCCAGTACCAGAAGATTTTTGCTGTTTTATTGTAGTCTAAATCTTGAAGAACAAATCTATATTTAGCCCTTTTCTTTGGGAATTTAGAATGCAAACTGCCTAACTTGGGGGCCAGCCCAACAGTCAATTCAGCAATCCTACATTCAGAAATCTACTGGTTCTTTTTCGTCTCCATTTGCAGGAGTCTAATGATAAGATTTCAGCACACTCTATGACTAAGTTACGACAGGAAAGTACCTGGCACAGCACTGCAATGCTCAATAAATGATAATACTTTTCTTTCCTTCTGAGCAGTTAATTTACACCCTCTGTACTTACCTGGTGTACACAGTCTAAGAATTGCAAGAAGACTGGAGCAAAACCACTACCCTGAGAGTTGAAGGTCAAGCTGCTCCGCTGACTGAATTTATGACCAAAAGAGAGCCACTCTTTTTCAACCAACATCCGGAAGCCTTCAAGTGTCCTATAAAAGGGGTCACTGAGTAACTGCACCAAGGAGGTAACCTAAGGCCAAATCAAGACAGATACTTCATTAATTTCAGTCCTGAAAAGGTTCTGCTGCTTAGATAAAAACATTTCCTTTCAATGATGGCTAACTCATAAGTGAAGTTACCTGGACAGTAAATGTGTTCACTAACTATTCCAGGATGGCAATCAAACGGATTCTGCAAACTTTCCAGTAAAAAATAAAATTCATTTTGGCTACAAGTTTTCTTTCAGAGAGTTTATATTTTTAATCCTCAACTGGTCAGTTTGCTGACTGTGGCCTTTTTCTAGCTTGACTAATGAGGACAGGTGATTAGTTCAAATGTATTCTACTTTTTGGCAGGTGTAGATTAATGTATTAATGTAGTTTATATTCATATAATGTGTTAATGTAGTTTGTATTCATACTTTCCCTGTTCATTCAGATAAAACCCATCAAGGACAGTCCATGTCCCACTCTGTCAACAGGCTTTGCAGGGGCTGATAGCTCAGGGCACAGAGCTTCCTCACAGATACCAGGAGGTGTTTAACATAGGACTTTTTCTGTCTATAAATACATGACTCACTATACAGAAGATTAATCCACAGAATTAAAAACAAAACTAAAGGGAAGTACAAATATAAAATAAAACATGTGAAAATGCATGTAACAGTTGACCTGTGCAGTGATATCCCAGCCTTCTTCCAAACAGACCAAGACTGAGGAACCATTCTCGAGTACTTCTGCTACCACCACGGCCAGCTGCATTATCCTATGAAGCTAAGATATGAGAAAGGAGGTCAGTATTAGATAAGCACTTTTTGAGCACAGAGGACAGTCATTTGCTATCATCGGCCTTGGATAATCAAACAAGTTAATGATAAGGCACTTGTAAAAAGAACCATGTAATGTTTTAAATACTTCAAGTTTTTTTTTGTTTTTTTTTTTTGTCTTTTTGAGACAGGGTCTTGCCATGCAGTTCAGGCTGGCCTTGAACTCATTTTGTTGCCCACGCTGCCTCAAACTTGCAGCAATCCTCCTGCCTCAGCCTCCTGAGTGCTGGTATTTCAGGGGGTGCCACCATGCCCAGCTCTCCTGTCTCCCTTAAAAGGATGATTTTTATAGTATATGAATTATATGTTAAAAAAAGATATTCCTGTTTGTCACTGTGTATTTATATTTGTGTTCAGCTTTTAAGCCAGGCCAGTTGACTCAAAATCTTTAATGAGTAATTAATTAGGGTATAAACACAGCATATAGATTTCAAAACCGTATGTGTATGATTCTAGTTTTTAAAAATATTTTGAGCATCATATGATGAGGGACTGTTGAGTATGAATCTAACTCTGAACTAAAAAAACATCAAAACAGGTTATTTTAAGCACAGGAGCAAGATACATGTCCTTACCTGGCAGTGGACGCTCCTCTTTAGCTGTTCCTATAAAATTGCTATTTCTGTGTCTGAATTCCCTTAGGCTTAGCATTTGCTGTACTTTGTTAACTTTTAAAATTATCCCAAGTGGGATATTTTTCACTATCTCTAACTTCTGATACACATTCACTTGTCCAGCAAGGAAGGAATAGAGGACAGAATGTATCAGAAACACAGAGAGACAACAGTGGGGTGGTAGGGACAGTATGGGCTTGGGGCTCATAATGTAGGTACAGCTTGTGCCATGGGTACTCAAGAGTATCCTAAACTGCCTTTGGAGTAATGTATACATCCTGATAATATAGTTATAACCAACTGTATCTGTAGCTGTGTTTCTTTATAGTTTAAGTACCTTGAGGACAGTCCCTGTCCTGGGTACTAATATTGTTTCTTGGCTTCTGTGCCTTTTAGTACTATATGTGATGGAGAAACAACCCTTTTTTCTCAACAGAGGCTGGGTAGTTGGAGGAGGTAGATGGATGCAAAGGACTAAAAAACTGGAAATTCTTGTGGTAAGAAGGAATAATGGACATTGTATCAGGGACCGAAAGACAAAGCTGAAGGTTATACTGCCGAGATGCTCTTGGCCAAAAGTCTGCATCAGTGTCTAAAGTATGCATGTCATAAATATCTTTCCTTCTGTGGTTTGGAAGAAATGTGTGTTGGCATACTTATTTCCTCTTAATTTCTCAATAAAAGCTCAATTAAAAATATCCTAAGGTTGACAAAGTTGAATGATGGATATACAGTTTTCCCTAAACCTTACAGGTAGGTTTGAGGCATCCAATGTGCTTTTTGGTGTTGGTGTGGGGGTGAATCTAAAATCTAGAGACATGGAACAGGCAGAGATAAATGGGAGGAGAGAAAGAGTAAGGGAAAGGCTCTCACAGTCTTGCAAAAATTGCTTCCTTCTGTCCTGGATTCTTACTATCTTGACTACAGAGCTGGAGCTCTATAAACACATGCTGATTAAATGTATTGTATATAAAATTTGCCAGGCAAAATAATTTTCTCATTAACATCTTACAGACACCAAACTTTCAATTATATAGAGATAAAAACCCAGTCATCAAGTCCTCACCTCCAATGTAGTATTGCTTCCTAAGATTGAAATACCTTTATAGAAGGCATACAATAATGGGGGAGAATGTGGAGTAGGGGGGAATAACACTTTTTTTCTCAAATACTGCATTGATTCTGTATTTCCACTTGGCCTCTTTCCAAAGTTATAAGACAAACTTCCTGAGACATTACCTGTGGGAACCACTCAGAGTCTCCCAGGGCCTTCAGGAAGGTCACTTCTGAGTCAGTAGGGATGGTGCTTGGGATGCAAGCCCTCATCAGCTTTTTAAAACTGGCTTTCACTTGTCGGATTTCATGAAATTCAACAGGAACAAACTCACAATTTAAAGCAAATTCTATCTTGAAGCTCTGTGGATTGAAGATGTAGCAAATTAGGCATATGAAATGCTTTGGTGAAAAAGCAAAGTTTTCAACAGGGCAGTGGTTAACAGTATATACAGTAAATGAGACCAAATAGTTGGAGAGGCTGCAATGGGTCCGGAAAGCCAATCTTTTATGGCTCATGTGTGAGCAGGCTGTAAAGTCTAGTGGCGTGTCTCTGCTTTCTGGAGGTATGTTACTAATCTAAGGAGTGCTGTCCTTCTGAGAACCTAATGAGACGACCAGGCGGCTGGAACTTGGTGCAGCTTATACTACCACACTGCACAAACAGCAGTGCAAGATGCACACTGTAATTAAATAGTAATATATTATTGGGGTTCCAGAACTATATAGATTAGATTTTGCAGACAGACATACATTTGTTGATTAGGCAGGTAAAATATATTCACTGTAAATAGAAAAAGGTAGAGATGAACATTGAGAAAAATAAAAATTACTAAATTACTGCCCTAAAACTACTAAATGTTGTGATTACTTTTTAGAAATCAGTAATAAAAAATTACATACAATAAAATATGCAAGACTGTTGATCTCCATCTTTGGGATTTTTTTCACTCACTTTGAAACATGTATCATCTCTATGTATTTGAAAAAATTTTTCATTTACATCTTTAACCCATATGGAATTTATGTTTGTGAGATATGAGCCATTGCATTTGTAATTAAAGAATGTTATACCGGTCCAGTGGTATATTTCATTTTGATAGTCTGGTTGCCTAGTTCTGAAGATTTAAAAGTCCTCTAACTTCTTGTGTCAAAGAATGAATTAATTTTCTCAGTTTCTTTTTCCTTTTTCACAATCTACTCCAATAAATCTACTGGATCATCTGCTTTTCAAAGATAAAACTGCTTTCTGAAGATTGGTTTTACAACAATGTGAATATACTTAATAATACTAAATTGTACATAATATGGTTAGGATAATAAATTTTCTTATGTGCATTTTACCACAATTTGAAAAATGCTGCCCATATATAGCCAATTTAATATTTTATATTGCTTATCTTAGAGCTTAAAGGCCTATTTAAAATTTAAAAGAAAACAAAAAACTCCTACATTTTTAAAAAAACAGCATTTCTAGTATTTATCAAGGAAAAAAATTTCTTTGTCTTTATGATATTTTTAAGACGCTACTCTACAGAAATAATCTAAAAAACAGGGCAAGAGCCCTAGTGAAATATACCTTACTAACCTCCCCAAACCCTCTATGCTTGGAAACATGTCTGCAATTTACATATAGAAAATAAAGAAACCTAAGCACCCAACACAAAATAGTGACTAAAACAATACAACTATTATATAACATAGTCATGAAGTTCAGGCTTGATATAAAGAACCTAGCAATATGTGTGAGTTCCTTTATTTTTTGCACTTATAACAGATAAAAAGATAGTTTGTTTTCAGAAAACATACATTCCTTCCTTTTTTTTTGGTCTTTTTGAGACAGGGTCTCACTACACAGTTGAGTTCAGGCTGGTCTTCAACTCACTCTGTAGCCCAGGCTGGCCTTGAACTCCCAACATTCCTCCTGCCTTAGCCTCCTGAGTTCTATTTTTTAACTATTCATGAGCTAGGTATGCCTGTCTTACAAGCCAAGAGTTACTAAACATGTTAAGAGACACTGCTGCTAATAAGGATTTTGTTACTATTAACGATTATGAATTTAAAAAGGAGAGGAGGCCAAATTCAAGATTCTTTTGGATAAGTCACTGACACTTATTGGCTTTCCTTTATTCTTCTGCTGTTGGGACACAAATATGTGGACTTGCAGCTGGATAGCACAATGTTAGCTAGAATGTGGCACATGTCAGACAGATAGGGAGCCATACTCTACAGACACGTTTGAATTAAGGAAGGGTCCCAAATGGTCTTTCTTTTTTACTCAAACATGCACAGTCATGTAGCTAACATGAGGACCGATGGGTGAAAGAAACAGCAGAGGTGAGCATTCTAGAGCCAAACCTCAGGGAGTGACTCAGAGCATGTGCAGGCAAACTTGCATTGCTCTTGAAAAGAGCTCCAGCTATTTTCTGGATATAAAATGGTCTGTTGTATGAGAAGACATGAATGCAATGGTTTAATGCCCTCTCCTCTAATACTTGGTGACTCAATGACTGCATACATTCAAGCTCTGCATACAGAGCTCAGACATCAACAAAAGGCTGAAATGCCAGTGTACAGAGAAGAGATGATTTAGTCACTGGCATCTTAGAAGCCAAGCATGTGGGATCCTGCTGAGAGCACCTTGCCTAGAGTCACTCCTGCACAGTTCAGCCAGAGGTCTGTCTAGATTTCCAGTGGGAAATGTTGCGGGGATTTCTGAATTGAGAAATACTTTCATTTCATACATATTTGTCAGCAGTAATACAATTTATTTTCTAATGTGTAACTTGGAAAACAAACTCAAGGCATTATTGCCGCTTTTGGAGATGCAGACTATCTTTACAATTTATGAGACCTCAGTATGTCTAAGTTTTTTTTTAGCATAATAATGGTAAAAATAAAGTTGATTAGCATGTAACATTTTGATTTTTCTGACATTCTTAGGTCAGCCTTGAAAAGTTTGAAAAAATGTTACTTAGAAAACTTTCAGCCTTTGCTGGCCTCCACACGTGGTGCCACAGTCTTTCTATCTTTACTCTACTACTTCCCTGTAGCTTTCCTCTTTTTTTTTTTTTTTTTTGTCTTTTTGACACAGGGTCTCCCTATGCAGTTCAGGTTGGCCTTGAACTCACTTTGTAGCCCAGGTTGGTCTCAAACTCACAACGATCCCTCTGCCTCAGCCTTCCGAGTGCTGGGATTACAGGCATGTGCCACCACGCCCGGCCCCCGTAACTTTCCGTATTGATGGGTTTACAACAACAAAATCATCTACTTTACTATGGACACAGATACCTGTGGAAAACGAATCAAGATAGTGGGAAACACGGCCTAAATAAACTTTATTTCTTTTTTTGTACTTCTTAATTTTTAAGATTACAAATAAATATTCATTTTCCTGGTTAGTAAATATGCACATATTTCTATATATAGGTACATACATAAAGAGTGCTAACATTTTCTTTAAGATTATTAGCTTCAGGTTAAGAATCACACTATAAAAATTTTCTGGTAAAACCAGATTGTAACAGGTTTATAAACTGCCTCAGTATATATGTAAGGTTTCTAAATGGGAGAAAAGCATCTTACCCTTAGCTGTGACTTTTCACCAAATATATAAAGGGCTGCTTGGCGTTTCAAGAGCTGGTTTTGTAGGAAGGTGCTATTACCAAAGGAGGGTGAGTGATCCTTCCCTGCCAGCCGAGCTCCAACATCAATGAAAGATGTTGGAGAGCTGATCAAGCGAGTGCTGGAGCGAAGACTTGCCCATACACCTTCACAAAAGTCAAAAGAATTGAGTGAGGCAATCTGATGTAGAAATGCCATGAATAAAGAAAAAAACGCATGCTATGGAGCTACAGTTTTAGAGGTAATAGTGAGTTAATTAACTTAAGAGATCATGGATCACAATGGTTGGTTGCCATCTATTTTTGTAATATAAGCATTATTTAATACAGCATTTCAAAATCAATCTTTGAATAAGAAGGACCTAGGAAGTCAATAATATCCCATTTTTAAATGTTGATGTAATTTCAGTATTTACAAGTATATATGAAAATCACAAATAGAAAGAGGGCACTGACACACACACACACACACACACACAAAATGCAGGCAGGAAGCAGTAATGAAGCCAGGGAATCAGAACTGAGTAACTCAATTTCTCAAGACTTCAAGAAATAAATAAAGAATATTTTCCTGCCTTCTTAATTAATTCAACAAGAAAACTAGTTAAAGATATAAAACTAGAAACTTACTAAATGTAAAACTGAAAATTGTGAGTTAGAACTTATATTTACATATCATGCCAATGATGTAACTTTAGTAAGTAAAGATTATGTATAGCTTTTTCTAGTACCCAGGAAAAATAATGAGAAATTATAAATTTAGTAACATGCATTTCACCAAGGCTTTATTTAAAATATAGTCAGAAGCAGATGCATTCTAAGAGAAAAGCTGAGCTAAACAGCTAGAAGAATCTTGTGATGTAAATTGATCTTATTTATATTAGAAAAATGAAGGATTTCTATATGCAGGTGAGACCATTAAATATTAAACAACCAACCCACAAGCATATGCTAATTCTCAAACCTGACTAGCACTGCAACACCTTCAAATAACAAAGCCCCTCAGAAATGCCTGTAGACTGTGGAGTTCATACCACTGCCAGGGTCACTGAGTGGAGGGCTTCCCTAAAGTAGGTTTTCTTCTCTAGGTATAAAAAGGCTGTTTGAGAAGTTTAATTATTGCCTAATGAAATCAAGATATGTTTCTAGGTGATGAAATTACCATGATAATGTCACATCTGCTTCTTTTATTTATAGGATTAAGGGGCCAGTTTCCCAGAAAAGGTTTCATAGGTGATTTCGTCTAAAATGAATGTATTTATGTATTCTGTCTAAAATGAACATGTAATCTATATGCTTTTCTTAGGTATTAAGACAAGATGTTTATCCATAAATGGAATCACAGGAAATTCAGAATGTGGATGAGGATATAATTTGACAAACGTAAAAAGTCACTTGTAACACGCTTTCAAATGAAGATGGTTCAAATGAAGATGGTTTAGGACACTTAATACAGTACCTTGATTACGGACTCTTTCCTTAGCTGAAGATTTGGGATTTGACTGAGTAAAACATTTATCTCTGTACTCATGCACTGGTAGGTAAGTTAAAGACAGGAGAAATGAAATGTATAGAGCAGCAAATATCAGAGCAGGTTGAGTAAGAGAAGAACAGGCTATTTAATTTTTAAGATTAAGTTAACACAGAGAGAAAATGTAAATATAATTAAACTAGGAGATTTAATTAACAAACAAAAAGCTCAACAGTCACAAAAAGATGAACTGAGTGCCTGTGAAATGAAATTTCAGCCCTTGTTTATAAATACTGTAAGCACAATGAAATGGACAGCACAGCAGAGGGTGCCATTACAAAATTATACCAAATGGAACGAGCTTTTGAAGACTGTCATTCAGTCAGAAACAAGTTTATATAATAAATTTAAGGAATTTGTGGTGTGTATGTAAATGTTAGGAATACACTGGCCCTAGTACTGAAGGAGTCTGACTGGCAAATGCTATGTATTGTACAACACATTTGTTCTCCTGAGGAAGATCATCACCAGGAAAGTGCTAGCAACCATTTGGAATAACTAAGGGCATACTTTTTCAGTACAGCATTAAGTATTGCCACACTATTTTCTTTTTCTCATTTATACATTTATTTTCTATAAATAAATATAAGCAATACAAATTCATGATCCTGTGACAATGCCTAATACCACTAATAAGACAGCCAGCTTGTGATGACTTAAATAATGACTTCTGTTAAAATCCCTACTTGCATCAAAATGTAAGCAGTATTAGAGATAATACTTTTGTAATTTGAGTAATATTCTTTTTTCCATTAGAAAGAAATTGTTTTATGACTATGGCAAACTTTACCTGCAATGACAAAAAATGCTGAGTAGCCACATCACTTCCTGAGCAAAGAACTGTTCAAATAAACTAAGGGAAATGTATTTATTCAGCATCATATGTCTTTCTTTCTTCCTTTCATTTATTTATTTTCTTGCATTATTGGGGACTGACCTGGGAAGGTCTTACACATGCCAGGCAAGTGTTTTACTACTAAACAACACCCCCATCCCAATAACTAACTGTAATAGCTGTATTATTAACCTGCACAATGCAAAACTGCACAAAACGTGACATACTGTGATAAAAGAAAAGTCATTAGAAGTGATTTTCATTCCTACTTTCCCACTTTGCAAGCAGAAAATTAAGAGATTCATGGTTTTAGTGGTCAAAGGAAGTCATAAAAAGGGTTGCACAGAAGCTGGCCAATGGCATACAAAGAATACAATGGCAAGACAGAACAAGGACCTGGGACTACATGGCAAAGGCACATGGCCTCTCTGTACTGACTGACTGCTTTTCTATGTGCATTCCTGCTGGAATGTGGGACACTCATTTTACATTCAGATAATTATAGCCAAGCTCTAGATGCTAAGAAACTTCCTTGAACACATCATACTTTGTTAGTCTTTGCCTGGAATAATTTCTCCCATTTATTTCTTTACCTGGAAAACTCCTTATCCCTTAAGAATCATATGCCAGTTAATCTTGATTGTCACTTCAACTTGACTGGTTAATGCATTGATAAGTTCATAGATAAAGGGGATATTAAGAGGTAGGCCTAGTTGAAGGAAGGGGGTCATGGGAATATTAGCATGAGCATGACATCTGGTCCTTGGCTCCTTCCTCTGGTGCTCTTTCCTTGCCCTCTGCTTCCTGGGTGTTTTGCCTCAAGCAGCTTTTCTTTGATGGCCTTCGACCAGGTCATTTCTGCCTTGGGGCCAGCCTACCATGGACTGAATCCCTTGAAGCCAAGAGCCAAAATAAACCTCTCCTCTAATTTGTGGCTATCAGGTATTTTGTCCCAGTAATTGAAAAACATATCAATACAATCCAGGTGTAATGTTAACTTCTTGGAAAAGCATTTCTAACTGTCCTGATTTATAGGGAGCTCAATCTGAACTCTGATCACACTGTATTGTGATTATCTGCACACTCTTTTAGTCTACAAAATTGTTGGCTCATAAAGGTAAAGATTGAGTCATTCTTGTATCCATGCTAAGAGTCGTACACACAGGCACTCAACACATATGTTGATTATTTTCTTGTTGGAAATGAATACATTGTGTGAGCTGTTATAAGTCTTTATCAACTCAATTATTTACATTGTAAGAGTGAAAAGAAATATTAAAAACATTAAGTATGTCCTCAAATACAGAGTATTAATGAAAAACTGTCAAGTGCTTATCACTGAGTAGAAAAGCAGCAATAATAAAAATGGCCTATACTGATAGGGGGCCAGTAGAGAGACCCGAGAACTGGAATCCCATCTGGAAGTCATTTGACCAAAGGAATTTTACTACTGCATTGGTGGCTGTAAGGGCTACTGGATTTCCTGAGTGATTCCTAGATGTCCTAAGCATTTAGGAAGGACTAGAATAGACCTTTTTAAACTGTAGGATTGCCCTAGTGGCATGTGAAATCATTTTAGTAGATCAAATCGGAATTTTTTTAAAAAAAGATTACTGTTGAAAACACCATGTTCACTGCATGAGGTATAGATGAACACTGTTTTATGAAACTTTTAGTATATATGCATTTTTCATTGTGGCTTAGTACTACCTGAATTGTCATATGGGTATGTAGGTACACATACAGATATAAAATGTGTTTATTATTGTCAGTTATGATAAAAAAGTTTCAGAGTTACTAGTCTTACTTTCTATGGTCTAAGATCAGGGAAAATCAACTCAATGCAAGAGGAAATGGAGAATTTCTTTCTCTTCAGCAGGCTGTAGTAACAACAGTAACATTTACTGAAGTCCTACTGTAAGTGTATTATTAGGTATTTGTTGTTGTATATATTATTTCATACATTCCTTATAACTACCTAAAGCTAAGTATTATTTATTACCTCCATTTTATAGGTGAGAACATTGAGAATTGTGTTTCCTGATTGTTTTATACTACACAGTAAGTGATGGGGTTGCAGTTTTAATTTGAATGTAACTGAAATAAACAATGTATTTCAACCTATGCAATCATGTCACCTTGGACATGTCCATTAGGGACGGGCTAAGGGGGGTGTTTCAGGGAAGAAATGATGTAGTTCGTTCCCCCGTGGGAACACATACTGTTCAGATTGTGTTTCCTAAGCACTAGTCTTGTTCTCTCTGCTTTGTTAGACTAAGTAAAGGAGAGAAAGAAATGGGATACTTAGGTTGGATGTGAGGATCCTTACCATCAGTGTGACCTTACACCTAACCTAGTGCTTGAGACCCAAGATGTATTCAGTAAATGTTGCAGTGAGTGGTACAACACTGAACTGACTCCATCACAGTTACAGGGCTAGATGCTGTGTGACACTGACGAAGTCATTTAATCTCTCTCAGCTTCTTAACGTACCTATCTTGGAACTCAGTTCAAGGATAAAATAATACATGCAGAGGGACTTAAAGGGTCACGAGAATATAAAGGATGGCAAGTTAAAAAGCTGCTAAGTCACTAAATTGCCCAGGCTAGGCTTGAACTTGTGATCATCTTGCCTCAGCCTTAAAGTGTTGGGATTATAAGCATGTGCCACTACACCTGGCAACACGTTTCATTTTAAAAGGTCTTGTATAAAGCAGGATGTTATCTCCTCCCATATCAATTCACCAATGTGCATGATGAATGCAAAGTGATCCCCTCTGGCTGAAAAATGGTGACAGTGAAACTCATCAGAGAGGTCAACTCTGGCTCATCAGAGCAGAACAGGTGCACAGCGAAAACAATATAAAAAGACAATCAAAAATTAAGGTTGTATGATAATGAAAGGAATGAAAAACATATTTAAAATAGAAGAGATAAAGGAGAAGGTTAAGAGAGAGAAGACTCTTCCCATAAAGAATAAGTTAGGGACTGCTGGAAAAGTAGTATCCAGTTCTCTGGAAGAATGAAGAGACCTATTTTTGATGGTAGATACAAGCAAATGAACTGCTTGCATGGACAGTGTCTGGACCTAGTCTTGCCTTGGCTGATCTGCTAGGTAGAAGCTTTCTTTCCCCTCAAAATATATTCTGCTCTTAACCTCCATTGTTCCTAGAATTCATTCTGTGATTTTAGAGAACACAAACTCTAGAAGATGGAGTTATATTTCCCAGAAGTCCTATATCATCCCTATATCACTATCTGGTATAATTAATTACCTTTAGTATTGATCAAAAATAAATAAAAAAATCACTGAAAAGGAAATGATAAGAATGAGGTTTGTATCTTAAACTTATAAAACAATAGCATTATAAAAATCCAGAAAGACTATATATGACTGTCATAAGTTGAATTGTGCTCCCCCAAACTCAAGTGTTGAAGTCCTAACCTCTACCAACTCATAATAGTCATATACTTAGGTTCAACAGCAACCCTCAAGGCCAGTATATTAAGAACAACAGCACATGTGAAAAAGACATAGGGATTTCAGAAGATAGTAATCTCAGCCTGGGCTAACCCTGTGATGGGGCTCCCTATAACTAATATAATCTTAGGCTGGATGAACAACTAGAGTTCTAGGTTCAGTTCTGTGGATGGTCCAGACTGATATGGATGGTAAGTGGACTACATCATTTGAATTGAAGACAGAGTTAATTAAAGTTCTTAGGGATAAAACATGAGGCTAGCTTTTAAATCTAAAGAGCTAAGGTATCAAAAATTACATAGTTTCTAACTTTGGAGGACAGAGCTAGAGTCAATATGTAAAAGTTATATAGTGGTAGACTTTTAGATCAAATGAGAAAGAACTTTCTAATAAATAGAGTTGCTTTCAGTTTCTCATTACTGAGCAGAACTAAATTCAAGGGAATTTAGAATTGTAAGGTTGGGAGGAAGAGGAAGAGTGCAATGATGCCATTGTGAAGCAGGAATCTGGAACTTCTTCTGCAGAGTGAATTTCAGATAAACTTCCTAAGATTAAAGTGGACCACCTCTGAAGCATAAAATAGCGACTACTAACTGGCAGTTATGGTATGGTCCAGAGGAAAAAAAGAGAACCTGAATAACATTCTAGCTTAGTTTCTAAGCTAACGTTTCATAAAACAGGAGTAAAAACAAAGGCTTTGGAGGCATAGCTTTGGGTATGGTACCACTTTTCCCTAGCTGTTAATACTCTATGATTGGATGTTGTATTCTGGATCTTAAATGTCCCTCCAAGGCTGAGCCAGGTATTGAAATCTTGGTCATGAGGTTGTGTTGCTTTTTGGAAGTGGTAGAAACTTGGGGAGGTAGGCCAGTGGAAGGAAGAGAGGTCACAGAGGGGTATGCCCTTGAAGGGGCTATTGGGATCCTGGCCCTTCCACTTTTCTCTTTGCTTCCTGGCTGCCAAGAGGTGAGCAGTTTTCTACACCACATACTTTCCACCCACCATGATGTTCTGCCTCATCACGGGATTACAGGTAATAAGGTCAAGTGACCAAGGACTAAAACCTCTGAAATCATGAGCTAGAAAATCTTTCCTCTTTATGTAAGTTATTCACCTCAGGTATTTTGTCATGGTAACAAAATGCTAACACAAGTCTTTCCATCCTGTGAACCTAGAGAACCACAGAGTGCTCCCAGGGTTGATGCATCATTCAGACATGCTCTCTTCATTCCTTAATGCTTCCAAACTCATCCATACGTAAGATACCAGCAGTGATTTTGTCTACTGTCCCATCCAACTAAACTCTTCTGCCATTATGCTAGTAATAAGTTTGATCATTCATTTAGAGAAGGGTAATTAAGAACAATGTGAATCATAATTAGTTGATTTAAAAATATCTACTATCTAGAAAAATGTTTTCTGCTTTTAAGCTTGTTATCAGTGCTCATTTATAAAATCAATCTTACTAACCTCCTTGAGCAAAGCTATTGGATGGGTTTACATCCAAATGTCCTGGCACTACCTGCTTAAGCACAGTGGACATTCTTGAAGTCCTCCTTTCAGTCCCTAAAGTCAGCCAAAAAGAAGAACAAAAACCACGTCGTTTGGGTTAACATTACTCAAATGACAAAAAGTTATCTTTATGTGTAGCATGTCTAATTGCTGCCAAACTTTGTACTTTATAAATACCCAAAGCTTTATTAGAGATAACAAGGCAATGTTATTATTTCATCAGAGATAACACACATTTGCAAGATTACAGAGTTAGGTTTGGCAAGTACAATCAGAGAATTTAATGATAAATGAAGCAAGGCATGCATGGTGTTACATTACAAGAAAAGCCACTCTCTGCTTATGTTGAACTACTCAAATAGCTGATTAAGCCAAAGAGACCAACTTCTCAAGTCACATGCTCCTGTGTCTAACACATTAGGGTTACCTCTACATGAACCCTTTGGGGTTCCATCACATGATGACTGAAACAGAATATTAGTACAAGTCTTAATGGCTTCATTCAAATCTAGAGAAAACAAACTGTACTGCACAAGTATAAAAGGCTACAGAAATTTTGAGACTTTCAAACTCATACAAGATGATTTTAACAAATATATATTTAATAAACAGATGTTCAACTTATACATTCAACTTCATAATATTTTAAAGTTTATCTAAGGCAGCTTCTGGAGTAAAAAGAGGTGACTTTATGCTCCCTACCTCCTCTCCTATTACTGTTTTTAAAAGGCAATAATTATATTTCTAATTATTTACCAGACATTGATAACGGTGCTCTGATTTCTAAGTAAGGTAAGACTATTAAGGGGTCCTGTTGAAGGGACATGAAAACAACTAAGGAGACTAATCCAGGGTTGGGAAGGGCCTATTGGAAGAGCTGCCAAAAAAGAAAGTGTTATTGAATCTTACCTGGGGACAGAGCAAGTGCTGGTCTGACAGTAAGGGTGTTGTTGCTTCGAAGTTTTTGATGGACAGAAACTGCATTCAGTAAGGCTTGCAAGTACTTTTCTTGCTCTATGCTACTAGAAGATTCTAAAGAGGAGGTAGGAGCTATAAAGGAAAAGAAACTGAATAAAAGGTCCTGTCTTTGTTAACAAAACAAGCATCTACATATACATTTGTTTATACTTTCTCTATTTAGTCTCATGTTACCACATCCAAACAGAGAGGCCAACCCCCATTTAAAGCCCCAATTAAGTGAATAATTCTAAAATGCTGGCTTTACCACACCTACTTCTTGATTGCTTCATCATTTTCCCAGAAGATCTCAGGTCTACAAAACTAGCCCTGGCCAACCTTCCAAGCACAGGTGGTGGCTTCTCATTACAGAAGTGACTCAACATGAAGATTCACAGTGTTTCTTTGATGATCTCCCCCAACATCCTGCCCACGCTACCAGGAGCAGAGGACACAGTGGATTCTTCTCACATCCCAGAATGGGTAGAGGTGTGGAACTTCTAAATACCAAAAGCTTTGTTCCACTGTGCCACACTAGGCCTAACAGGGGACTGAGCTATGGGGGTTTGTTGAGGGAAGAGTAGAGGAAAAGTGGAGTAAGATAGGGAAAAAGTAGAAAATTACTATTAAGATGCCCTAGTACTCCTTTTTTTTGAGACATGGTCTCACTATGTAAGTCAGTCTGGCCTTAAACTCACTATGTAGCCTAGGCTGTCCTCAAACTGGCAGTGATCCTCCTGCCTCAGCCCTTCCCGAGTGCAGGGTTTACAGGTGTGCACCATGACACCTGGCTTCCCTAGTACTCCAAACAGAGGGGCAAAAAATATGCATGGAGTAGAAACAATTTTGACAGTAAATCAGAGTTGGTAGGACTATGAACCTGGCTTGTGTGCAGCAGAAGAGAGTCAATGA
Organism: Chinchilla lanigera; assembly: GCF_000276665.1. Lineage (NCBI taxonomy): Eukaryota > Metazoa > Chordata > Mammalia > Rodentia > Chinchillidae > Chinchilla > Chinchilla lanigera. Next base: position 25,513,784 of record NW_004955414.1, read on the forward strand.
AATTAGCTCAGATACTTTAAAGAGGCACAGGGGTAGATTCATATCTCTTATTACGTGGGACAGAATCCCTACTTCCTCTGAGGCTATTAAATATATCTGGATGCTTCTCAGAAGGGAAAAGATTAGTACAATCTAGCTTTCATCTGTGGATACTCTAATTTGCTGGAGTGAAAATAGCTAAATACTTCATTATACTAATATCTATTAAAATTGAAGTGTAGACCAGATTTATTAAGTAAGATGTCAAACTTAAGGTGGAACCCCACACAGCCAAAAGGCTTGATGAAAGGGCACAATTGGCATTTCCAGATTTTATATTTTATTTTTTAGGAATGCTTTTTTTTTTTTTTTTTTAAATTGAGACAGGGTCTCACTTTGAGGCCCGGCTAGCCTCAAAGTCACAGCAATCCTCCTGTCTCAATCTCCTGAGTGCTAGGATTACAGGCGTGAGCCACCAAGCTCAGCTCAGGGAAGAGTTTTTAAAAGACAAGGTCTGACTATGTTGAACAGGTTATGCCCAAACTCCTGGGCTGAAGCAATCCTCTGGCCTCAGTCTCTTAAGTAGATGGGACTACAGGTGTGTGCCACCATGCCCAGCTTAATTTTAGGAATACTCAAGTGAAAGAGTCATAATTGTGCTGTAGAGATGCTTACCTGCTTGAGGGGAGTTCTGAGATTTGAAAAGACCAACAACTCCCTTCCCATGGAATCCTCCAGATCGAAGAAGCAGAGTACCACTTCTTGAGTTCTTCCAACATACAACAGGCAAGCGATTGTGTCGATAGCAGCGGGCTACTCTTGGTAAACTAGTGTCCTGTACAGCTTGAGGTATGACTAAAAGGCCAGGATAGCTTTGGAGACATGGAAGGAAAAAAGGGAATGATTGAGGGAGAGGGGGAAAGAAATGGGGAGAGAAAAAGGGAGGGGGAAGGGAAGAGAGAAGGAGAGGAAGAAGAGGGGAGAGAGAGAGAGAGAGAGAGAAAGAGAGAGAGAATATAAGGCTATGTATAACATAACATCATAGTAATTTTCTAAGACTAAGAAGCACATTGGTTGAGGGGCAAGAAATATATTTTAAATATGGAACTTCATTGCAACTCCTTAGTTCCTCAGGAGTTGAGAAAAGGTGGAAACAGTTAACTCACCCACCCCTATGCAGTATTTTTTGAAATGAGTCCATTTGAGTGATACGGCTAATTTTTGCTGAATAATCAAAGTTTAGAAAATAGACATACTACACTGAATTATTTAAAAGGCTTCTGTGAAACTGTTTCTCTTGCCTCATACACTACTTTTCTTCAACTTAAAGATTGTAAGATCAGTGGATTAATGTCAACTTTATGAAAATGCAAAGTCAAATTGTCAATAACTCATAGATCACTGAAATGATAACAGAGAACAAAGCGCACCCACATTAGACTGTGGGAGATGTTGAAAGGGTTAAAAATCGGGGCTGGGGATTTAGCTCAGCGGCAAAAGCACCTGCCTGGCAAGTGCAAGGTCGTGAGTTCAGTTCCCGGTACCAGAGAAAAACCAAAAAAAAAAAAAAAAAACAAAAAAACCTCGAAAGGGTTAAAAATCAAAACTAAATGATTTGTGGCACAAGAACAAAATGTTCAAAGTCAAAATGAGTCTAAATATTTTATTAATACCATATATTGATGTTTATCTTTAAAAGATTAATCATAAAGTTATGGGATATAATGCTGGGAAAATAAAAAATGTATGAGTAGGTTGTTTTATAGATTACTAAGTAGAAGAAGTTAAGACAGGTTTCAGTCATTTCTTTCCTTTATTTAGAAATGTTACACTAAAGAAAATTTATACTTACAAGTTCCCAACCATTAACCAGCATCACTTTCTGGTATTTTTTCCTTACTGTGGTAAAATATACTTAATATAACATTTACCATCTTAGCCTTTTTAAAGTGTACACATCAGTGATATTAACTATATTCGCAATGTTGAACAACTATCCACTTCCAAGGCCGAGGATACAGCTCAGTGGGACAGTACTGCCTGGCAAATGTGAAGCTCTGAGTTTGATTCCCAGTACCAAAAAACAAAACAAAAAACCCAATACCACTATCCATTTCCAGAACTTCCAATCCTTTATCTTGACATAAAGCAGTACTGAATGGAGGGCGAGGCTGTAGATATAATTATTCATGAAGTCTGGAAACACAGCTCCATTTAGGACCCTTTATTTCTAATATCACATTACTTTACCCCCAAATTGCTTCTAAACACAGTGGTATTATGTGTTAGGCAAGGCTGTGAGGTGTAATGGCTCCAGGTGCTGCTTCAGTATCTGGGAAAGAACCCTTCTTCACTCCCTGCTTCTTGGGATGGGCTGTCTCTTCCTTTCACTGACTTGAGTACCCCAGGCCGTGTTCTGCAATACAAGATCTTAGGCTTTCCTGCTCCCATACATGGGATTAGTATCAGCTGGATAGCCCCTGGTGCTGGGGCAGATAGTGTTGAGCCTGAAGACCAGCGGAGTCTGCTCTCAGTACAGTCTCATCGAATAATGAGAGACATCAACTACCCTGCCACTACTTTATCCCACTGCCCACTGCCGGCAGAGCCTTCAGCTCCCCCAAGTAAGACCCAAGAGGTTGAATGATCCTTAGAAGCTGCTGTGGAAACTGAATGGAAGAGGAATTCATATATAAATGCTCAAAACAATCTATACCAGGAGAAGAGCCATTACTAGCACTTAAGAAGATCCCCCTATGTTTCCTCTACTTTCTCTTTTCTTTATAGAGATTACCACTCCTGATTGCTAACAATACAGATGTGTTTTCCCTATTTTTGAATTCTAGATGAAAGGAACCAAAAATATTTATTCTTTTTTTTTTTTTTGGTCTGTCTTACTTTGCTTAATGTATTTTTAAGATCTATCTATGTTACTGTGTGTAGCTGCAGTATGTTCATTTTAATGACAGTATAGTATACCACTATGTATTAAATTTATTTATCCTTCTGTGATAATAATGATTCTGAATAGTTTCTAGTTTTTGCTTATTAAGAATACTATTGCAGGAGTTGGGAGTACAGCTCCACCGTAGGACATATGCTTAGCATGTGAGACTCTGGGTTCAAACCCCAGCACCACCAAACAAATAACTACTAATAATAGTAACAAATGTTGCTCTGCATATTGCTGAAGATGTCTTTTGGGAGCAATACATGTATCTGCTGGAAATTCTATTCCATGTAAAGAGTAGAATTTTTAGGGAGTATGTCATGAATATGTTTAGTAGATGTGTGTGCCAGACAACTGCTTGAGGTGTTAAACAAATTTATAGTCTCATTAGCAATTAATGACAGTCTATTTGTTCAACATCCTCACTAGCACTTTGTATTGTCAGTCTTAAATTTTGGCCATTTTAGCAGGTATACAACAGCCTCACTGGGATTTTAATTTCTATTTATTTGAAGACCAACAAGTTGAACATGTTTTCAGATATTTCCGCACCAAAATATCCTCTCTTGTTAAGTCTGTTCAAGTCTCTTGCCAGTTTTTATTGCCTTTTTAGGCTTAATGATACCTTCTTTTTTTTTGAGGCAGGGTCTTGCTGTGTAGTTCAGGCTGGTCTTAAGTTCAGTATGTAACTCAAGCTGGATTTGAATCTGCAGTGATCCTCTTGCCTTGGCCTCTGGAGTTCTGAGATTACAGGTATGTACCACCATGCCTGGGTTAATGTTATCTTCTCATGTAATTTCTGATTTTTTTTGTGTGTGTGGCGGGTACAGAGTCTTGCTTTGTAGTGCAGGCTGGCCTTGAACTCAAAGCAATCCTCCTGCCTCAGCCTCCCCAGTGCTAGGATTACAGGCATGCACCACCATATCTGGTTTCTGATCTTAATTTATCAAATTTTTATTTTTTTAAATTTTTAAATTTTTTTGATCTTTTTGAGACAGGGTCTCACTATGCAGCTCAGGCTGGTCTCAAGCTCACTTTGTAGCCCAGGCTGGTCTTGAACTCACAAGGATCCTCCTGCCTCAGCCTCCCAAGTGCTGGGATTACAGGCATGTGCCACCACGCCCAGCTCAAATTTTTACTTTATGGACAATGCTTTTCCTGTCCCCTCAAAAATCTATACTACTTCAATACATACAGATATTCGCCTGTCTTCTAGAAGCTTTATTATTTTTACCATTTATATAGTGATCTACAGACCAATGGGAATTGATTTTTGTATGTTCTAAGCTAGAAGGTCAAGATTAAACCCCCCATATATGTCCAGCACCATTTACTAAACACAGTATCTTCTATCTACTACTCTTAAGGGCAACCTTTACATTAAAGTGTCTATATGCATTGGGCTGTTGCTATTATTTCCTTTTTTGCACCACTTGGTTGGTCTATCTATCCTTGTGTTAACTGCACATAGTGTTTTAATCACTGTAGCTTTATAAAAAGTTTTGATATCCTCTAGTATTATTTGTAAGGTCATCTTCACTAATTTCTTTTTTGGTATCAGGAATCGAACTCAAGACCTTCCGCTTGCCAGGCAGGTGCTTGTGCCACTGAGCTATATCCCTGGTCCCATCTTGACTAATTTTGCCTTTTTGCATTTGTATATAACTCAGAATAATTTTTCAATTCCTGTATACATCTTGCTGGGATTTCAATTGGGACTTCATTGAATCTTAAGATCAATTTCAGGAGAAGCTACAGTTATTAGAATTTTGAGTATTCTACTCTTAAGAACATGAAACACCTATTTATTTAGACATTTAATGATCTTCAGTGTTGATCTGAGTGTTCATATAGAGGTCTTGCCTAGCTTTCATTAGATTTATTCTTTTGTATTTAATGGCTCTTAGTGGTACTGTAAATAATATCACAGAAAGTAAACTATCATTTTTTAAAATTTGATTTTGTAATGGTTTGGTTTTGGAATATATGTTACTATGTACCAGTGATGACCAAATTTACTTAAGGTTTTCTACATATACGTTCAGGTCATCTGTGAATAGTGAGTTTTCTTTTTCCCTTTTCAATCTTTACCTTTTATTTTTCTAGCCCCATCCCTTTTGCAGTACTCAGTGAACACAGGACCTTGAGCATGCTAGGGAAGTAATCTACCACTGAGCTACACCCCTAGCCCTTTGTTTTTTTATTTAATTTTGAGACACAGTCTGATTAAATTATCTGCCTGGCCTTGAACTTGCGATCCTGCCTCAGCTCTGGAATAGCTGGGATTACGGGCATGCGCCACCATGCTTGGCTTTTTTTCTATTACTTTTGTGTTGTTTAGGACTTCGAATCTATCACTGAATAGATGTGGTGATAGTAGGCATTCTTATTTTGTTCTGATCTCAGAAAAAAATCTTTAAGTAATTTTAATGCAAGATTTTTAAGAAAAATACCAGATTAGGAGCTGTTCCTTTACTTCTAATTTTGATGAGTTCTTTTTTAAAAATCACAAATGTATATTACATTTTATAAAACTACATTTTATAAAAGGTATATAAATACCTTACTATATGTTTCTTTTTAATTATTAATGTGGTGCTTATACTGATTTCTTTCCCCTCTCTACATCCTTGTCTTTTTCCTTTCTTTCCTCCTTTCTTGTGCATGCCAGGCAAGCACTCTACTCCTGAGAACACATCCCCAAGCTGTCTTTCAAATATCAAGTATGCTCTGTCTTTCTGTAATAAATGCTAGTTGGTCTTAATGAAGTTCTGTGTATGAAATAAACCTAATGTCATCCTTCTGTATGCTAGTAATTCTTTTTATTTTAAAATCTATTTTGACATTTATATTGGTGACAACAGATTTTATGTTTTTAGTTTTGCATAGTATATTTTTCCAATCCTTTTATTTCTCATCTTTTTGTGTTCTTATGTATTAGATATGTCTCTTGAAAGTAGTGAAAAGCTTAAAACATACACACCTTGATAATCTTTCTTTTAATTAGGATATTTAGTCAATGTACAAGTAATTATTGATATATTTGAATTTAAATCTACCATTTTACTATTTATAATCTTGTTTTTGGTGTTTTATGCCCCGCTTTTCTTCCTCTGAATTTATTATTCTACTTCCTTCCAAAAGTTTGACAGATATCTATTATTTTACATCACTATAAACACATTACAACAACTGTTGTAAGTCATCTACTAAGATTTGACTTTGTTTCCAACTGACTGAAAGAAAATGAGGTCTATTTTCTTACTCATAGTCATAACTTGATAGCTAGCTTATCAAACAGGACCTCATCCCCTGATAACACTATGTACACTTATCTACAAAGAAAATTTAGTGAGAATAGAAAATCCCTGAAAATGGGGCTGGAAATATAGCTCAGTGGCATAAGTGCCTGCTTGGCAAGCGCAAGGTCATGAGTTCAATCCCTGGTACCACCAAAAAAAAAAAAAAAAAGTCCCTGAAAAATTACTGCATGTTCAGAGGACCAACTTTTAGTACTTCCTGGAAAATGTTTATTTATTCACAATCTCAAATTATATTTCCAACTTATTTTTCATGTGTCATGGTAGTATTTGTAAACTTAAATTGCCACTGAAAATGACATATCTATAGTTCTTTAGGAACAACAGGTTTGAAACTAACAGTAACATTAAGACATTTTCTAAAATATGAACAAAATTTACAATTTATGAAGCACTTTTGGAGCTACTTAATTAAGCAGGAATTTATACATGTGAAGAAAAACAACTTACCTGGAGATGAAAATGACCAAACCTATGGGTTGTGGAATGTAGCTTTTGAAAATCTATAGTTACATATAGTAAAGAATGAAATAGAGCTTACCCTATTTGAAAAACAGCAAGAAGTGACAAGAACAGAAAACAGAAAAGGTGTTCATTTACATTCTTTAAATAATATTCTGAGTAAATATTCTAATTAGGCAGCATAAGAAACCCTGCCATACCTGGGCCAGCAAATTATAGTCTGCAGGCCAAAGCTCAGCTCCCCTATTCCTTTCCTTACCACCTAAGGCTACTTATGTGGCAGAGCTAAGAAGATGCAATAAAGAGACTCCATAGCTCATAAACTGGACATATTTACTATGTGGTCCTACACAGAAAAGGTTGTAGATCTCTGGCTGACAGTAGATGTTCATCTCTCCCACCTGCCTCAGCAAATCCTACTCTTTAAATTAAGCAACATGATACTAGAAAAGAAGCAAACTGTGCAGGAAAAGACAAAGGAAATTGATTAAGGGGACAAGCACTTTTGCTTTTTACCTTCTGATCTAATATAGATACTTTTCAGTGATATAACTGATGTCTTCAGAATGCCAATGAAATGGTTGCTTATGCCACAGTATCTCTTAAATACACATATTCCTGGAGATCTTTCTCCTCTTTTCTGGCATATGTACCTCTCCCTGGCATATGTACCTCTCCCTGGGCTACAGATATTAACAGCCTATTAAAAAGTTAAATGGAAGGAAAGGTCCCTTTTTGGAGCCCACTAACACGTACCTCCGGCACAGAGAATACATCCTGTTGGAGGCAGTGATTCGGAAATACTCTGGTTTTGAACGGGATGAGGTACCACTTATAGTTCCCAAACCTAACCGCTGATAGTCTCTGAAACAAGCTTTTTCCACCAACTGTTCCATTGTAGATTTCTCTGAGGCCTTCAGGGTACTTGTGGGGAGTTCACTATCATCTGAAACTGTAATGACAGAGAAAGCTTTTTAGGTTAAAAGGTTAACTCAAAGTAAAGGATTAAATTTTCTTTTGAAGAGAATCTTTACCTTAGGGTATTACATGTATTACAAACTAAGTGGTAACTTCATAAGGGATCATAAAACAGCAATGGACAGTCAGGACATGAACTATCAGTAACTTAGTTTAAAATCTCAGGGAATTAATACCATTTAAGTAATTCATTAGTGTAATTTTGAATTCATTACCCATATTTTTGATATTTTTGTATACCAATCAGGCTTGCTCATTAATGCTACAATTCAGTGATTTCAATGTAAGACTATAAAAACATTCAAACACTGTCAGAGGCTAACTTGTCAGTAAAATTTACTTTCTTTTCTTTTTTTTTTTTTTGATACAGGGGGTGGAACTTAAGAGTCTTTGCACTGAGCTATATCCCTTGCCCTTTTTAAATTTTGAGACACTGCCTTGATAATCTGCTAAGTGGTGAGGCTGGGCCTGAACTTGTGATCTCACTGCCTCAGCCTCCCAGTTCTGGGATTAGATGTGTATACCACCACCACACTCAGCTAAAATTTATCTTTTTTGGAGGTTTTTTTAAAAACAGGGTCTCACTATGCAGTTCATGCTGGCCTTGAACTCACTATATAGTTCAGGTTGGCTTTGAACTCATCGTGATCCTCCTGCCTCAGCCTCCAGAGTGCTGGGATTACAAGTGTGCACCACCAGGCCTGACTAAAATGGACCTTTCATATAATCACTACACAAGTTCATCATCTAGTTTTTAGCTCACATTCAGAGCATACATTTTTATGAAAATTTCTAGATTAACTAGGAGCTCACTAGAGGGAAAAAGACTTTTTTAAAAAAGTGATAGTTAACAGGTGTACTTTTTTTCTTAGAAATATTTTTGTTGGTGGATGTGGCATATATGGAAAACCTCCTCACAGTTTTGCTGTCACAGGTTATAGATTTCTTTAAGATTATAAATGTGGAAGAATTTACTCAATAAGCAAGAATTTTAGGGAGGATTTTTTTTTAAAAAAGGACATTCCTAATCAGTACTGCATGTTCTAACAGCAGCAACAACAACAACAAAATCCCATGTTAAAAACTGCCGTAATTTACTTTTAATGGGACGGAAGTAAAATCTAATTTTTAAGCTGTTGGAATTTACTTGAAGTACTAATATACAAGGTAAAGATAGGGCTCTCTCCCATTAAAATTAAAAAGAAAAAAAAAATGCAACAGCTTATCTCCACAAATGTCTTTGTATTTGAATTTGAGAACTTCACAAAGTAACAATCAGTTTTATGCCAGCCTTTTGTTTGTAGAGTACAAGGAACATATAATTTGGTCTTTCATAGTACTTTATTTTTTAAAAAAATTTTTTGAGATAGGCTCTTGTTATGTTTCCAGGCTAGCTTTGAACTGAGAAGCTAAAGAAATTCTTGTACCTTAGCCTCCCAAGTGGCTGGGACTGTAAGTGGTTTTATTCCCTGACATCATAAAACTTCAAATTAGAAGAGTCCATAGAAATAGGAAGCAATAATTTGTAGCTTTACACATGACTGTGAGGAGGCCAGGTTTCCAACAAATGATCCCTTTAGTAATGGAATGGTGGGTCTTTCATTGCCCATAGAGTTGAGCTTGTGTAGTATGTACTTCTCACACAGGGCTGCAAACATGCACACAAACCACACCGGTTCCTTATACTGGTGAACTGAAATTGAGACCTTTGGCCAATGCCCTCACTGAACAAGAGGTTTCTTTTAAAATGGTGTTGTTGTTGTCATAGCTAGTAGTTGTTGTATAATCACTAGTAACTAAATCTAAGATCTTGATTAAAAAAGGGTGTAATGGCATTATACCTCGTATTACATCACCTTCTCTGCAGTGTTAATTCCACAGCACACTAAATAATGGGCTAAGCATAGGAAAAAAAATCATTCTAGGCATTTTGCTAACTGGTTTTCTTCCTCTTATTTTCCCAACTGAGAAGTACCTCAGCTGCCTAAATTCTACTGTTTTAAATATATACGAGGTGTCTTTTTCTTAGCATTTAAGAATTCTTTCCCCTTTGGTTGCTATAATGCTCTTACCCAAACCCTCAAACTTCAGCTTTGAATAGTCAGTGTCCTTTTCCCCTTACTTTTATTCTATTATTATAAGGTACAATGGGGGGCTGGGGATTTAGCTCAGTGGCACAGTGCCTGCCTGGTAAGTGCAAGGTCGTGAGTTCGATTCCTGGTACTGGAAAAAAAAAAAAAGGTACAATGGTATAATTAAATTTCTTGTGCAATGGAGTTTCCTTTTTTCTTCCTTTAAATAAGGACTAACTAGAAAAGCTCTCCAAATATTGTTCTGTTTGCCCTTTTCTTTTTGAAGTTTTGAATATTTTACAGCAATGATAAAAACCAGGATTGTTTGGAGTTCAGCATTCCTCATTAGTCACTCACTGCATCTTGTAGTAAGATAAATAAAGATAATAGGAAGCAGAGATCAAAAAAAAGAAAAAAAAAAAAAAAGACCTACTGTTATGGTTTGTGTCTGGATGTCCCTGCAAAGCCTCCTACAGTCATGGAGGCAGGCTTCTAGAGTCTGTGATTGATTCATGGTCCAATGCTGGGATTATGGGCGCGAGTGCTACACCTGCCCTGGGCTGGGTAGCCTGCATACAATGTAACGGAGGGAAAGAGGCTTGCACTCACTCTCTCTCTCCTCCCCTTTTAGCCCTTGTTGTTTTTGCTATCTTCCCCTGCCATGAACTGTCACCCTTCTGCCATGTCACCCTGATTATGGGCTGAAACCTCCATAAACTGTGAGCTAAATAAACCTTTCCTCCTTTAACCTCGGGTGTCAGATATTTTGTCTCAGCAACAAGAGAAAAGTAACCAAAATACCCATATAAAAATGGCCAGTGTGAGTTTAACAGACTTTTATGTAAACAATAGAGTAGTAGAAAAATAACTTTTTTCTAGTCCTGAGAAGCTGGTAAACTCTTCCAAACTTCTTGGGAGATCCTGGCTTTTGTGCATCAATATTTAGGTCTAGCTGGTGGTGGTGGCACATGCTTGTAATCTCAGCATTTGGGAGGCTGAGGCAGGAGGACCTCTGTGAGTTTGAGGCCAGTCTGGACTATATAGCGAGGCCCTGTCTTAACAAAATAAAACAAAACACCGAAAAACAACAACAAAAGGTTTTAAGTTCAACTGTGTCTTACTTTCTTACTCTTATAAGAGGAATAAAACTGAACCATGAAAAATGAATTCTCACGTACCAGATATGTCATCATCTTCATTCCATCCAGGACGATTTACTCTCTCTTCCATAATTGTTCCTGTCCTCCTTTTCAACAGATATTGTCGCCCAATTGTCATTTTCCCTGCTCTTTTGGCACCTTTCACAATTGTTTTTGAGAAGGTGCTACAAGTCATAAAACCAAAGAGAAACATTAATTTAATATTAAGGTATCATTTACATTTTTGATACCTACAGAGCTCCATTTTTTTGTTCCCATTCCCACAAGTCATAGGTGTAGTATACACCAGTGATGGTGAACCTTAAGAGCTTTCAATGATACAAATGGCCTGCATGGCATGCTTGCCATAGCTTTGCCACCACTGGTACATACCATACTACTGTACATATTTTCTTTAAGCTTCTCCTTCTTCAGATAACTTTTTTGTGGCAGTAGGCTAATTTCCTATAAAACTCCATGTCATTAGGACACTGTTTTAAACATAAAATGTAAGAACTTAAAGTGGAACACAAGCTGCATATAACCCACATACAAACTCCTTGGTTTAGCGTTTTGGTTGAGTACCCCTGACCCCATGCTGGTTATTGTGCCATTGTCTCCACAACAGTCCTCACAAATCATGCTTGCAGAAGTCTTCCCAAATGGAAAGCTTGGGCTGGGGATATAGCTCAGTGGCATAAGCGCCTGCCTGGCAAGTGCAAGGTCCTGAGTTCAATCCCCGGTACCACAAAAAAAAAAAAAAAAAAAAAGTCACCAAATGGAAAGCTTGACTTCTCCCTTTTCTACTGACTCAAACTCTCTTTGAGATCATGTAACAATGACAGTTGGCAACATTCTGCCCTATTTCTTAAACAGTTTAAGTGTGTATAGAAGGAGTCCTACCTCAAATTAGCTGTAAATTTTCTACAGCATAGAAAAACAATACTTCCCTTCTTAAGAGGATAAAAAAGTCAGAAACATGAATATTTTTTTGAGAATCAGCTTGAGTTAATGGGAAACTATGATGTAAATTACTTTGACCCAAAAGTACTTTATGTATTCAGGCAGTTTTTCTCACTGATAGAAAATCTAGGCACATAGAGTTTTTATCCAGAGAATTTAACAAAGAAGCTGTTTTTTCTGATTATCTGATAAAAGTGAAAATTCTGAATAAAAATTGTTCTTGACTATTTTCTCCTGTAACACGAAGAATTCTTTTTATATTTTCCTGTTATTCTGTGAAAAGTGGTAAGGGTTATTTTACTGCCAGACCATCTTCAGTCATCTGCAGTACAAACCTGAAGGGCATGGAGTATGTTTTAGAACCGTTAGGAACCCTAAAATACGGACACTTCCTAAATTAAACCTATTGTGAATCACTTCAGATATAATTTAAACTCCAGGGGGCTGGGGATTTAGCTCAG
>NW_004955414.1:25526594-25528672 GCF_000276665.1 Chinchilla lanigera
CAGCCCCATTTCTGATAGTTTCTAAACCTAAAACACTACACCAAGTTTTATATCTTCCACTGAGGAATAACAAACATCATAGCTTTCTCTGTGACCCTACAGTGCTAAGATGCTTTTCTCACTGTTATAAATCCCAAGGAAGCTGTTCATGCTTTGGCATATCATAGCTTGATATTCACGGCCCCTTCACTTACTAAGTAACACAGGTGCTAGTTGTGCACCTGGCAAATGAAATACTGTCTGGAACCTCAAATCTTCTATAATCCCCAATCTATTCCATTTTCAGGCAAAAATTCAGCAAAACTATTTCTGATATGTAATCTGTATTGGCAGATGCCCACATCGGAGGTGATTAATGGTGAACTAAAATGGTCTTTATATTTTAACATAGAAAAAATTTTTAAAAAACTGTTATTTTGTAATAACTGAAATTTAAGAGTTTCAACATAAATTCCTAGAAGCTTTCATCTGAATAAGGATTCATATGACAACTAAATGTAATGCTTGACCATGGAGCAGGAAAAAAAAAGTAACTATAGTCATCAGTAAAATCTGAATGGACTCTGGGTTAGATGAAAGTTTTATATCAATTCAATTTCTTAGTTTTTACTACTCTACAGTTTTTTTTGTTTGTTTTTTTCTGGTATGAGGAATCGAACTCACAACCTCGTGCTTGCCAGGCAGGCACTGTGCCACTGAGTTAAATCCCCAGCCCCTCTACTATGATTATATGAAATAATGTCTTTGTATTTAAAAAATATATATTGATGTTTAAGGATAAAGGGGCTAAATGACTAAGGGGCTAAACTTAAATGACTCAAATTATAAACACACATGAGAAAGAAAGAAAGGGAGAGAAAGAGAATAATAAAGCAAATAACCAAAGTAAAGATCACTGGTTGATGTGGGTAAAATATATATAGGAATCATTTAACCAGTATAAATTTTCTATAAGTTTAAAATTATTCAAAATAAAAAGATTAAAAAAAAAAAGAAAATAAAGACTCTTGTTTCAGGCACATAGCAAAATTGTCCACTTGGCCTGGACATTAGAAGCTGAAGGGACTGCTCAAAGGCAATTAGAAAGAGGTAAGAGTTAGAAAGGATTAACAAGGAAAACACAGAAAGTAGAATGTCACAATTTAAAAATGTGTCATTGGTGACAGACTTGAGAGTCAAACCTTCTTAGAGCTTTCAAATTTTGAAACTTGTTATATACATGAATGACACTGTTCTTACGGTGTTGGGCCAATGGTCTTGACAGAATGACAAACAAAAGAAGCAATCATTTATACCTTGACACAAACACTAAGTCACTTCCTCTGACAATCAACCACAGCAGGGCTGAAATTAAGAGACAGGTTTTTCTTCTTACCGAAAGGAAGTATTCTTTTCCTTTTGTTTGGGTAAAATTATTTGTGGGGTAGTTTGTCCAGCAGCAAAAGCGAAGGTGCTGAAAATGGACTGAGGATAACGGAACTTCATTAGCTGCTTCTTAAAGATCTCCACTACTTCTGGACTGACTTCTTCATCAAATGCTACTTTAATCAACTGGAAACAAAAGAGATTATATCAGAAGTATTAAGAATTTCCAGGTCCGGGGATATAGCTCAGGAGCATAAGCACCTGCCTGGCAAGTGCAAGGTCCTGAGTTCGATTCTTGATACCAAAAAAAAAAAAAAAAGAAAAAAAAGAAAGAATTTCCAGATAACTCTCCCCCAAATTATTAAAAACAAAAAAATCCAGCAAAAATTACAACACTAGGTTGCCCCAGGCTGGGCTGAACCACGGACATCTTCGGGAAGCCCGGTGAGTCTGGGCTCTGCCTCCCTGACCAGTGTGCAAGGCAGGCGAAGCCTCAGGTACCCTGTGGGCCCTTGGTGGCTACCCGCCACACACATAGTGTGTTGGCCTGGGCTGGGCTGCCACCACTCACCCGTACAGGAGCTACACTGAGCACTAGGAATCTTCAGACTCTCACCCTGCCACTCACACACAATCAGGACAGAGAGACTGCACTACGGGGAGTCTCTGGTTCTTCCAAAATACAAAACGAAGCAGCAAAATGCAATCCCAGA
>NW_004955414.1:25534211-25553104 GCF_000276665.1 Chinchilla lanigera
AGATGATAGGAAAGGGAAAGAAATTGCTCAAAAGAAGGAACAACTGGGATGAGGGAAAGAAGAAAAAAGAAGGCAGGCAAAATATAAATATATATATGAATAACTGCGATGACTGTATTGCTGTTGTCTGATGGTGTATTGAAATGAATAGTTAATGCTCACAATGTTTTATGTTCTGATTGACTTTGCATGCTTCTGTCTGGTGGTCTGAGCAACTGATTTGAAGGTAACAATATACAATGGAATTACAATGATTTTCCTACCATCTTGTCTAGTGAAACTCTGTATTATCGCTAATGTTTTATTGAAGAATTACTTTATTCTCTTTAATGGTTTGAGCAATCTTTCCTTCTTACATCTGATAATCTGAGCAATGTAGTTGAGGATAGCAATATGCAAGGTAACAACCAGTGTTGATTTGTATTAATTTGCCTTGAGACCCTGTATCACTTTGAATGTTCTTGCTTTGATTTGTTTATGTTTGTGATACTGGTATGCTGCTACTGTTCTATTTTTTTGTTTGTTTCTCATGTACTACTCTCTTTAAAATTAAAAAAAATAGTTAAAAAAATTACAATACTAAATGGAAAGATCTTGGAGAATGTAGGGACTTTGGATAACATGCAATGAAATTTTTTAAAATTTTATTTATTCTATGTTTTTATTTGAAAGAGAATTAAAAAAGAACAAAAGCAAAATGCCAACAACATAGACAAAAACAAAACAAAGCAACAACAGTAAGAATGACACCGGGTTTCAGGACAAAATGATAGGGATTAACAGTGGTTGTTAAATTACATATTATTATCGTCACTGAAGTTGGTCAGATTATCAGATGTAAGAATGCAAGATTAATCAAATCATTAAAGACAATAAAAAATAAAAAAAAATTATAAATGATACAGAGTTTCACCAAACAAGATGATAGGAATTCAACAATGGTTGTTATATTGCATATTGTCTTCAAATTAGTTGTTCAAATTACTAGATATAAGCATGTAAAATTGGTAAAAAAAAAAATAAAGCATTAAATGATCCCGAAATTTCTTTTTTTTGAGACAGGGTCTCACTATACAGTTCAGGCTGGCCTTGAGCTCACTTTGTAGCCTAGGCTGGTCTCGAACTCCCAATGATCCTTCTGCCTCAGCCTCCAGAGTGCTGGGATTACAGGCGTGTGCCACTGTGCCCAACAGCATTAACTGTTCCTTTCAATAAACCATTAGACATCAGCAGTACAGTTATCCCAGCTATCCTTCTGTGTATATATATATATATATATTTTTTTTTTTTCCCCCCTTCCTTCTTTCCTTCCTTTTCTCTTTTTCCTAATCCCCATTGTTTCCTTTTTTGAGCAATTTCTTTCCCTTTCCCAACATCTATTGTACATTTTGGGTTCCACTTACCCTTTCATGTTCTTACACTAGGGAGACAACACGATGCCCACACGTGTGGGTCTGATTTATTTCACTTATGAGTATCATTTCTATTTGCATCCATTTACTTATAAAAGCCTTGAGTTTGTCATTTATTTATAGCTGAGTAATACTCCACGGTATAGAAATACTGCATCTTTTTTATCCATTCCTCAGTTGATGGGCTTAAAATTTTAAAAGTGAAAAAAAGTGAGGTTCAAAAAGGTTCACTTGCCATAGATGGTTAGTTGGCAAGAAACAATCACAGTCTTGAAGTTGAGCTTTTTTCTGTGATGACTGTCTTTGCTATGATGGGACCAGGAATTAACATGTAGTTGATGTGGCGAGCATGCTGTCATGGCTGATACACTGTGTCAACCTGGGGAGTCTAGAGGTTTGGCTAAGTGACTCAGCAGGAAGCCAGGGTGCTTACTTCGTATACATTCTGAGCCTGTGGAAGAGGAGGGCATGGAAATTATGTGACAGCTACATGCCCCTTAGGTGGGGGTAGCCTGTTTACAATGTAAGACAGGGAAAGAAGCTGCTTGGCGCCATTCTGCCCATTTGCTCTGGCTGCATTGCTGTTCGGCTGCCATTCCCCCGTTTGCTCTTGTTGCTTTGCTGTCTTCTGTCTCGGAGCCAGCCAAGTATGGACTGAAACCTCCACAAACTGTAAGTTAAATAAACCTTTCCTTCCATAATGTTGGGAGATGAGTGTTTTGTCTCAGCAATGAGAGAAAAGTAACCAAGACACATGCCCTTTCATTTCTCACCTGTTGGTTGTAGATAAGGAATTTGGACTAATAAGGTCACTTCTTAGCCAGAGACACAATGATTCTAGGAAGAAAAACTATCAGGTTGACTAGAATCCTAACCAGTATAGACAGACAATATTTGAATGTAGAGGTCATTTGGCATTTAGATCAGTGAAGAAATCCCTAAGTAGCCAATACTCTGCTGACAGGATGTGTGAGGGTCTGGAATCTAAAGAGCACTAACCTCACATTTAATAAAATTAGCATAGGAATACGAGGGAGGGCTCCTTGACTAGAAAGAATGAGGCAAGAACTGATATTTTTGGAACTCAGACGTCAGAGACAAGAGATGAAGAATAGGAAAAGCAACATGTTATAGACTATGAATTAAGAAAAGGTTGCTTCTTTCATAGTCTGGTTTGCATCAGTAATTTTACAAGTTCTGCTATGTTCCGAACTCTCTGGAAAAAACTCTCAATTTATCAAGGGCTACTTGATTAGTACCAAAGGACGTAAGTCCTCAATGTACTTAAGGATTTTACCTCTTCCACAGGCAAGCCATACAGTATTTGTTTCTGGTTTTTTTCTCTTTTTGGTTTTTTTCCGGTACCAGGCAGTATTTGTTTTTGAAGCAGATGGGAAGAGAGCTTCTTTTTATCTAAAAGGCTTTATTACAAAGGAACTAAAATTTAACTTGGCCAAGAACAAGAGCCACTATGTGTCTGAGTTTCTAAATACTGACAGACAAGCCACTGGTACTCTAAATTGGGTAAGGAGCTCATAAACTGAAGGATTAAATCCAAAACTATGAGTTTACTCAGCTGAAGATTATCCTCCTAGACACTATGATCCTCATCTTCTAACTTCTGATTCCATGACTGCAGAAAGTAGTCACCAAATCATTAGATTTATAGAAAACTTTTGAATAGGGGAGGGCTTTCCCTTATCAATATGGGTTGATCATATCTGAAATCCAACAAATACTCTGAAATCCAAAACTTCAGTGCTCAAAAGTTTTAGATTTTGGAGTTATTTGGATTTTACATTTTTGAATTAGGGACACACAGTTGGTAAAGTCTATGGAAATATTTCAAAATCTGAAAAACTTTTAATCTGAAATACTTCTGGTTTCAAGCATTATAGGCCAATGATCCTCAACCTATACCTGAAAAGATGCTGATGTAATCTGCAATCCCTCTTGCATGTTTTGTTGTAGCTGGTTCTGTATTGTGATCTTCTTCTCCTTGGTGATAGAGGCAATGGGGAAGCTTCGCACAATTGTCTGTTCACCAACTGCAGGAAGACAGGACACAGTCAGTAACAGCACTATGTAACTCTAGAGTCTCTGATGAAGAAATACTTCTGCAGAGGACAATACCTATGGATGTAGTAAGAGAAAATGCCATGATTCCAAAATCCCACTCATTAATTTTACTGCATGGCAATTGACTCCTGAGATATAATTCCTTCCCAGAATGAAAGGAACTGCCACAACCTGCCTGCCTTTATTCTTTTTCCCTCCACAACTTACTGCATACCACACAAGATCACCTGTCTTAAGGCAATCTGACCTTAAGGGTAAACTTTATGCAGACAAAAAGGTATCCTCAAATACTGAAAAGATATCCAAGATATTTAAAATAAAGACAAAGCAAAAGAACAGGTTTTAAGGTTTGTTTCTGTGGAAAGAAAGACCTTTTGCAGAATGCAAGGAGGCCAAGAGATGGCAGGAGGGCTGGGGAAAGAACAGAAAAAAATTAGTATGTGTTATGTTTGAACTCCCCATGATGAATGCAATCATCATGTACTGCAAACATATACTAATAAAAATAAATATTAAAACAATTTGCTTCTGTATGTGGTAAAAGTGGCTGCACTGTGTATATATGTCTTCAAAAGACAGGACTAGACTTAAGCCCAAGATTTTTAGGAATGCAAATATTAAAGATTGAATGAAAAAATATCAACCACCTCAGGTTATGAAGATAAGTCTAGAAAAGTAGCAGCACACACACAGCCTAGCCTCCCTTGGGCTTCCACTTCCCCACAGGACGAGAGGCAAAGGCAGAATATAATAATGTGTGATTAGCTTTGGAGAATATTCAAGGAATTGAGCATTTCAGAAAAGGAGAGGATCTCTATATGCTAGATGAATAGAGAATGATTCCCAGATGAAGTGGGAGAGGTGAGCTTTGAAGAGATGGTAGAATTCGGATTTGAAAAGGGGAGAAGGAAGGCATTCTTGGCAGTGGAATAGGTAACATAACAAGCCACAATAAATAAGGCCTCATAGACAGTAAACTAGAAGGGGTAAGATTTGAACTAGGTTTATCTTATATATTTATCCACTGATTATCATCAGAACTCCTCATTCCATGGATGTCTATCCTTAACCTGACTAATTCTGACTATCTTCCTGTATAAAGCTCATACCCACAGGCTAAGCAAAGTCAGGATGTATAGAGGATTTAAGTTCTAGGATGTACTAGGCAATTTATGCTTATATAACACATGTAAGACTATCAGATATCTGTATATTATTAAAGGAGAGATTTTAAACTAGAAATCCAAAAAAAAATAAAAAGATTTTCCTATGACAAAAATACCTTTTCTAAAATGTGACGCTAACTTAAAATTTGAAAGGAAAAAAAACAAGGGAAGAATATGAGAATTCATGCTAAGCCTGGCTTTATTTTCTTATTTAATTTCTTTTCTTTTTTTGGTACCGGCACTCAAACTCAGGACTTTGTGCTTGCCAGGCAGGTACTTGTGCCACTGAGCTACATCCCCGGCCCTGTTTTCTTTAAAAGAAATAAATTGTAACAATTTAAATGACCACACAATTATCTCATGTTTATATGTCCAAAATGTGTATTTCTTGCCATTAATCTCATAAAAATCCTATGAAAAAAAAGATGCAGGTTAAGGATCTCTAATCTGAAAATCTGAAATCCAGGCTGTTGCTCAAAAAGTTTTGGATTTTGCAGCACTGTGGATTTGGGGTTTTGGATTAAGGATGCTCAAGCAGTAAAGTATATGTAAATCTTCCAAAATGTAAAAATTCCAAGATCTGAAACACTTTTGGTTTCAAGCATTTTGGGTAAGGGAAACTCAATCTGTACTATATATATGGTTTCTTTTAAAACTGGCTTTTAAATACAAATGTAATTTATGCACAGCAATACACCAAGGGGGTTGAGAAATTTTCCTCCATGTTTTTTACTTTTCAAAAATGAGAATCACTATTCCTATGAATTTATCTTTACTGAATTTTATGAGCTTTCGCTTACTATAGGGTAAACAATCTTTTACAACCAATATACTAAAACTACCTTAAGCCTATCCAATTTAGGAATAATGTAACTGTCAAAATTTAAAGGAGGGGAAATTTCAGAGATAAATGAGGAATGAATGTATCTCATAATATTGCTGGATAAATCAGATAGTACATATTATTATATAGGTTGAATTGTATCCTTCCAAATTCATATGCCAACACATTAACCCCAATCCACATAGTGCATACTTATCAAATACTATTGAATTAATAATTTCAGAGGAAGAAGGAACTTTAGTGATCATTTAGCCCAATACTTCTCAATCCTCAGTATTCATCAAAATCACTTGTGGGTTTTAAGAAATATACAGATGCTTGGGTCTCCCTATTCCTTAGACCAAAGTTATGTAATTCAATTGTTGAGGGTTGGGCCTAGAAATTGGCACCTTTTTTTTGGTACAAGTTTGCCAGACAGGCACTGTGCCACTGAGCTATATCCCCAGCCTTGAAATTGGCACTTTTATAAAAGTTTCCCAGATAATTCAAATATGCAGCCAAGGCTGAGAACCACTGAATTATCCCCAATAAAAGCCCATTTTCCTAATTTTATAAAAAGAAAAATGAACTCTAGAGAAGTAAGGTGACTTGTGCTGTCATGACTTGTCACTAGCAATCTAAACAGGAACTTCTTGAATTTTTGACTTAATAGTTTTTGCCCCAGATTTTATGTATTTTTCCAACCAACAAGATATTTTATACAGAGAGATTAATTTAAAGAAGATAATGCAGATTAGTTGTGGATACAGAATGCTATTCTTTTCTAATAGAGAAGGCTATATAGAGTAGTACAAAATAAAAGCAGAAATTACAAGTTTAGTGAAAGACAAGTTGTTTGTTAAGGAGGAAGCAGGATTAGCTGAAACGGGATAAGAGGTAAATTAGTTTATTAGTGCTATACAATCTTGTGATGCTTAGTCTACCCTTTCATAAAAAGAATCATATGTCTGGAAGGCCCTAGCTCTACAGTTAACTGTAGGACTCAGAAAGCTGAGGCAAATCAACAGAGTATGGAGCTAGATACTGTGATATTGCCTAATGCAATTATAATTGTTTCAGCAAATAAATTCTTGATTATTGATTAGAATACAATTCTTGTTTTTCAAATAAAAATCTATGACATAAATTATCACTAGCAAAAGTATCCCCTAACCACCCAAATACCTGTGTGGCCAAAAGCTTATTCTGGATTTGAAATCACCTGCAATCACTACACACAGACTGAATAAAAACTTTATGTGCTACACAGATGTCCACGTTCTGATGCTATATTACCATACCTAGCTGGTCATGAGGCATCCCTCTGAAGAGAATTCTGTATGTGGTAAGGAACAAAGCTCCTTCTGCTGGTAGGAGCTGAGGGCCTCCAAGAAGACCTCCAGTGGCTTCTTCTCTGCCATCAGGATCTAGCAGGACTCGAAGACCTTCACATACAATTTCTTCTCCTGGCAGTAGAGCAGGTCTTAGAATCTTGGGCTAACAACAGAGAAAGTTTCTTAAACACAACTCTTGCAGGGTTTCTAACATTTAGACCAAAGTTATCTTTTCATTTATAGACCTAAAAACCATAAGCTAGACTTCTCAGGTAGCCAAATGACAAAACAAATTTGAGAAGAGCAAGAAATCAAGTTCCTGCATCCAAATTTGAAAAGGTTCTTTGCAGCACTGTTTGTTAACAGTAAAATTATTTTGAAAAAAACCCTAGTAATATCATTGGGAAATACGTAGATGTCTAAAATTTCCACTCAGTGCACTATTTTCCAACCTTTACAAAAATGTCATAGATCTGTAGTATTAACATAAATAGATGCCTACAACATACTGCAAAGTTAAAAAGCAAATTACAAACTGGTATGTACATTATGATCTCATTTTTGGAAAAAAAAAAAAAGAGGTAAGAATAAGACCAACTTGTTCATGAGGGTGTTATGGGTAGGGAGGACTGGCAGGGGAGCTTTTCACTTTGCACAATGTATATTTCTTTTATGCTTGAATTTTATTTTATTTTATTTTATTTTATTTTTTTATGCTTGAATTTTATATGAAGAACATTATTACATCTGTAAAGCTGAAAAAAATGGATGAGTTTTTCCGTCCTTCTTGACCAAGTAATAAACATTTATACTTTATACATCTTGAAAATTCCTAACTCAGAATCCTTTCCACAAAGAACCGTATCATATATTCCTCTGAAGAGACTAGGGCAAGGAAGAAAAATACAGTTTTCCTGAAGATCTAATATATTTTTATTAACAATAAAAATCATATAAATCAGCAGTATTTTTTTTTTTTTGCTGGCTCTAGGAAGCTTAGAGCTAAATGTAAAGCCCAAGTATAATGACCACTGACTTAAGTTTCTAATAGAATTATTTTTCCTATGTATCTGGCTTCTGAATTTTCATTTGAATTTATTCTTAATAGCTTGTTTTATAGACAAAAGGGTCTTGAACCCTAGTCCACATATTAGCAGCAAAATAATCATCTGAGAGGTGTGTTAAAGATTTCCAAGAGCTGAGGATGTGGCTCAGTGGTAGAATGCATGCCTTGGTATATGCAAGGCCGTAGGTACCAGGGAAAGGACAATGGGGAGAAGAATAATACAGATTTTTTTTTTTTGGAGGGGAAATATACACATTTCTAAGCCAGGTCACAGGGTATTCTGATTCAGGAGGCTGAGGCAGGGTTCAGGACAAATTTTTTTAAGAGTTTCCAGCCACATGTAATGTATGGCCAGATTCAAGAATCTAGTGCTTTTATGGTTACTGTCTTATTTTTGTTTTGGAAGTAGGCAGGACATAAAATCTTGGGTTGGGCTTGGAAGTTGCAATTATTCATAATTTATGCCCTGTCTATAAAAGTAAACTCAACAAGAGGTTGTTATTGCTCTTTTGTTGAATCCAAGAAAGGATACTGTTCCCATTTCAAGCTCCTTTTTATAAGAGTCTACACAACAAACTCTCCTGAAGTTTAATGTACCATTAAAACTGCATTTATAAAGGTTAGGAGAAAGTACTTTTTGGAGTACAATAGTCTACTGTTGCTATTTCTGAGAAGAGATGTTATATACCCTGAAAGCATGTAGTCTAAAATAATTACCTTCTGTATAGGTGGAAGTCTTCTACTCTCACGATGTACTGCCTCTAGGGTCTCAATGTGCATAGCTACAATTCCTAGGATGGGTCAGAGTATCCAAAACAAAAGAGTGTAAAACAAATTCCAGATATTTTAGAATTAAAAACTAATCTAAATTTGGCAGTTCTTTAAAATTTTTAAAATAGGATTACCATATGACCCAGAAACTTCACTCCTACATATATACAAAGAAGACTTGAAAACAAGTACTCAGATACTTATATGTGAATATTCATAGTAACATTATTAACAATACCCATAAGGTAGAAACAACACAAGTGTTCATCAACACATGAATGGATACACTAAGTTCTGCTAAATCTTGAAAACATTATGCTAAATGAAATAAACCAGACACAAAAATTGAAATATTGTATAGTTCTACTTATATAGAATATCTACAACAGGCAAATTCATGGAGACAGAAAGTAGATTATATGTCTCTAGGGACTTGGGAGTGGGAAAACAGAAGTTATTACTTAATGGTTACAAAATATCTATTTGAGGTGATGAAAAGGTTTTGGAAATAGTGGTGATGCTTGCATAACATAGTGAATATAATTAATGCCACTGAATTGTACACTTAAAAATGGTTAAGATGGCTGGGTGTGGTGGTGTATGCCTATAATCCCAGCTAACTGGGAGGCTAAGGCAGGAGAATGTAAATTCAAGGCCAGCATGGGCAAATAAGTGAGATACTATTTCAGAAACAAAACTAAACACCAAAAGGGACTGGGGAGGTGGTATGCCCTGAGGCTTAATCCTCAGATGGCTAATTTTATGTTATATGTGTTATTTATGTTACTACAATTTAAAAATATTTAAAATAACAAATCAGAAAATAATTAACTAGCATGGCTAAACCACATGGTAGATAGGCATTAAAGGTCTTATGCTGAAAAACTCAATTTTTGTTAACATTCTGATTCTCTGATATTTACAGAATGATTACCTGGTATCATACAATGAAGGCTCTTGATGTGATCTTGAGTGACACCACTTTCTGTACAAACCTTGTCAATAAATCGGGTAATGAACCGCACAACAGAATTAGCAATGTCATTGTTCTCTGAATCTTCAAACCCACTCTCTGTATCATAGCTCTCAGCTACACTTCCTGCAATACTAACAAAGTCAAAGAAAGAAATCACAGTCACCATTCAAATGCAATAAATGACTACTGTATCACAACAGAAGTGAAACTTGCTCAAATACATGTACACTCAAGTAGATGGGGCACACTTAACTCCAAGACTCCTTTATAAATGACAATGGTGAAACACGTTCTACTTGCCTATGTTTGTAAACTACTGTCAGATCCTTTACACCTGATTTGTTTCTGTAACGACCTCTGTCACTCTCCCAAAAGTACTTAGAAATTATAGAAAACAAAAAAAGGACTCTTTCATTTATTATCTCCTATATGAACCTTCGAAAATAATTTCTCTCTCCAAGTTAATTACTACATAGACCAAACAAAGTAAATATCTATCTTTGGCAATTGTGGAACATTAAGTGCGGTAGGTAGAGTAAAGTAAGTTTTTTCTGTAACTTGCATATTTTTCTATATGGAAGGACCAAACTACCCTATGACACTTTTTCTTGCCACCACGTCTCTCTGAATCACAACCCTTCAGGCCACAATGATCCTGTAAGTTTTCTGCAGGTGATACATCATGCAAGAGAAAGAAACACATTTGAAATGGAGCATATGTGAAAGCTTAATCTCTACTTGTGTTGCTTATTTCAGCTCCCATTATTCAACCAATTGGTGGCTGATCACAGCAAAGAATCATTTGTCTGTTCTAACCTACTCCTCTTTCTTCCATAGCCAGTCATCTTAGCTGAGTCAGTACTAAAATAAAGTTAAGGTTAAGCAGAGTATGTGGCTATCATATCCTAAGCCATTACAGAACTTAGATGCCTTAGCCACTTATTAAAGAGACTTTAAGAGAGCATGATCATCTATACTGACAACTTTGAAGCAAAAAGAGTTATTTATAGTCAGAATGGTGATCAACCTGATTAGCAGTGGAGACAAAGCTGGGGACAGATTAGGAAAGTTCTTAAAAATTAAGTAGATGAGTTCAGAAATGACAAAACAGTCTTGTGGGACTGTGAGCAGTAAAAGAATGTGAAAGCATCAATTTTCAAAGATTGCTTTGGAAGTAGGGCAGATCACTACAGAAAGAAAGGAATAAAAAAAATGAAGTCACTAAGACATTATTATAATACTTATGGCTTGAAGTAATAAGGGCCTAAGTTATGTTGTTCACATAAAATAACCAAAAGATGAAACAGAAACCAGCTGGGCGTGGTGGTGCACACCTGTAATCCCAGCACTAGGGAGGCTGAAGCAAGAGGCTCATTGTGAGTTCAAGCCCAGCCTGGGCTACAAAGTGAGCTCAAGGCCAGCCTGAACTGCATAGCGAGACCCTGTCTCAAAAAGACACACACACACACACACACACACACACACACACACACACACACCAAACAGAAACCATATAGAAAGAAAAAAGAGCTTTGTATATATGCAAATCACTGACTCCAAGTTATCTAGCATGAAACTCTGAGGTGTTCTTGAGAAAAATGAAGGTCTGGGATAGGAGTATTGAGAGGTTACGGCTAATGATTTAGCCCCGAGCTAAATGAGTTTTTTTTTCTTTTTTTTTCTTTTTTTTGTCTTTTTGAGACAGGGTCTCGCTGTGCAGTTCAGGTCAGCGGTGAGCTCACTTTGTAGCCCAGGCTGGTCTTGAACTCGCAACGATCCTCCTGCCTCAGCCTCCCAAGTGCTGGGATTACAGGCGTGTGCCACCATGCCCAGCCTAAATGAGTTTTTTGATATGAGTATGATGACCTTTTGACAGAGGACAGAGAAGAGGAATTGCCTAAAAGAGCCAGAGAAGAATTAATGAGAGCTAGAAGATTATCAGGATGTTACAGCATTCACCAGTGAAAACCCAAAAAGGATATAATTTCATATTGTTCAGGTGATTAATTCATTTAATCATTTGTTCAGCCAAATATTAAGTACCTACTATATGCAAAGATGCTGAGGGTCCATAACAAAGAAAGTCAATAAGCAAATACATGAAAATAAAATCATGCCATAGAACATGCCATGAAAGAAAAAGCAAGGTGGGAGATAGACTGACAGAGAAGATATTTAAAACAGGGAAGTCAGGAGAGCTTCTTTGCATAGGGGACAGCTGAGCAGAAACCTAAATGAAAACTGAGAAGATCACAGAATGGTAAGCAGCAGAAAAACACTCTCTGATATTTGGAATCCAGACACTGGAATATAGCAACATGAGGGAGTGGAAGAGGAAGGAAGTGAGTCCCCAGGACACAGCAAGGATCTGAAGAGAGAATTAGAATCCACAAGGAGAGTGAAGAGAGAGACTAAAATGTGGAAGAGGGGGTGGCTCAAACCTGTAGAGGCACAGTGGCTACAGGCAACCCCAGAGGCCTCCATGGAGAAACACTACAGTGGAATGGACCAGTAGACTCTGTGGCCTGCAGTGGCTGGTGAGTTATTCAGGTTCAGACATCCCTTAGGAGAGGGCGATCAGCCTGTAGCCATTTTGGAAAGGGACCAACAGAAGTCAGAACTCAGGACAGCTTCGGGGTTGGCTCCATCTAGTGGCTCCAAGTGTCAGGGAGGGGTGCGACCAAGTTCAAGTTGGCAGGAGGGCAGGGACCCCAGTTCAAGCTGGCAGGAGTCACTCGGAGTGTTGTGGGCTGAAACTATAGTCCCAGCCTCACAGCCAGAAACCAGAAGCAGCATGAACTTCAGTAGTACTAAAGGCTCAGGTTTGCTGGGATTATCTATTACTGCCATAAATCTACTGCTGGCTTTCTGGGATCAATCAACACAGATCCAGGCTCTGTCTGGGCACTTGGTCAATCAGTGACAGCAGAGACATGCCCTGAAGTGCACATTTTTTTCTATTTTTCTTTGCTTTTTCTTTTCTATTTTTTTCCTTTTCTTGATTGTTTTTCTTGTTTTTATACAAGTGAGAACATTGTTTTGAGCTTTTTGTTTGTTTTGTTCTGTTCTTTCCTTCCTTTTTTCTTTCCTGTCTTCTTCACCAGTTTCCCAAAGCTTGCATAATCTTCCTTAGTCTTCCAGCCTTGCTTCTAATCCTGTTCTCTTTTTTTATTTCTCTATTTTCCCCCCTGCCCCCTTTAAATAGGGTAAAATTGCCATAGTGAGGGGGTATTTACTGTAAGTAATTTTCTGATGTTTTCAATTTTGTTATATAACTATAAATCCTGTTCATATGGTTAAAGATGGCAAAGTAATAGTTACCACAGTTTGCCATTTTCTACGCTGTGTTTGGTGCTATTGTTATTTCTGATTGTATTACTTTAGCCAAGGTGACATAATTGTTCTAATAAGTTGTTCTCCCTTGTATGCCAAGACAGAGATAACCTGAGGATCATAAATAATACTACAGGCCAGTGCCAAAGAACCACACGCTAAGGCAAATAGGCAGCAACTTCTCATCCCCAATAAATTGAAGAGGTAGGATCTTGCAACAGAATCAAAACCCAAAAGCTAGCTACATCTAGAAGATATCTCAGAGAAATAGTCATTTCCTAAGGATTCTCAAAACTAGCAAATAAAGATATCTATTAAACACAATTTATAAGCACTAAGGCAGGAATTTAAAAGAAAAAAAAAAAAAGAAAAAGAAAATGAGAAGACATGGAAGCAGGATGCAACCCCAGACTTCCAGCTTGTGAAAGGCAAACCCACGGTGCAATGAGGTGGAACAATTCAAAAGCCACCTCACCTGGACTCTCTGAGGTGGTAATAGTGGAAGTAACAAACAAAATGAGGCTAGAAAAAAATCAAATCAGAAATAATTTCTCAGGTAACTTCAGAGATACATATAATTTCATATATGTATAATTTCTACACATATAATTTCATACCAAGCTCTAGAAAAAAATCAAATCAGAAATAATTTCTCAGGTAACTTCAGAGATAATGGAGATCATGAAGGGCATGATTAGTGAATCTAGAGTAGATACAGATTAAAAAATATAGGAAAATGATAGAAACCATTAATGCCTAACATAGAAGGGAAATGAAATCCATGAAACAGATTCAATCAGATATACAAGAGATTAAAAATTCCACTGAAAGTATATGCAACTGAATGAACCCAAGTGAGGACAGAATATCAGATCTACAAGACAGGATTTTGGTTAGCCATCACAAAAAGAAAGATTTCTTAAAAATAGCAAGGGACTATGAATAGATGCAAGATGATGCAAAGAAGATTAACATAAGATTGATCAGAGTTGATGAAAAGCAGCAGATAGTGCAAACAATGCAAAAACTTGTTCACAGAAATAATGGCAGAAAATTTCCCAAGCATGGAAAAAGAATTTGACACACAAATAAGTGAGGCATGAAGAACTCCAATTAGCCATGATAAAAAAAGAACCCTACCCAAGGCATATAACAGTCAGGGATCCAGAAATTCGACACAAGAACTGAATATTGAAAGTTGTTAGAGAAGAGAAAAAAAAATCACTTATAAAGGAAAGCTGATCAAAATTACAGACTTCTCAACACAAATCCTCAAGTCAAGGAGAGCTTAGAGTGAAGTATTTCAACCACCTCCAACCCAAACTGATGTACCCCACAAAACTATCTTTCAAAATTGATGGAGATACTTTGAAGATACCACCACATATTACAGCAGCCATTGATATTTTCCTACTAATCTATCCATAACTGTGCTAAGTTTGTAATGTTCCTATCCTATTTCATAATGTATGTTTATTATTATGTGTTTCCTACAACAACCATTGAGAATAGTTAATGATTTTTCAATAGGTCACTCATGTATAGCTCTATTTATTTTCTTTAGAAGCCACTTTGAAGATACCAAAGTATAGCACAACAACTCTTGATAATCTCCTACCTCTTTTGTCTCTAACTTACTATTATTTGTCTATTTGTTTTCCTGAGAAACTATTTTGTAGATAATAATATGTAAAACGATAACCATTGATAATTTCCTACCATTTTGTCTGTAATTTGCTAAGTCCCCCCTATTATTATGTTATCCTTCTTTTATTCTTTAAAATAAAACATAAAAAAAAATTTAAAAAAATTGATGGAGATATAAGATACTTCCATGACAAAGAACACATGAAGAAATTCATGACCACCAAAAGAGGACTCCAAAATGTACCAAATGATATTCTAGAAAAAGATAACAAAGACTAAAACTCCATGAGCCCTGAAAGAAGAATCCCCTAGGTAAGGCAAATAATTAAACAGAGGAGAAAGAAATGGAACCAACCATAGAAAAATAACATGACAAGGATAAGTCAATATGTATCAGTTATAACCATCAATGTAAATGGTCTTAATTCACCAGTCAAAGAAACAAATTGGCAGAATGGATCAAGAAACAAGATCCAACAATATGCTGCATATAAGAAACACATTTTACTCAAGAAGAAACTCAAAGACTGAAAATCAGAGGACAGAAAACAATACTCGATGTGAAAGGAAGCTGGGAAAAAGTAGGGGTAGTTATTCTATTTGTAGACAAAGTAGATTTCAAGCCAAGACTGATCAAGAGAGACACAGAAGGCCATTTCATCCTCATTAAGGGAATAATCCAAGAAGAAGAAATAATAATCATAAAATATATATATACCAAACACCAGCACACCCAACTACATAAAAAAAATTAACTTACATGAAAAATCAAATAAGCACGAACACAGGTGTAACAGGGGACCTCAATACTCCATTGTCACAAATAGACAGATCCACTAGACAAATAATTAACAAAGAAATATCAGAACTGAACCAAATTTTTTAACAAATGCAACTGATAGATATCCAGTGTTCTACCCCACATTATCAGAACACATGTTCTTCTCAGCTACACATGGGATATTCTTCAAAATAACCCACATAGTAGATCATAGAAGATGCTTAAGTAAATGCAAAAGAACTGAAATTATCCTATACATATTATCAGACCATAGTGCAATGAAATTGGAAATCAATGGCAAAAGAAACTACAAAAACTACATAAATATATGGAAATTAAATAACATCCTCCTGAACAACAAATGGATCACAGATTAAATTATAGAAGAAATTAGACAGTTTCTACAATTAAACAATGCCAATACAACATACCAGAACTTATGGAACACAATGAAAGCAGTTCTATAAGGAAAATTTACAGCAGTAAATTCCCACATGCAAGAAACAGAACGAGCTCAAATAAATAACCTAAGGTTGAATATCAAGCTTCTAAAAAAGAAGAGCAAGACAAGACCAAAGCTCATACAAAGAGGAAAATATAGTAGAGCAGAAATTAATGCAATTGAGAGTAAGAAAACTGCTGCACCCAGTGCAGCTCTTGAAACTCCAGAGGGAGGACAGTAGGAATAAAGAAAACAAGAATAAAGACACAAAATGATGAAGTCAGTCGGAGCCTCTTCTCCTGGTGAAAGAAAAGAACTACCCAACACCTACAGCATGTTTGTTTCTACAATCAGCGTATGAATAAGTTCAGTGAGAGTTTAAGTGGAGGGTAGAATCTGGGATAAGAAGAATAGCTAACCTATTATCAGAATAGCATGCTTTGGTGGCTTCACAGGGAACGAGAGGAAACTGTCTATATTATCTCAAGTGTAGGTCAAGTCATCTAAGCTATGCACACTTCTCAGGGGACCCGGCCAAACTCATGAGAAGCAGTGGACTTGTTGTAGATATGTGAGATACAGACAGCTTTGCCCCTGACAGAAAACAATACAAAGAAATGAATCATAGAGCTGTTTTTATGAAAGATTAAGTAAAATTGGCGAGCCCTTAGCCAACCTTATCAAAAAGAGTAAAGATTCAAATCCATGCACTTAGGAATGAAAAGAGTGAAATCACAATGGTCCTACAGAAATCCAGAAGATCACCGATAGCTACTTTGAGAACCTTTGTCCTAATAAGATGGAAAACACAGAAGAAATGGACAGATTCCTAGATACCTATGAATTACCAAAGCTGAATCAAAAAGGTATAGATTCTAAATAACCCATTATCAGTTAATGAAATTGATGATATAACTAAAAGCTTAGCAACAAAGAAATGCCCAAGTTCTGATGGATACATCGCTGAGTTCTATAAGAAATGTAGAGAGAATCTAATGCCATTACTCCTCAGTCTCTTTAATGAAACTGAAAGGGAAGTAATATTCCCAGACTCATTCCTGGAAGCAGGCATTATCCTGATACCCAAACCAGAGAAGGATCCAACTAAAAAAGAGAGCCACAGGTCAATCTCCCTAATAAACATTGATGCAAAAATCCTCAATAAGATACTGGCAAACAGAATGCAGCAAATCACCAAGAGCATTATATACCATGACCAAGTAGATTCATCCCAGGGATGCAGGGATGGTTCAACATAAACAAATCAATAAATGTAATGCAGCATATCAAGAGAGTCAAGGACAAAAACCATATGATCATCTCAAAAGATCAAAAGATGCAGAAAAAGAATTCCACACCCATTCATGATTATAAATCCTACAGAAAATTGGAATAGTTTTCATTTCAATCTGATAAAAGCCTTCTATGACAAACCAACAGCCAACATCATACACCTAAATGGTCACAGATTGATAACCTTCACTCTAAAATCAGGAATGAGACAAGGATGTCCACTATCACCATTCCTATTTGATATAATTCCAGAAACATTATTCAGAGCAATTGTACAAGAGAAAGAAATACAAGGAATAAAGAAAAGAATTTTGCAGATGACATGGTACTCTACATAGAAGACCCCAAAAATTCCACCAAAAGACTTCTAGATTTAATAATGAAATGTAGTTGCTTAGCTGGATACAAAGTCAACATTCAAAAATCAATAGCATTCCTGTACACAAGTAACAAACTCACTACGAGAGAAATAAGGGAAACTATACCTTTCACAATAGCATCCAAATAAATGAAATACTTAGGAATCAATCTAACAAGGAAAGTAAAAGATCTCTACATTGAAATCTACAGCATTCTGGAAAAAAAAAAAAAAAAAAAACCAAAAAAACAACTGAAGAAAGTTATCAGAAAATGGAAAGCTATCCCTTGCTTGGGTAGTAAGAACCAACACAGTGAAAATGACCATATTCTCAAAACTGTTATACAGACTTAATGTAATCCCAATCAAATATAGATAGCATACCTCACAGAGTTAGAGAAAACAATCCTAAAGTTCATTTGGAACCAGAAGAGACCTAGAATAGCAAAAAGCAGTCCTGGGCAACAAAGGCCAGGGAGGGAGCAACACAATGCCTGACCAGAAATTATGCTACAGAGCTAATGTGATAAAAACAGCAGCATGGTACTGGCAAAAAACAGAACCAAAGATTAATGGAACAGACTAGAAGATGTAAGAAACAAGTCCAAACATAGTTAGCCACCATATCTTTAACAAAAGGGCCAAACACTGAATAAAGTATCAGAAAATGGAAAGCTATCCCTTGCTTGGGTAGTAAGAACAAATAGAAAGAAAGTCTCTTCAATAAATGGTGCTGGAAAAAAATGGCTTTCCACATGTCATAGATTAAAACTAGACCATGTCTCTCACTATGCACTAAACTAAAATCAACATGGATCAAAGATCTTAATATTAAAACAGAAATACTAAATCTACTAGAAGAGAGAATAGGTATAACTCTTAAAGACAAGCATGTAGGTAAAGACTTCACAACAAAACCCCAACTGCACAGGAAATACAGCAAAGATTCAACTGGGATCTCATCTTACTAAATTTTTTGAACAGAAAAAGAAACCACTAACAGAGTGAAGTGACAAGCTACATAGTGGAAAAAAATTTTTGTTCAGCTGTTCCTCAGACAAAGGACTAATATCTAGAATAGATGAAGAACTGAAAAAACTCAGAGCCCCCCAAATTGAAAGACCCTCATCCAAAAATGGGCATTTGAAATGAATCCACACTTCTCAGATGAAGTACAAACAACAAATAAATATATGAAAAAATGTTCAATATCACTGGTCATTAAAGAGATGCAAATTAAAACAACACTGAGATTACATTTCACTCCAGAAGGAATGGCTATTATCAAAAAATAAACCAATAACAAATGCTGGTGAGACTAGGGAAAAAGGAACCCTTCTCCACTGTTGATAGGAGCATAGACTGGTGCAACCACTGTGGAAATCAGTGTGGAGATTCCTCAAAAAACTAAA
>NW_004955414.1:25553614-25576579 GCF_000276665.1 Chinchilla lanigera
GAAACAATACTTTTGTAAGGAAAGAAGGGAAGAGGGATTGCAGGGAGGGGTGGGAAAGGGGAAAAAAGAATCAAGATATATCATGTACAAGCACAGATTCCATATGATGTTATTGTTATATATATCTAAAATGTACCAATAAAAGCAATTAAAAATTGTTTTAAAATAAATTTAAAAAGCAAAGAAAAGAAACTTCAATGAAGTAAGAGAATTATTCTTGTGACTATTTCAGAGAGTATTCTAGATTGAGGGAATAACAAGTACAAAAGCTCTGCGGCAGGACTATGCTTGGAGTATTTAAGGGCTGGCATTAGCAGGCAGAACAGGATGGTTGACAGAAAATGATAGGAAACAAGGTCAGAGCCACAGCCAGAACACAGATTGTGTTGGGCTTTGTGGGTGAGCGTAAAGACTGGATTTTATTCTCAGTGGTATAGGAAGTCATTGATGGATACAGCAGAAGGCATGGTACAGGACATGATTGGTTAAATTCCAAAAATAAGCTGAGGAAAAAGGAAGAGAAAGAAACACTGGCAAGACAGACTTCACTATAATTTTTTCAGAATGATTTCTATAAATTGCTTTAGCAGAATGTGAATCAAAGGCTGCATCAGTAGTGGGCAAGACTTCTAGAAAATTAGGTCATGAAAGAGAAAAGATGTGGGGAGAGGGTAAGAATAGTGGGATGAAGTAAAGATCTTTTAATACAAAAGTGCTGTGCAAATCTGCAGATGGGGAAAACGGTTAATTTTTGAAATATATACAGCAATTTTTTCTCAAAATGTGTTGTATTTTCTGCTAAGCCAAAACTGGCCCTGAGAACAGTGTGAAGAGGGTCTCATGTACCCACATTTCAGTACCTGTTTGTGACAATGCTGTTGCTTCCACTTTCCCAGTCACCTGGTGCTGATGCTCTCAGGAGCTTATTTTTACTCGTGTCTAGGGGAACCAGTAAGTTGACCATAAGATTTGCAAAGTGAATGGCCTGACTGAAGACAGTGCTTTCTTCACGTTGCACCAATTCTTGTTGAGTTGATTTGCTCAGAGTTGGCCAAAGGCGAAGCTGCTCAGCTGCCAGGTCCATGGCTGTCTTCTCCTGATACTGGTCGTCAGAAAGCTTATCCTGAAAAAAAGGAAACCCAAAGCCAAAGGAGAGAACCCATCACTTCAAATAAGCTTCAAAAACATGGATGATTTTTAAAGCATAGGTTTTCTCTGTTTCTGTGTATTTTATTGGCATATTTAGGGTAAGTATTTTAAAAATCAAGAAAACCAACTATATTGAAAATAATGCCTATATCACCATAAATGAAAACACAGAGAAGAAGAATCTAACAACCACCATGAAACAAAAACCCAGTTGTTCCCCTACCCCAATTGAACAGGTTTTCGTAGGACCAGGTGAGAGCTGGTATACCTACGGTCATATTTGTAGCTAGCTAGGGATTAAAGACAGACTTCTTTAGAATGGAGGATACTGAATTTGTCACAGGATTGTTTTATGAATGCTTTTGAGATATATGCATGTTAGCATTATAGTTTCTTAAACTATCAAAAACATCTTGACAGCACAATTACTTCTGCAGTATGACCTCAGTCTTACAGTTTTTACATCTGTTATAAGTTACCTCTTAGTCAAGTGCATTTGGTTCTTTAAATTAAGCAAACAAGTCATGCTTGTCTGTACAATAACAATTTGGAATTTCAGATAGATGCCAATGCTGTTCACTATTAAAGGTCTTGTTCTTATCATACTCAAGAATATGTTTAAAATAATAGGAGGCATAGAAATATTTGAATGCTACTGTGTAATTTGTTAGATATCTAGGATCATTTATCTTACACAAAACAATTTAAAATGGAAGATGATGGAAATGATTATCAGTGATGTATTCTTCTGGCACACAGAATTAAAAATTACTCAAGTGAGTCAACACCAATAATTAGTCTTTTAGGCTGTTTTAAGTTCAATTTATGAAGGTGACCATTTTAAACATTTATTTACTATTAGGTACTCTGTAATGAGCTTACACATGAGACATTAAAATCTCATAATAATCATACCTATTCATTTATTTTATCAGTGAGACAACAAAGCACAGAAAGGTAACATGACGTTTAAGATCAAACAGTTAAAAATGACATTTTAATATTTTAGAATATTTTAAACTAAGGATAATTCTTCTGATTTTAAATATTTATTTAAAAATATATGCTGTTAAAATATACAGAAACAGAAAGAGTTATATCTACTGCCTGCACACTTTTGAGCAGATCTACTGAATTTTTCTTTTCCTTTTTTTCTCTTTTTTTTTGCTCTTTTTGAGACAGAGTTTAACTATGCAGTTTAGGCTGGCCTTAAGCTCACTTTGTAGTGCAGGCTGGCCTTGAACTCACAGCGATCCTCCTGCCTCAGCCTCCTAAGTGCTGGGACTACAGGCGTGTGGTACCATGCCTGGCTACAATTACTTTAAAATTAAAACTGGGTGTGGTGGCGTACACCTATAGTCCCAGCATTAGGGAGTTTGAGGCCAGTGTGTGCTACAAAGGGAGTGTAAGGCCAGCCTAAACTGCATAGCGAGACCCTGTTGCAAAAACACCAAATAAATACATAAACAAACAAA
Organism: Chinchilla lanigera; assembly: GCF_000276665.1. NCBI lineage: Eukaryota > Metazoa > Chordata > Mammalia > Rodentia > Chinchillidae > Chinchilla > Chinchilla lanigera. Next base: position 25,556,239 of record NW_004955414.1, read on the forward strand.
TAAATAAATAAACTTAATTACCTTTCTCTTTAACTCAGATCCTTGCACATGCAAGTGTTCTAGAGCACTAAGCTACACCATCCTCAGCCCTAGAGTCAATTAACTTTAATTTGATATTTCTTCAAGGAACTAAATTGCATAATACTTATGCCTAGCTATACTTTTAGGATTGTTCTTTATGTTCAGTTTTCCATAACAGTTTCCCAGGAATTATTACTTATTAAAATATAATAAAATAATTCTAGTAGTAATGAACTATATCAAGAAGTTGTTATGGAAAAATATAAGGTCAGAAAGCAACAGAAGAAAAATGTTTGCTTTTGGGTTCCCTAAATTAAACTCAAATACACTAGTAGGAAGGGCTAGATTTCCCTTTGCCCAGGGAATATCTATAAAAGCCTTCTTTACAGTGAGAAGAACTCTAGTCTCATACAAGTACTTTTCTTTTCTCTTACCTTTTGCTTTAGATATGGGGTATGATTGTCTTCCTTTGTTGAAAGATACAAGGAGCGGACTTGTTCCTGCACTGCATTGTAAAAAGTTGTCTCCCAAAACTGCTGATTTGTCCAAATGGGGTGGTCCTGTACGCAGGTATAAGCAAACTGGTTGACTCCAGGAGCAAGTTTCTGTGAGAACACAAATATCTATCACCATGGAGCTGGCAGAGTTATGACAGTTCAGAAAGTCATAGGGGCCACACTTAACCATAGAGTTGATTAAAGGATTTCTCTAAAGTCTTAGTAATCAGCACCTTACTCATTTTTAACTGGCAACCTTGGACTTGCCATCAAATCCTTTAGTGACTCAGCTATATTATCAAAATGGGCATTTTAGCAACATCTTAGGAATCAAAAGGTTACTTTATGAATTAGAGAATATATGAGAAGTACCTAACACTGTACTGCACACACAGTAGGCACTGTAACAGTTATAATTAAGATAAAATTCACTAGAATAAAATTCAGTAAGACCTAAACATAAGACTCCTAATAATTTATAATTTATTTGGTTTTAGAGTGCATATTAAAAAAACGGCACCAAGTGCAATGTCAGTGAACTGCAGTTTGGCTTTCTAAACAGAATAAGGGCAAACCTTGAGTTTGTGGCTCAGTGAATTACACCTGCACTACTGCTCACCCTAGCCCAGTGATGGCAAACCTTTTAGAGCTTTCAGTGATACAAACAGTCTGCTGCAGCACATGTCCATAGGTTTGCCACCACAGCTAGCCCATTACTTCCCCATGAAGGCTACTGTCACATATACCCAGGAAGACTTTCCTGAGTTTCAAGAACATTTTCTGGTAACCAAATCTAGGCATGGGAAGGTGACCACAAACCAAATCTTCCTTCTTGGACTTTCTGCTGGGCTTTAGAGTAAGAGTAAACTTCAGAGGTATTTAACAGAGGGAAGGGAAACAAACTGTAGGCACTTAGTAGCTACTTCATACATGTATTTTTGTATATATAATTTAACACTAAAGTCTTACAAGAAAAGAGAAATTTGTGGCAGTTTAAGCGATTGCCTAAGGCCATCTAACAATTATATAAGTAGTGGAAATAGGTTTGAGTAAGTTTCAGGCCCAAAGCTTGTTTGGTTCCAAAGCCCCTGCTGTTCAATCTTCCAAAAAGAATTCAAAGCAAACCATAAAATAAATTACTTCTTAGCCCTGCTGTGTTCCCCATACCCATAGGATTTTGTCTCTCAAAAGTTAATATTTATTTTGCCATGAAACCTCTGATAAGACCTTATGTAACACTGCATTTTAAAATTTTAGAGGTAAATTACATTGCCGAATTTTAGTTAATGACTTGAGTCATTTTCCATAGCCACTGCTTTTATCTTTAAAATTAAGGATGCTTAACAATTTTTTAATTCATTATTTCTCAGCACATAGTAGGTAACATTTTCAAAAGATAGATCTTTTTTCAGCCCATTTCATTCTTTGGGATTGGGTTTATCTGTTTTTTTGTGAGTAGAACTAAAGTTAGCAGTAAGTTTTCTTTTGAAAAATTTAGTAAGTTGAATTTTCTTTAAATGTCAGAGACTGAAGATCATTATTAAGATTATACACATAACAGTTATGCAACAAAAGTCAGTTCATTTCTTAGAGACATGTAACAGATGTATAAGAGACTTAATAAATATTATTTAGTTAATATATGTTAATTTCCAGAGCATACTAAACCTAAAGCTAGAATAGGCACCAGGCATATCATGAAATGTAGTACTTTTTAGGAGAAAGGTAGCTATGATTTTTGCTTATAAGAGTTTCCGTGTTCTGCACGCTATGTGTAAATATAAGCCTCCTTCAAGATGGGACTTGGAACTGCTGCTGAGTAACTAGCTATGACCCAAATTGTTGCTAGTAGGTGGCTATAAATTAGGGATGACCTAGAACAGTGGTGGTAAACTTATGACACCTATGCTGCAGTGGACTGTTTGTATCACTGGAAGCTCTAAAAGGTTCACCATCATTGACCAAGAAGCAAAAGCCAGGAGTTCCCTGATAAAACATACATAAAGTTCACTGCTAATTTTCAAGCTGTCTTCTGCTCATTTAAGACTTAGCTACTATTTTTCTATGAGAAATCATGGACAAAAATGTACGTGGTTATGTGTGGGAGCAAAAGCCACATACACTGTGAATCACTTGTTCCTTCTACACTCAGCATAAAGACAGTTGGGACGTAGATTACATATTGTTCCCCTTTCACAGTTTAGTCCTTCATTCTAAGGAGTAACAATTATGTCAGCAGCACTACACAGGCCTATTTTGAAAGGGATTTAAAAGGTAAAAATTTTTAAAAAAGGGTTACTTCTCAACTGCCTTTTCTATGAGTACAATCAGAAGGGGTTCCGCATCTTATAGTGTAATCAAGAGCAGTTCTAAAAATTTTAAGAGTCCTGAAGTTAGTATAGACGAGGTGAGAAAAACTGAATTCTTAATAAATCCTTATCAGCTTCTTACAAATCATTTTTAGGATAATCTATACACCAAAACACCAATTAATTATAAATCTCTTATTAAAATTTGACAGCGCTCTATAGGAATCTGAGAGTGTGATGAAGCTGTCACTTTCTCCTTCACCTTTTTTTCTCCTGCTGCCGCATATTCCTTTTCCTTAACACATACCAGTTGACATTATCTTCCTGTTTATTCACAAACTAAAATATGCAAAAACTTCTCTACAAAAGGGACCACATACATTCCAATGCAGAAAAATTGTATAAAACAAAGTGACAATGGCCCACAGGGTCAGAACTTGTTTATTAGGTGAGAATTATAGCAAAGATAGGATAAACACTTTAGTTGGCCAGACAGCTCACAAGTAGTTATATCTGATATATGTGAGAAATCATTAATTCACAAACATTTAAAATACTGTTTTTCAAACATGAAATTTGTCTTCTTTTCTTTCTGGTTTCCTGGTATGTGCTCAGTTGTGAACAACAGGTACTGTGTCCCTCTGTTAGGATGGGTAGGAGGACCATTGCATTGATGGACAGGTGTGTTCTCAGAACCAGGAGAGGGCAGTAGCATCTTATTCTGTCTAGATTTCATCACAGCTTTACATAGAAATTGCAGAAATGGAGAGCGTCACAGTCTGGTTGGACTATTAACCAGGTGGTAAGGCAAATAATACATGTCTTAATTGTTCACTTGAGAGATGCTATAATAGAATGGACTTCTCTGAGGCCACACAGCAAGATGGATAGATGAGATGGGAAAGGAAATAAAGTTTTCTGTTAACTGTATACAAAAATTAAGGTAGTCCACAAAATGAAACTGCATTATAATTATGGAAAGAAAGACACAATGAGACTTTATAGAGTTTCAGATTTAGTATATAACCTGTGATAATAGCAGCAGTTCTAGTAAACAGAAAATAACACTGGTGGATAAAACTATTTCAGGATTGTAATTACTTCTCTGGATGGAAGCAAAAACTTTTCAAGATGCTTTCTCAAACTGGTCCATATGCTAGTTTCCTGATATTTTATTTTGCAAAAGAAGAGATTCAATCCATATTGAGTGTTGTGGTAGGGAATACTGTTGTCAAATGACATCTCTCTTTCCCTCCAATTCTGGCAACAATATTTACTTTACATTTCATAATAATTTTTATGATTCTGTCCTAAGAAACAAGTGATATTTTGCCATGCAATTTTATGAGACTTTTAAGATTGTGTTGACTTCTTTCCTTACCTAGAAAAAATAGCTCTGAAAGTACTAGATTAAGCAATGTCACTTATTTTCCACAAAGCTTTCAAAGGAAACCCAGCATGGGACAGGATATGGAGAATAAACTCATGGGGCTCCCCAAACAGCAGGCCTGATTCAAATCCAAATAAATGGACACAGTCATCTGAGGGACCAGATGAGATGGTCAAGGGAAAAAGGTTAAGAATATCAGTATGAAGACACTGCCTGAATTATGCCTGGCCAGACATGTTTGTTCACCAGACCAAAGTTTCTAATTAGGGAGTTCAGAGAGAAACTAGACCTGAGGAGAGAAAGTTAGGGGGAAGGACTCACTTCTTTTTTTTTTTTTTTTTTTTGGTTTTTCTCCGGTACCGGGAACTGAACTCACGACCTTGCGCTTGCCAGGCAGGCGCTTTGCCGCTGAGCTAAATCCCCAGCCCCAAAAAGACATATTTGTTTTTTGTGTTTTTGTTTTTTTCCGGTACTGGGAATCGAACTCACGAACTTGCGCTTGCCAGGCAGGTGCTGTGCCGCTGAACTAAATCCCCAGCCCAGGACTCACTTCATAAACATGTAATGATATTAAAGAATCATGAAGAATGCGGAGATTTGCTATCTAAATTGCTGGGGATTTCTATGACTATTTATCAACTCTTAATTCCCACCACAATTTTATGACTGACAGAGATAAATACAATCACTCCCTGCCTTGTCCCCTGTTGAGATGAACTTCTTGCTGTGTTGCCCAGGCTGGTCTCACATGCTTCTCCTGCCTCAGGCTCCCAAAAGCTCAGACTTACAGGGGCCATCAAGCCTAGCTTTTCTCCTACTTAAAGGCAAGGAAACTGAGGCACAAAGAAATTAAATACCTTGCCTATAAGAACATTACTAAAAAGTGGCACAGCCAGAGCTGAGAGTCAAACCCAAGCAGTTTGGCTAGAGTCTAATTTTTCAATCACTGTACAATTACATATATGGAATTCCACTGCTTGACTATACAGCAATTCCTTATTCCAGCTGATGAATATTTGTGTTATTTTCAACTTTTGCTATAACACTGGTACATTAATATTATCACACAGCTATCAACTTTTGATTAATGGTTTCAATACCACTTAATAAGACCTAGACATACTTCAGAGAAATCCCAAGAAATATAGCAATTCCCATTGTTATCTGTATCAATAAGTATTTTGGAGTTATTGATAATGCATTATTTTTCCAATAAGAATTATTTCATGCAGACTTTAACAACTCTATTGTTTAAAAAATTAATAGTAATTCATAAATATCGAATATCAACTTGGTGTTCAAATTTCTAGTTGCCTTGTAAGTGTAAAAAAAATGATGGTTTTGTTATATTTATCATCAGTCAAGTCTGGTATGATCCAAATACAGTGGTAACTGGGTTCATGAACACTTTTGTTTGCTGATGTTATGGCTTGCGTCTAGATGTCCCTCCAAAGCATCATGCAGTCACAGGTAGGGCTTTTCGGTGGTGGCTGTATCTAGAGTGTGTGACGCTTGGATTAAGGAGGTGATGATGCTGGGATTGATTCATGGTATGATGCTAGGATTAAGGGTGCCCCACCCTGGGTGTGAGTGCCCTACCCTGGACAGAATAAAAGGGACAGAAAGAGGGCTGCTGTGGTCACTTGCTGATTGTCTGCTACTGCCCCCTGCCTGCTCTGCGATGCTCCTCTGCCATGCCACACTGCCTTGGAGCTGGCCGATTGTGGGTTGAAACCTCTACAAACTGTGAGTTGAAACAAACCTTTCCTTCTTTCATTTTGGATGTCAAGTATTTTTTTCAGCGACAAGAATAAATAACAGTGAACAACTTGGTTTGCAAACAGAAGTATTTGGCAAAATTTTGTTTTTGTTTGTGAACTCTGTATTTGTTGACCAACACAACTGTGGCCACCTTTCCCGCACAAACATGAATGTGGACACCTTTTCCAGAAGCATGGAATGAATTAAGTTTGTGAACCAAGATACCACTGTAATGCTATCTACTGCCATTAGTTTGTATATCAGTAGGTCAGTTTTACCTCTTTATTATTTATAGTTTCTTTTCCCACCTGCATGTTGTTTGTTGAAAACAGGGTTAAATAACTTGCCCAGAGTTCCTATAGAGTCTCAACAGTAGTGATTGCTGACTATATCTCAGTTGTGTTATTTGACATATTCCTTTGGTTTCTGCATTTCCTACAAACTAGTAGTTGATTCTTGATCAGGATTCAGGCTTGTTTGACAAGAATACTTAATAGACAGTACCACTCAGTCTGGTAGTAGCTCCCTTTGTGATGTTAAAGGCTGTTGATGGTCAGTGTCTAGATTCATTTATCATTTGTAGTAGTAAAACAACAATATTCTCATTCTAGAATTCCTCTCTCCCTTACTATTTCTATAAAAAGAAACTTCCTCTCATCAAGTACTTGGTAATACAACTGTGTATCAGAAAAGCACAGGAGGGAGATCGTGCTGTAATTCAATCATAGAGTGTATGTTTAGCATGCCTGAAGTTCTGAGATCAATCTCTTGCAACAACAACAAAAAGTAAATGTGTAGTTGATTTTATATTTTCATATAAATATTAGTTTTAAAAACAGTAACATACTTATTTTTTACCACAATGGTGAGCAATTAGTTTGGCTTTTCTTTTATTAATTTCTTTGTGAACTCAGGAATTTTAAGACATATTTGAGTTACTCTTGAACCTAGGCTGAGAAACTATACATAAGTGTTTACTAGAAATTTGTGCTTTTCATTAATTTAATGCCATGCATTTTATGAGGTCCCTGTCTACAAAGTGCCAACAATCTATATAGGGAAATAAAAAACTGTAATTCCATGTGATGACTGATGAACCTAGTAACCTTGTTAAAAGCAACACTGTAGTGGGAGGACAAAAGATTTGATTAGGAGAACATAATCAACAAAAGACTTGTAGATACCTAACAAAATATTCTCTCTGAGATGTAAGTATAAAATGAACAATCAAAGAAAGGGCTGGTGTATCTTGATGCAAAAAGAAGGAATGTGGGAAGTCACAATTCTCACTATATGTACTTGCAAATGGCCCTAAAGTTCAACAAAAATGGCATTTCTTCACTAACTACCTACCTCTCCCTCCCCCAAATTTAGTAACTTTAATGTCCACATAGAGAAGAAAAGGTAGGTAAAGATAGTATAGTCTTTACACAATAGAATATTATGTTGCCATTAAATAGGTTAACATTTAACTACAACATGATGTAGTGCTTATGATACATTTCAGAAAACAAGCAGAATAGGCTATGATTTCATCCGCCAAGTACACAAAGGCAAGGAAGAGAATGCAAAATGAAAATGAAGTTAAGGTAAAGGAATTATGGACAATTTAGTTTTCTTCAAAAAATTTTAAGGGAACTTGTAAAATGTGATTGACTGAATATTCTGTTGCCTACAGTGTAATAAAATGAGAGGAAAAAAGGTAAAAATATACAAGAACAAACACAATGAGAGGAAATAACACCAGACTGGTGATGTTAATATAATTTTGTAAGTCTGCAAAGGATTTATAAGCAATAACAAATTTTTAAAGAAAATAAAGCTTAAGTTCTATGCTACTTAGAAAAGTGCTGTACAAATTATAAATTAATAAAAGATGGAGAAAACCTGAATGTTCAGCAGCTGATCAGAGGGTAAAAAAAATGGAGCCTATCTAGTCAGTGGAATACTAAGATACTATATGGCAATAAAGAAATATGAGGTAGTGATACAAGTTATAATACAGATGAAACTTGAACACAAGCTACATGAAAGAATCCAATCATAAAATGTCATATATTGTATGATTTCCATTTATATGCATATCCAGAACAGGCAAATAGAGACAGACAGAAATTAGACTAGTGCTTGTCTGGGGGTGTGGGGGTACTGGTAAGTGATGCCTAGTGGGTACAGGCATCATTTTTGGGGGGATTAAAATGTTTTAAAATGCATTATGATGATGGGTAATATTCTAAAAGCCATCGAATTGCACACTTTAATAAACTACACGGCATATAAATTATCTTTTTTTGTTTGTTTTTTTCCGGTACCGGGAATTGAACCCACGACCTTGCGCTTGCCAGGCAGGTGCTGTGCCACTGAGGTAAATCCCCAGCCCCTTAAATTATCTTAATAGAGTTGCTATGTTTATTTTTATTTTTATTTATTTATTTATTTATTTTTGTTTTTTTTCCAGTACTGGGAACTGAACTCATGACCTCGCGCTTGCCAGGCAGGCGCTGTGCCGCTGAGCTAAATCCCCAGCCCTGCTATGTTTATTTTTTAAAGAGAAAAACAAAAATGATACACAATTTTAAAACAAGATGAGAGGAAATTAACAATGGTTATTATATTAATGGTTATTATATTATATTATATTTATTATATTGCATATTGTTATCTTCAAAGTTGTTTCTAAGATGACCAGACAAATGCAGGCTGAAATAAGGAACCTATCCCATTCTTTTGTAATAGGTTTGTAGGAGAAACAAGAAGGTTTTATTAAGCAAAGATTTTAGGACGCAGTTAACAATGGAATGTAGATGCTCAGAAAAATGAGGCACATTATAATTTGGAATGGAGAGCACTTATACCTTTCTTGAAGGGGCAGAAAAGCCCAGGAAAAGGTGGCCCACTCCCCAGAAAGGTACTAGCCCATTCTATAGATATTAATGTTTTGTTTGCTTGTTTGTTTTTGTTTTTTGAATAGGGCTGAAAATGAGGCTATCCAGGAGCCTCTCTCTAGGCACCCACCTCAGTAGCACACAAAAGACACACATCATTTAAAGATTTCAAGGGTTTTAAGAGCCGTATGCCACAAAACAGTAGATAGTAAAAATACAAATTTTTTATTATTAATCACCAACCCTCACTCAAGAAGAAAGAAGCAATATGAATAGCTCTTTATCTGCTCGAGAAATTGAAATAAAATTTTCCTACAGTGAAAACTCCAGACACAAAGGCTTCATCAGGAACTTTACCAAACACTCAAGAAAAAACTCACAAAATCAATTCAATGAACCAAATACTTAAATGTAAAACCTAAAACTATAAAGTCACTACAAGAACCTTGTAGTACAAGCCTGTAGTACCTTAAACTCACTGGATATACAATGGAGGGTCCCACAGACCCCTTCTGGGTTTGAGGTAGGACAAAATAAAAGATAAAAAAGAGATAAGGAAATTATAACTAAAAATTACTAATAAAATTAATTAATTAAAAAAAAGAGACTACACCTTCCAGGAACCAGCTCAAGTTACCCAAGGGGATACATTATCAGCATTCCTTTGGTTAAATTTAAACTCTCCCTACCAGACCAAACTATAGTGTACTACAAGAACACTACAAGACACTGCTATAATTATTTAAGATAAGACCCCCAAAGGCATAGGTCACCTTAGTAAAACTAGAGAAATGGGATTATATCAAACCATGAAGATCTACAAAACAGAAGAATAATCAACAGAGCTAAGAGGTAACCTACAGGATGGGAAAAATATCTGTAAACTATTCATCTGACAAAGAATTAATACCCAGAATATATATGGTGCTCAAAATGCTCAACACCAAAACAACAACAAAACCCCCCAACAAAAACCCCAACAAATAATCAAATTTTAAAACTGGCTAAAGAACTAAATAGACACTTCTTAAAGGAAGATATAAGAATGGCCAAAAAGCCAGGTGTGGTGGCACACACCTGCAATCCCAGCACTCAGGAGGCTGAGGTTCAGGAGGATCGTTGCGAGTTTGAGACCAGCCTGGACTATGAAGTTAGCTCAAGGCCAGGATGAACTGCATAGCAAGGCCCTCTCTCAAAAAAAAAAAAAAAAAAAAGAATGGGCAACAAGTAAATGATCACTCTCATTGATCACTGGAGAAATGCAAATTAAAACCCCAATGAGGTATCTCACCATAGAGTGGCTATCATCAAAAAGACAAAAAATAACAAACACTGACAAAGATGTGGAAAAACAAGAATTCTTATACACTATTTGTGGGAATGTCATTATAGGAGACAGTAGGGAAACTGTATGGAGATTCCGTGAAGAAAAAAAAAAAGAACTGGGCCAGGGATATAGCTCAGTGGCTTAAGCGCTTGCCTGGCAAGCGCAAGGTCATGAATTCAATTTCCAGTACTGAAAAAAAAAAAGAAAGAAAAGAAAGAACCACCATATGATCCAGCAATCCCATTCACGGATATACATTCAAAGAAGATAAAATCACTACACTGAAAAGATACTTACACTCCTGTGTTTATTATAACTCACAGTAGATAAAATATGGACTCAATCCTAGATGCCCATTAGTGGACGGATGGATAAAGACATACACAACAATATTATTCATCCATAAAAGAATGAAATTCTGTTATTTATAGTAACATGGATGGAACTAGAGATCATTTTGTTAAGTGAAATAGGCCAGACACAGAAAAACAAATTCTTATACATTCTCACCACCTGTGGAAACTAAAAAGTCGATCTTATAGAAGAACAGAATGGAGTAGTGGTCACTGAAGACTGGGAAGGATGAGGTTGGGGAATAGAAACAAGTTCAACAAAGAGTACAAAAATACATTTAGAAAAGAGGAATTAGTTCTGATCTTTCTATAGCACAGTATGGTAACTACTGGTTAAAACAATCTATGATATATTTTAAAATGACTAGAAGAGTATGCAATTCCCAATACCTAAAAATGATGTTTGGAGACAGAAATGCTTATTGCCCAATTTGATTATTATATACTGTACACATGTGTTAATCACCATAATGTATTTCATAACATATTCAAATAATGTTTCAATAAACATTACTGATACTTAACTGATATTAAGTATTACTGATATTAAGTATTACTTAACTGATATTAAGTATTACTGATATATTATATCATACTTAACTGATATATTCTATGGTGCCAGCCTTATTCTTATAACAGAACTAAAAAAGATTTTGCAAAAATAGAACAATATGCTTCATGAACACAGATGTAAAAATTCTAAGCAAAATTTCTGAAATTCAGATCTAGCAATATATAAAAAGAATAATATAACCAAGGTTATCTTAGAAACAAAAGGCAGGTTTTAAATTTTTTTATATTTTTAATTAATACATAACAATTGTACATATTTACGGGATACATGGTGATACTCCAATACACGTATACAATGTGTTATGAGCAGATCAGGGTAATGGTACATATCACCTCATGATAAATAAATGATAAATAAATGATGTTTATTTATCATTTCTTTGTATTAACACATTCAAAATCCTCTCTAGTAGGTCTTTTGAGATATTCCATTAACTCTTGTCAGTCACTGTTATTCCACTGTGCAAAACAACACTGGAAATTATTCCTCCTATCCAAATGGACCCCTGTACCCACTGACTATTACTCTTCTTCCCATCTTCCCAATCTTCTTCCAGGCTCTGGTAACCAGTATTCTATTCTCTACTTTGAAATACATTTTTTTAAAACTTTCATGTATAAATGAGAACATGTGTTTGCCTTTTGGTACTTGATTTATATCATTTAACATAATGTCCTCCAGCTCTACCATGTTGCTGTAAATGACAGAAATTCATCTATCTTTTTAAAAAAAAAAAAAAAAAACTATTTTAAAGAAAAAGAAACAAACAAAAAAAAAACCAAAACCCCCCAAAATTCCAAAGTAATATGATAGGAGAGTAACAATGGTTAATATACTGCATATTATCTTTAAATTACTGAGTACACAATATCAGCATTTAATTGTCCAAATAATATAAACACAGACCTATCTTTTCAATGAACTGAGAGGAATTAGTTGTGCAACTATCTCAGCTCTCTTTTATGTGTGTGTGTGTATATATATTTCTTTTCCTTTTGTTTTTCCCTTCCTTCTTTTTTCCCATTCCCTTAAACCAATTTCTCTTTCCTTTTTAAGTTTCTTCCCATTTTACAATATCTACTGTACATTTTGGATCACATTTACACTTTCAGCTTCTCACACTAGGGAGACTAAAATACTATATTTACACATTTGTATCTGCTTTATTTCATTTATGAGTATGGACTCAAGTTGCATACATTTACCTATAAGCCTCCAGTTTATCCTTCTTTATGGCTGAGTAATACTCCATTATATAAAAAGACCACATCTTCTTTATCCATTCCTCAGTTGATGGGCATTTGGGTTGTTTCCAAGATCTAGCTATTACAAACTGTACTGCTACAAACATAGATGCATACATATCACTGTGGTACAATGTTTTTAATTCTTCTGGGAAAATACCCAGAAGGGGAATATCTAGGTCAAATGGGACCTCCAATCCTAGTTTTTTGAGGAATCTCTACACTAATTTCTACAGTGGTTGTACCAGTCTACAGTCAAACCAACAGTGGAGAAGAGTTCCTTTTCCCCACAGCCCCTCCAGCGTGTTACTGGTTGATTTCTTGATAACAGCCATTCTTTCCAGGGTGAGATGGAATCTCAATGTTGTTTTAATTTGCATCTCTCAAATGACCAAAGATGTTGAACTTTTTTCACATATTTATTTGCTGTTTGTATTTTTTTATATGAAAAGTGTGTATTCATGTCCAATGCTTATTTTTGTACTGGGTCTTTAAATTTGGGAGGTCTGGTTTGAGTTCTTTATATGTTCTCGATAGTAAACCTTTGCCTGAGGAACATCCAGCAAACATTTTTTCCCACATTGTGGCTTGTCTTTTCCCTCTGTTGGTGGTTTCTCTTGCTGTGCAAATGTTTTTTAATAGGATGAGATCCCAGTTGCTGGGGTTTTATTCATAAAGTCTGTGCCTACACCAATGTCTTCAGAGTTTTACCTATTCCATCTTCCAGCAGAATTAATATTTGTCTTAATATTTAGATCTTTGAACCATTTTGAATTTCATTTAGTGCATGGTGAAAGATATGAGCCCAATTTTAATCTTTGACATGTGCAGAGCCAGTTTCTCCAGCACCATTTATTAAAGAAGCTATCTTTATTCCAGTGTGTTTGGCTCCTTTGTCAAATATAAGGTGGCTGAATATATCTGGAGTTGTTTTTGCATCTTCTAGTCTGTTCCATTGACCTTCAAGTCTGTTTTTTTTTTTTTTTTTTTTTTTTTTTTTCCGGTACCACGCTGTTTTTTAATCACTGTAGCTTTACAGTATAATTTTAAGCCAGGCATTGTGATGCCTCCTGTCTTGCCTTTGTTGCCCAGAATTGACTTTGCTATTCTAGGTCTCTTCTGGTTCCAAATGAATTTTAGGATTGTTTTCTCTAATTCTGTAAGATATGCTGTTGGAATTTTGATTGGAATTGCATTAAATCTGTATAACAATTTTGGAAGTATGGCCATTTTCACTATACTGGTTCTTCCTATCCAATAGCAAGGGATATCTCTCCATTTTCTGATAGCCGCTTCAATCTCCTTTTCCAGAGTACTGTAGTTTTCAATATAGAGGTCTTCTACATCCTTTGTTAGACTGATTCCTAGGTATTTCATTTTTTTTAGATGCTACCATGAAGTGTTGTTTCCCTAATTTCTCTCTCAGTAAGTTTGTTATTTGTGTACAGGAAGGCTACTGATTTTTGAGTGTTGACTTTGCACCCAGCTATGCTACTGAATTTGCTTATTAAATCTAGTAGTTTCTTAGTGGAGTTTTGGGGGTTTTCTACGTAGAGTATAATATCATCTGCAAATAGTGGTAATTTCACGTCCTCCTTTCCTATTGTTATTCCTTTTCTTTCTCTTGTCTAATTGCTCTGGCTAAAGTTTCCAGGACTATGTTGAATAAGAGTGGAGACAGTGGACCTCCTTGTCTTTTTCCTGATTTTAGAGTGAAAGCTTTCAGTTTTTGTCCATTTAGTATGATATTAACTGTTGGGGGCTGGGAATTTAGCTCAGCGGCACAGCACCTGCCTGGCAAGTGCAAGTTCGTTAGTTCGATTCCCGGTACCGGAAAAAAACAAAAAAAAACAAAAACCAAAGACAAAAACAAAAAGATATTAACTGTTGGTTTATCATAGATGGCTTTTATGAGATCAAGATAAAGACCATCTATTTCAATTTTTTGCAGGGTTTTTATCATGAATGGGTGCTGGACTTTGTCAAAAGTGTTTCCTGCATCTTTTGAGATGATCATATGATTCTTGTCCTTGGCTCTATTAATATGGTGTATTATTATATTTATTGATTTACAAATGTTGAATCATCTCTGCATCCCTGGAATGAATCCCACTTTGTCATGGTGTATAATCCTCTTGATGATTTGCTGCTTTCTGTTTGCCGGTATCTTATTGAGGATTTCTCCATCTATGTTCATGAGGGAGATGGGTCTGTAGCTCTCTTTCATGGTTGGGTCCTTCTCCAGTTTTTGTATGAGGGTAATGCCTGCTTTCAGGAATGAATTTGGAAATACTGCTTCCCTTTCAATTTCATTAAAGAGTTTGAGCAGTGCTGGTGTTAAGTCTTCTCTAAATTTCTTGTAGAATTCAGTAGTGAATCATTATTCAGGGCCTGGGCTTTTCTTTGTTGGTAGGTTTTTACATCTTTGATTTCATTGATTGATACTGTTTTATTTAGAATTTTTATATCTTCTTGATTCAACTTTGGTAATTTGTATGTATCTAGGAATCTGTCCATCTCTTCTGCATTTTCCATCTTATTAGAATACAAGTTTTTGATGTAGGTACAGATGACCTTCTCGATTTCTGCAGGGTCTGTTGTGACTTCACCTTTTCACTCCTAATTGTGTGGACCCGAGTTTTTTCTTTCCTTTTTTTGATAATATTGGCTAAGGGTTTGTCGATTTTATTTAATCTTTCAAAGAACCAACTCTTGGATTCATTTATTATTTGTATTATTGCTTTTTAGTCTCCAATGCATTAATTTCTGCTCTGATCCATATAATTTCTTTCCTTGTATGAGTTTTTGGCTTTGCTCTTTTTCTAGAAGTTTGAGGTTCATCATTAAGTTGTTTATTTTTTGCTTGCTCTATTTTCCTTATATGGGTATTCACTGCTATAAATTTCCCTCTTAGGACTGCTTTCACTGTGTCCCATAAGTTCCAATATGCTGTACTGTCCCTGTCATTTAATTGTAGAAACTAATTTTTTTAATTTCATCTGTGACCCACTGGTTGTTCAGGAGGGTGCTATTTAATTTCCATGTGTTTATGAAGTTCTTATGGTTTCTTTTGCCATTGATTTCCAATTTCATTGGACTATGTTCTAATAATATGCATGGGATAATTTCAATTCCTTTGTATTTACTTAAGCATGTTCTATGAGTTAGTATGTGGTCTGTTTGGGAGAACATCCTGTGTGCAGCTGAGAAGAATGTGTATTCTGATGTTGTATGGTGGAACATTCTGTAGACATCTATTAGGTCCATTTGTTCAAAAGTTTGGTTCAGGAGGCTGGGGATTTAGCTCAGTGGCACAGTGGCTGCCTAGCAAGCGCAAGGTTGTGAGTTTGATTCCTGGTACTGGAAAACAAACAAACAAAAAAGTTTGGTTCATTTCTATTATTTTATTGTTGATTTTTTTGTCTAGTTGATCTGTCTTTTTGTGACAGTGGGGTATTGAAATCCCCCAAAACAATTAAATCAGTGTTTATTTGATTTTTTTTATGCCCGTTAATATTTGTTTTATATAGCTGGGTGCACTGGTATTTGTTGCATATATATTTATCATTGTTATTTCTTCCTCTTGGATTCTTTACAAGGATGTAGTGACCTTCTTTATCTCTCTTAATCAGTCTTTGCTTAAAATTCACTTTGTCTGCAAATAGAATAGCTACCCCTGCTTTTTTCTGAGTTCCTGTTGCATAGAGTATTGTTTTCCATTCTTTGACTTTCAGACTATGGATTTCCTTTTGAGTTAAATGTGTTTCTTGTATGCAGCACATTGCTGGATCATGCTTCTTGATCCATTCTGCCAGTCTGTGACTTTTGATTGGTGAATTGATGCCAGAAGTTCATCTATCTTCATAGCCAAATAATATCTCACTGTGTGTATATATATAACACTTTCTTCATCTAGGCATCTGTCACTGGACACCTGCGTTGAGCCCGTATCTTGGCTATGTGAATAGTGCTGCAATAAATGTGTGAATGCAGATATTTCTTCAGTGTACTGACTTGAATTCCTTTGGAGATGTACTCAGTAGTGGAATTAATGGGTCACATGGTAGCTCTATTTCTAGTGTTTTGAGGAACAACCATCCCATTTTTTATATTGGTTGTACTAATTTACATTCCTACCCAAAATGTATGAGGGTATTGTTGGGCAGGTTTAATATTGAACACTAATCAATATACCTCAACATAATAAACTAAGAAAGAAAAATCATATGACTACCTCACTGAATGTAGAACAAAGCAGAGGTGATAGATACACCAATTACCCTATCTTATCTTTATATACTATAGACATGAATTAAATATGTACCATTATGCATCAATTAAAAATAAGAATATTTATAAACCAATGAAGCAAACAAAATGTGAAAAGGCATTTGACAAATGCTTAGTAAAAAACTCCTGGTATCTAAAAATAAAATAAAATTTCATTAACCATCTATGAAATGGTTAGGCATTGTGGACTGTGGACTATCTACACAATGGATTACTCCTCAGCAATAAAAGGAATGAACTATTGATACTTGAAGCAATACAGATGAATCTAAAAATAATTATGCTAAGTGAAGAAATCTGAAAAAAATCACAAAACTTCAAGCACCTGCCTGGCAAGTGCAAGGTCCGGAGTTCGATCCCTGGTACATAAAAAAAAATTCTCAATACTTCATAACTACATTTATATATAACTCTAGAAAGTACAAACTGTTCTGTAGTGACAGAAGGCAGATCAGTGGTTACTTGGGAACTTGGGGAGGAGGTACAGGCTCGAGATAGGGTGGAGAACATAGAGTAGGGCACAAGGAACTTTTTGGGGTGATGCTTATATTTGCTATCTTGATTTTGGTAATGTCTGCTATCTTGATTGTTAGGAGCTTTTAACATTTTATTTTATGTAAATTTTACTTCAAAAGAAGAAAATGCAAACTTTATTGCAATTCTAGTTATGAACTCTAGTAAATAATATGAAAGTTGAAGAACTGGAATTATCATATGGTAACTACAATTACTGTGAAATATATAAAAAATAAGACAGATCAATAGATGAATAGATATGTATAAAGAAAAGACAGGAACAATATTAATGCACAACTAAATGGTAGGTATATGGATCTAGATTTTAACACCTCTTGAATTCTGAAAATTTTCACAATGAAATGTTTGGAAATATTAGAGTATTAGTCTTATTAATAACTAGGAGGAGTTCTAAAAAAACAAACAGAAAATTAAGAGGAAAATAATCAAATAAATGAAATGAGAGTATTTTAATTTTCTCAGAGCCAAGTAGCCTGGATTTTCAGATTGAAAGACCAATCTACTGCTTACTTTCTGAACAAAAGAATTTACAGACTCAAAGTCCTAAAAAAAACCCTCTGAGAAAAAATTTGGCCGATTATGTTTATTTACATTATATGTAACCAGACAGGAAGCAGTATAAAATAAATTTCCAGCTATGCAGTTTGAAATTAAATGTTTAGGGTTTAAACTTAGATTAATTAGAAAATTAAACTGATCATGTTACAGCATTATAAAGATTTAGTGAAATGGAAATTCTTTAATTTGGCCTCAGTCTCTTACCTCTGCCATTACATTTCAAAAAAGATACCCATTAATTGAAATTTGACTCACAAAAGGTTGTTCTCTAAGCTTTTATTGCTCAAAGTAGATGACCTACATTCTTTTCTCTTTGTTCATTAGTATGTACTTAATTCTTTTTGGAGTAATGCAGTGTTGTAAATAAGTTATCTTAAAACTAGGTCTAGAGGGCAGATGTTCATAAAAAGGCAGTAAAAGAAAAAATAAGGATAGAAGGAGGACTGATAACTACTCATTCCAATGCCTAAACCCCATTGGATAGGCAGATTCCAGAGATGGAGTAACAAAGAAGTTACATGTCTATCCAAAACAGTATGTGTTCTAAAGTGACTCATTCTGTACTAATATTGTACCTGGATAAAAACAATAGATTAGGCACTTTAAAAATGTGTTTGTTGATACCAAAGAATATTGGATATCACTTTATCTGAGATGAAAGAAAATCACTTTTCTAAGAAAAATCACTTTTCTAGGATTAGGGAAGTCTTTTCAGTGAGTTGAAACATTTATTAGAAGTCTATCACCAGGCACTAAAGTCAAAATGGATTAAAGCTCTAAATATTAAAACAGAAATACTAAATCTACTGGAAGAGAAAGTACGCAGGAATCTTGAAGACATAGGGGTAGGCAGAGAGTTCATGAACAAAAACCAAACTACACGGGAAATACTTCAAAGAATCAACAACTAGGATCTCATCTTATTAAAAAGTTTTTGCATCTGACCCTTCTGCGCATTCTGAACTGACTAGAGATACAGATTCAGGTGAGCTGTGACCTGCTAACAGAACGGTTCCCAGCTAAATGCAGTGGAAAGAGCCAGGTACTTCCCATCTACTTCCTGGGGGTACAGCAGCCGACCCAGGACCCCGCCGCCATTCCAGTCTGAGTCTCTGCCTTCAGTGCGCCTGGCGCGGACCAGACATCCTCACTCAGAAGGCCCGTGAACTGCTCTCACCAGGGTTCGTGTGTTGGCTCTCTCTGCGCGTGCCCAGTGCAGAGTGAGGTACTGGACTGGGGGCGCTGGCAGCTGTGGCACCACGGCTCGTGTTTGGGCTTTGCCTGCACCTTGATCATCTGGGGGTCGCAGACAAGGGCAGTCTGTGAGGGCTGTTGATGTGGCCTGCGTCTAACTTCTGTGCTGACCAGAGACTCAGAATCAGGTGGTCCACAAACTGTCGACCCTGCAGTTCATGTCTGGGTTTGCCTGTACCCTGAACTGCCTGGGTCACTGGTCCACTGGTCTGAGATTGAGCCAGCAGTGCAACCAGATCCTGGGTCATACACGTGCCCTGAACTACAAGGGGTCACTGGATCAGATGGACTGCCATCAGCTGGCATCACGGTCTGTGTCTGAGACATGGGAGAACTATATACACTTCATCATCTGCTGAAAAACTCCAGAATAAGCACTGCATCTCAACAGACACTGAGGGGCAAGCCTGACTGCCAAGAAAACTAGGGACACTAGCGGTCTTTGCTGAGCTGCAAGGGAAGAGGGAGATTGAGCTTTCTCCATCTGGGATCAAACATGACAAGACGAAGGACTAAAACACAATCTCAGAACTCCACCCCACTCAGCACAAGTCCAGGAGACATTGACATAGGAGAACTTGGTAAACACACACCTGAAATTGCTGAAATGACTGCAATGGAAGTGAAGAAACAACTTCATCAGGCCATAGAAGAGATCAGATCAGAAATAATCTCTCAGGCAAAAAATGAAATGACAATAATAATGAAAGAACTGCTCAGGACATCTGAAGAAGAAACATGTAAGAAAATAGAAGAACATAGGCAATGGACAGAAACGTTAAATGAAAAATGTAGAAATGACTTAGAAAGCATGAACCAGTTTCAAAAAGAAATCAAAGCTTCCATTGAAAGCTGCAAAAGCCGCTTGAATGAAGCTAAAGATAGAATTTCAGATTTTGAAGACAGCATGGCTGCTAGCGAATGTAAAAGAAAGGATCTCTTATAATCAACGAGGAACCAGGAAAAATCAATTCAACAGCTGCAAGATGAGGCAAAGAGGAATAATGTATGACTAATAGGAGTCAATGAAACAGCAGAAGGCAACACAAATGACATAAAAAGAATATTTGCAGAAATAATAGCAGAAAATTCCCCAAGCATGGAAACAGAACATGAAATACAGGTAAATGAGGCCTACAGAACTCCAACTAACCATAACTCAAACAAAACTACATCCAGACATATACTAGTCAAGATCCCAGATCTCCAGCAAAAGAAAAGAGTATTAAAAGCTGCTAGAGAAAAGAAGCAGATTACCTATAAAGGAAAGCCTATCAGAATCACGGCAGACTTCCCAACACAAACCATCCAATCGAGAAGAGCTTGGAGCAAAGTATTACA
>NW_004955414.1:25580234-25600412 GCF_000276665.1 Chinchilla lanigera
AGGAACTCTCCTCCACTGCTGGTGGGAATGCAGACTGGTGAAACCACTGTGGAAATCAGTTTGGAGATTCCTCAGCAAACTAGGTCTAGAGGTCCCATTCAATATAGCTATTCCCCTTCTGGGTATTTTCCCAGAAGATCCGAAAACAGCATACCACAGCAATATATGTGCACCCATGTTCATAGCAGCGCAATTTGCAATTGCTAAATTGTGGAAGCAACCCAAATGTCCATCCACTGAGGAATGGATTAAAAAATTGTGGTACTTCTTTATAATGGAATATTACTCAGCTATAAAGAAGGGTAAACTCGAGGCTTTTATAGGGAAATGGTCACAACTACAGACCATACTCATAAGTGAAATAAATCAGACCTGCATGTGTAAGCATTGTATTGTCTTACTAGTGTAAGACCTGAAAGAGTGAATAAAAACTAGGAGGTATGATAGACATTTTGAAACGAAAGTAAACTGCTCAACAGTAAAGGGCATCTGGGGTGTGGGAAAAGAGAAGGGAAAGAAGGGGAAATTATGTACCTATGTATATACAGGATAGCTAACATAGTTGTACTACTGTCATCTGTTGCCCTGGAACAGATTAATGATTAACTTAATCAAACTTGTTTGATCAATCTTTTATGTCTCTATTTGTTTTCCTGAGAAACCATTTTGAAGATATCAATAAGTAACACAACTATTGTTAATTTCCTACAACTTTGTCTGTAACTCTGTTTTGTTTGTATTGCTCTTATGCTATTTTGTAAATGGATGTCTGTTAATATTTTCCTTCTTTTATTTTTTAAAATAAAAAAATAAAGTTTTTGCACATCAAAAGAAATCACCAACAGAGTGAATAAAACCCACGAATTGGGGAAATATTTTAGCCAACTGTCCTTTAGACAAAAGACTTCTATCTAGAACATATAAAGAATTAAAAAAAAAATCAGGTCCCCAAAATTCAAAGATCCAATTAAAAAATGGGCTTCTGAGATGAATACAACACTTCTCAGATGAAGAAATACAAATGGCAAATAAATATATAGAAACATGTTCAACATCATTGGTCATTTGAGAAATACAAATTAAAATAACGCTGAGATTCCACCTCATCCTAGAAAGAATGGCCATCATTAAGAAGTCAACCAATAACAAATGCCGGAGGGGCTGTGGGGAAAAAAGAATCCTTCTCCACTGTTGGTGGGAGTGTAGACTGGTACAACCACTGAGGAAATCAGTCTGGAGATTCCTCAAAAAACTAGGATAAGAGGTCCCATTTGACCCACCTATTCCCCTTCTGGGTATTTTCCTAGAAAAATTAAAAATATCATACCACAGTGATGTATGTTCATCCATGTTTGTAGCAGCACAATTTGTAATAGATAAATGTTGGAAACAATCCAAATGTCTATCAACTGAGGAATGGATAAAAAAGATTTTTTTTTTTATCAATTTTACATATTAACAAACAGACATCCATTTATAAAATAGCATAAGAGCAATACAAACAAAACAGAGTTACAGACAAAGTTGTAGGAAATTAACAATGGTTGTTGAATACAACCATTAACAATGGTTGTTGAATACTTACTGACATCTTCAAGGTGGTTTCTCAGGAAAACGAAAAATACCATCCATGGTGTTTTTATATAATGGAGTACTACTCAGCTATAAAGAAATATAAACTCGAGGCTTTTATAGGTAAATGGATGCAACTAGAGACCATACTCATAAGTGAAATAAATCAGAATCACATATGTAAACATCATATTGTTTCCCTAGTGTAAGAAACTGAAAGAGTAAATAAGATCCAAATGATACAATAGATATAGTGAAAAGGGAAAGAAACTGCTCAAAAGGAAAGAACAACTGGGATGGGGGAAAAGAGAAAAGAAGAAAGGGGGAAAAGAGAAAAGAAGAAAGGGGGAAAAAAGATATGTATATATACACAAGATAGCTAAAATAATTGTACTACTAATTTCTATTAGTTCACTGGAAGGAATCAGTGCTTATATTGTTTCATCAATTTTGCATGCCTGTACCTGGTAATCTGAGCAACTACTTTGAAGATAACAATATGCAATATAATAACCATTGTTAATTTTCTATCATCTTGTTTTAAAATTCTGTATCATTTTTATTGTTTAGTCTCATTTTTTCTTTGTCTCTTTAAAATAAAAGTGATTTATGTAATTTGTTGCAAAGGTCTAAAGAGATAATGGATTAGTGCAGTATAAAAATATTAGCTCAAGGTCATAAATGATGTTTATAGTCATTCACCACAGTCTAACAATTCAGAAGGTACACCATGTAAGCAGAGCTAGGAAGATTTTATTGTACTGTTGCTAACTTTTATAGCTCTGTCCCAGAATGGTAGGAAGGCCCACTATAGAAAATTCTTAGTAAAGTGCATGGCACTTAGTATGTATTTAGTAAACAAGAGCATTATCCAGGGACTTAAGGAAGTAATGGGGACAGTAGCATAACTGCATAAGAACAGAGTACAATGGCAGAGAGCCCATGGGATGTCATGGATATGTCTGGAATCTGGAAGTACCTTCTGGGTAACAGTTTTAGAGATCTGCCTGAGCAGCCAGGAAGGCAGGTACTTACCTACAAATCTGGCTATAACCATCTACCTACAAATGTGCTGCACTACTATATTAGCATAAAAAAGACAAAGTAAATCCCATGGAAGAGTATATTTTTTTCCTGTGTGATTAAACCTTACTGTTCAAATACTGAAAGTGTAGATATAAGATATTTATTATCTCTGAGAATATTCTAATGACAGAGAGTCTGCAGCAAAAACATGGTTAGCAAGCTGTGATTTTGGAGGGAGGGGAAAGGAGGAAAAGAGAAGGTGAAGTAAAAAGAATTAAGATATGTTATGTATATGTATTAGTTTCTCATGATGAATATAATCATTATATACTAGAAATATGCACTAATAAAACCAAAAAAAGCCTATAAATCTCTGATTTTAAATGAGTCTTCCATTCAATTTTATTTATTTATTTTTAAAATTAAAAAAATTTTTTTTGGTACTGGGAACTGAACTTACGACCTTGTGCTTGCCAGGCAGGCACTTGTGCCACCGAGCTATATCCCTAGCCCATCTTCAGTTTTTAGTTCCCAGTAAATTAATAGTAAATTAAGGAAACCTTTTTCTGTTTGGTACTGGAAAACATCTTTATGCTATTTCCTGCTTCTTACTAGACAAGCCGGAAACCACAGTATAACTGAATTATAATTTGGTAACACATTTCTTCTTTCCTTAGTTTCCATCTACTCAACTTTTCCAAAGACGTTAAAAAAATTATTAGTTACAAAAAGCAAGATCTTGAAAGGTTTTCCTATAAACAACAAAATCAACATCTTAGTGCTCAAATTTCATTAATGTTTTGACTTAGTAACTTAAGACTTGTCAATGACCAAATAAAGACTCAAATTGTAGGTTATTATCTATGTTATAGTCAACTGTGGATGCATTTAAACTGCAACTATTATTTCAGTGCCTACATTTTCTAAAGGTTTTATTTTGAAGCTGTGGTTCTTATGAGAATGAAGTGGAGACCAAAGAGCAGTAAATAGTGGCTGTGGGCTTTATAATATTTTTGAGTTACACAATATTCTCAGATGAGTCACCTAAGCTCCTGTAAGTTTACTATAAAGAAAATCCCACTGGGCATGCTGGCGCATGCCTGTAATCCCAGCACTCAGGAAGCTGAGGCAGGAGCACGAGTTCGAGACCAGCTTGGGCTACAAAGTGAGCTCAAGGCCAGTGTGAGCTGCATAGTGAGATCCTGTCTCAAAAAAAAAAAAAAAAAAAAAAAAAGAAAATCCCTTCTTCACTAGCATGTGCATCTGATAGAAATAAATTAACTTATTTTTAAGAAGAAAAACATACAGTGAGGGAACAAAAATGAATTTTTTGAGAAATATTTTGTTTTTCTGAGAAAAAAGGTTCTTCAATTTTAATTCTCTTGCTTATTTATTTTGGGAAATCATTAAAATTGAGCCTGCAGTTGGGCGTAGTGGTGCACACCTGTAATCCCAGCACTCAGGAGGCAGAAGCAGGAGGATTGCTTTGAGTTTGAGGCCAGCCTGGGCTACATAGTGTAGTGAGTTCAAGGCAACCTGGACTATAGAATAAGACTTTGTCTCAAAAACAAAAAACAAAAACACACAAAAAACCCTGAGCCTCTAGAATGAGGAATAAACTGTTTACCTCATAGCCATATCTCAGGAGGAAGAATTATTATTTGTTGAATTACACAGACTGGGTCAAAGTTATACAAATGTTTGCATGAATAAGCCAACAATTATGCCTAGAATTCTAGAAAATAAATAAACAGCAGTAATTATCTGTTCCAGTCGTAAGAATGAAAAGCTGTAAAGGTACATTAAATTGTCCTAGGAGTTCTAGGGTAGGAGATGGTTTTCTAGCTCAAGAGGGTTATTTCTTACCTCTAAGGCTGTTTTTTTTTTTTTTTTAGAAACACCACAAAATCTACTTCTTTTATTTCTCCTCCCATCTTCTACTTATTAATGTCTAGAATTTTACTACTTGTGTTAATTTCCATAGTTTAAGGCCTAGTTCCTACTAAAAATAAATATTATTGCAAGCTTGGGAATAACTCTACAAAGCTGTCCACAATGGAATATGATAGGAGTCAAAGTTCCAGAGAAAGAGCAGTCAAGTCATGAGGGAAACTGGAAGTTAAAAGTAAGACAAAGTTTGAGAGCCAGTGAAGTTGGTAAAGTGATTGAATAAGGTTGGGGAAGTGACACATTTTCCCAATCAACCCTCCGTAGGAGTGCATGTTTGGCTGCCTGGAACATGCTGAGTAAGGTTCTCAACTCATGGAGTGAAGGGAGAAGTTCAAATGCAACTTACATAAATGGCAGTAGGTTTTCTTGTCTAGCATCTAACATCTGCAGAAATTGTACATCTGCTGGTTAGAGCATAACCTGAAAGCATACAGGTATGAACATGTAACCACTTCTTAAAACTTAAGTAACTTACTTGTTTTGAAGCATAGATGCAATGTTAGAAACAACATCAGAAACCTTTTTTTTTTTTTAATTGACACATGGGGATACTGAAATAGACAGAAATAAAGGAACATAACCAAGATCACATACCTAGTTAGTACAGTGCTGAAGCCAGAAACTGACACTTCATAAGGTACTAAATAATATGATCACATCCTCCCTTTCGTGACTTCCTTGGTACTATTTACTCTTACAGATGATACTGATGGAAGAGCTGAATGCTGTGGGCTGAACAATTTTCTACTTTTTCACTCTCATGACATCACTCACGCTGTTTATTCCATTTGAAATCCCTCCTTCTAGTCTCTGATGATTCAAATCTTCTCCATTCTCCTAGAGCTTATTCAAATCTTGCCTCTTTCAAAATGCCCTTTTATCTGGTTGCTCCTTCTTTACTTTTTTATTTTATGAAAAATAAAACAAAATTTCATAAGAACATAGTAAGAGAACAGCAGTAGTTAATATATTGTGTATCATCCTCTTCAAAGTAGTTATTCTGAGTAGGGAGATGTTGAAATAATTCTCCAAATTACCTATTTTGATGTTTCAAAAATATAGTATTTTAATATTCATGTCAATATGTTTTATTTCTATTACTAGTTTCTTTTAGTTCAATAAAAAGAAAGTTTTGTACTTTTGTTTCTTGTGTTTGTTCTTTGTATTTCTTCTTTTATAGGCTGACTCTTTGTGTCCCCCCACAAATTCATATGTGGAAGCCTTTACCTCCAATGTATTTAAAGAAGTAACTAAAGTTAATGAGGTCATAAGACACCAGAGAGCTTTGAATCTTTCTTGCTTTCTGTTTGTGTCTGTCTGCAAGCTCTCTCACTCATGTGCTCTCTCTGAGGGCACTGAGGGAAGGTGATGTGAGGGAGGGCATAGTGGTAAAACAGCTATCTGCAACACAGAAAAGGAGCCTGCACCAGAAACAGAAATGACTAGGCTTTGACTTTGAACTTTTAGCCTCTAGAACTATGAGAAAATAAATTTCTATTCTTTTAGCTATCCAGTTTACAGTATTTTTTTTATGGCAAACTAAGACACTATCTTTATAGAATTTTGTCTAAACTTCTACTTCTGTAGCAATCATTATGTTGGTTCTTTTAATTACATTTAGACTATTTTGCTCAAAATTGTGTTGAAATGCCATGTTATAATCTTTCTAGGGGTTATACAAGGCAATAGCATTTAATAGATTTTAGTTGCTAATGTGGTACAATGTACCTTGGTCATTAATAAAGAGTATTAGTGTTTTTATTGAAACAAAATGACCAAGGTACAAAGGCTTGCTTTTTTATAAGTAATACTACACTGTTTTATTAAAAATATTGTTCCTATATTGTTCCTATTCTTGCATGGCCATGGGGATAATAAACATTTATTAAAATGGCAACAATTTATTATGGTAAAAAAGAATAGTAAACTATTAATTATCAAACATAAAAAACTATATACATATAATGTCTCTCTTAAAAGCTTTTGAAGGCAGAGACCAACCATATCCTTCACATCTTGGCATCAACCCAAAAAATTGTCTATCATCTTATGTACTGTACTGGAGCAATAATGCTAATGACTGACTAGACTGATATTCTAATAAGAAGTGGTAAGTGACTGGTTACAAAATTCTTTCTCTTTTGATATATTTATGTATGGTTTGGGTTTTAAGCATTATTTTAAAATTTAAGTGGTTTGTTTTGGTGGGGGGATGCTGCAGATCACACTCAGGGCCTCATACATACTATGTCCTTTACTTTTTTTTTTTTTTTTTTTTAAGGTACTGGGAATCGAACTCAGGACCTTGTGCTTGCCAGGCAGGCACTTGTGCTGCTGAGCTACATCCCCAGCCCCATGTCCTTTACTGTTCAGCTACATCCCCAGCCAAGAAAATCTCTATAATTTATATTCATCCTAACAGATGTGTGTCTCAATTCTTTTACTTTCTGTAGGTATTGGAGGTAGAAAGACCACCTGTTGGATTTTTGAGAGTTACATATTTGCCAGAGGTTTGTTTCTAAGTTTACAATTCTAAATCTACTTTTATTAGCTAGAAATGTCACCCAAGAGTATAATAAAAACAGCTAATTTCTCAGCTATTCCAAATGGTTTTCTGATTTTTTTTCCTCAGAACCTTTCACCATCAACAGTGAAACACTATGACTGAGGGTTCTCTGCTTTTGTTTCCCTAAAGCTTAAACCTGTTTCTGAAAGTAGTCTTTCTTTGTGTTTATGTCTCTTATATTATGTAAAAAATCTGTCAGTGACAAATAGGGACTACTGCAAAACTGCAGAAATTAAAATCAGATCTCATGCGTTAGGCACAAAATGTTTGCACTCTAGACATAAAGGGAATTTGCAAAGTCACTGAGTCGAGTATTTATAGTACCACATAATTTATTTTCTGCTGTAATAATTTCTTCTGTAATTATTAGTAGCTCCTCCACAAATCCCTATTGCCTATGACGTCTCAAAAATGTTAACAATGCTGACTAATATAAAAGGAAGCAGTACTATCTAAGCAAAATTAAGCTAGAATAATCTATTTATAAAGTTCTCTTCAGAGACAAGTTGTACTAAAATCTTTGCTTTTGTTATGCTAGCCTACTAATGGCCTCTCCTCTGCAGTAAGTTTTTGAAATGCATCACGACACTATCCGGCTCAAGAGTTTAGTATCATATACTCCTTAGCAATTACAGCATATTAGTCTAAATGGCTTCATATGATATTCCAAATTATCCTTCCTATCATATTTTCACATCTAATGACTGAGTAAACTGATGGTATCAGACAAGGAGGTATCAAGTAGTCTGCTATAAAATCTGTTCTTTTTGACATTTTTATCGGTGACTTGGATTGCAACAAGTATGATTTTCAAATTTAAGTGGAAGGAATAGGAAATATCTATAATTTACTTATATCCATTCTCAAACAGATGTGTGTCTTAACTCTTACTGACTTTAGAAGCCTTTGGCAATTATTCACTGTTTACTATGAAAAACAAAAACATATGGGATTGATGGTGGTTTTAAGATGACACACATGTGAAACACAGAGACTAATGCTCCTTTACTTTTTAAAAGCATAGTAAATAAGTATTATTAAAGAATTTTTGGATAGAGAATCTCAATATTTTATAGAGCAAGAGAAAAAATAGAATGACAGATAAAAGATACAAATGAACTAAAGCAATGATTAAGATAAGATTTGCATTTGGACAGAAGATTCTTTGCACAGCACCAGCACTTAAGGATAAATTAAAGGAACCACGAACAGTTTTTGAAGCAACAAAGATGTGTTTTTCAGTCTCCTGGTAATTCTAAAACATAAACATGCAAGGTTTACAACACTGAGATGAAGCCACTGCAATTTAGTATATGGTTGCATTAGGAAGAACAAGTTACACAGTATTTTATCTCCCTTAACTATAAAGAGTTAGGCTTAACAATTTAAAGTTTATTAATTCCAAATAAGGTGATATTGTACAGGTGATATTTTAACTCACTCCTGTAAGAGGATTCAAATTCCACTCCTATTGGACCGACTTCTCATGTGATAACACTCTGGCATGGAGCACCCCCAGATGTCAGCTGCAATACACTTCCCAGAAGTCAAGTCAGCTTCAGTTAACTTTCTTGGTTGGAATGAAAACAGATTTTAGCTTTGGCCAAGTATGATCTCTACAACTCACTCCATACTCCCAATTAAACCAATGAATTTGTTTTTGTAAGGAAAATAATAAACCAAAAATGTGTTGTTTTTCCACAGCTTTCCTTGTAACACCACAGATCTTTGACAACACAATGAGTCAAGTCATCAAACATGCAATTGGGAAATCAATTACTTAGTAAATGGAAAAGAATTCTAGTCTAATACAAATGCTCCTTAATTTCAGATAGCAAAAATGTAAATAACAGCCAGAGAATATTTCAGGAAAAGTATCCTAGGGATTACTTGAATAAAAACAAATCATTTTGTTACCTGGTAATCTTGAGAGTTTTTAATAGTTTTTTTTTTTTACTGTTGCTTTATAGAAACATTCCTATAAAACTCACATGCATTGGGATAAAGCTAATAAAATTTGATTATAATTACAAGGAAGTTATTAATGGCAACACAATATCCTGAGTCACAGAATGTATACAAGTCCAATAACTTATGCAGATATTTCTAATATGTTAAAGCAATTCAATATAGGACTACTGATTAGCGCTTCCATATATGGTGTTTTGTTTTTCTGAAACTTCTAACACAGTGCTTAAAAATTTGCTTATACTGCTAGATGTGGTGGCATACACCTGTAATCCCAGCACTCAGGAGGAGGATTGCCATGAGTCTGGGGTCAGCTTGCGCTACACAATCAAGTTCCAGGGCAGCCTGCACTGCATAGTGAGACCCTATCTCAAAAAAACAAAAACATTTTTTTCTTATACTAGTCAATAATTCTTTTTAAACTGTAGTCACCACAAAATTAGTAAAATATTGTTTAATTCCATCTGCTTCCCTTGCCCAAGCACTCACATTAGCTCTCTACTGATTGTTTCTGGACTTTAACACTTGACAGCAGAGATCTACGTAACACTAACAAAGACACTAGCCTGTATTTCCTTACCACCTAACTAGGTGACAGTATTTCTTTCTACTGATGAATAAAAACAATGAAAAACTGGTTTAAAAACAACCACTTGGTTATCTCTCACTAGTCATATCGATTGACTGATGTTTAGAAACATGGATTCTGAACTGTGTTAGTTTATATAAAGTACACCATACATTATCTAGCACAGGGAAGTGTTACAATTACTCTCATATTTTATAAATTCTCTTTTCACAACTCAATTCTAATAAATCACATAACCTTGAAATGCCCAGGCTAAGTTGTCTGCAAGGTTCCTCATTCAGTCTATGAAGGGATTCTAAATCAACAGTCCTCATTTTTCATTAATTTATCCTTTAGAATTCTAAACTTGAAGTTCTAAAGAAAAGAGGGCATCAAATTATTTTCGGGCTTTAACCCCACTCCACACACAGCTGAAAGGTGCTGTCATTATAATCAGTTTCTACTGGTGAAGGATGTCATTAAACTGTATTAGACCTCATCAGCATTTACACAAGATTGAATGCCAGGCAAGTGCTGGGCCACTGGGCTATATCCCTGGTTTTTTTTATCTTTTTGAGACAGGGTCTTACTATGCAGTTCAGACTAGCCTTGAACTCACTTTGTAGCTCAGGCTGGCCTTGAACTTGCCATTATCCTCCTGCCTCAGCCTCTTGAGTGCTGTGATTACAGGTATGCACCACTATGCCTGGCTTTCAACTGCCTTTTGATGGGTGCTTTACATCTGTTTGTCTTGAAAAGCATGCTAGGTGCTTCTACTGGGCAGCAGTGTTGAGAGTCCAGATGTAGGTTGAAGGATTAGACCTCACATAGGTAATCAAAAGGCCTGATCTTTTATACTGAATGCTGGATAATAAGTTCAACAAACTTTTTTGTGATAAGCTTGGTACTAGATTACTGTAAAATAAAGAGTGAAAAGCCAATTACCTAGATCTTAGTTTACTGATTTTTTCATCACTTAAAGATGTGAGTGGGTTTCAAACTATTTAATGTAGTTTTAGTTTGTCTTCAAATGAAACCTTACTTATAGGTTTAATATATGTAAAAGAAAAAGAAAAAGAGTGGGCTGTGGTTAAGAATCCCTGATACATCACTACCCTTGGTTGGAAACTGACTCTTACTCTACTTTTGTTCTATATTTTGAGTAGTGGTACTGGTTCCTTATCTTCAAGTGGTACTTGCACATTTCAGCTTTCCTGGTGCACAATGGATAAGACAAGCTCTTGCTGCAGGGCTGTGGGTGCACAAATACTTGTGCTGACCAGTATCCTAGATCAGAAGGGCCCTACCAGCTGAATATGTGGGAGACATTGCAGTCTGTGCCCAGCTTCTGACTTTCCACTTATAAACTCCCTTGTGTTTTCTAAACTGAGACTTACTCACTTTTCTCCAGTTGTTCAAGTTAATATTCTGGAAAAGAAAAATCTAAGAAAACAGGTTATATATTCAATCATGTAAACATATTCTGAGTATTTCATTGAACTATCCTAAGGTGGTAAATGTATAATCTAAAGTTTTTTGAGACCTGTACTCTAATAGTATAATTATTTCCCATAAGTGAACATAATGTAACACTCCTGATGAGTGACTCATATACTTTTAATTGCATTATTTAAAAATATTAAAGTACTCTTTAATTCTGAAATCTGGCTGGGCATGGTGGTGCATGCCTGTAATCCTAGCACTTGGGAAGGTAAGGCAAGAGGAGAGAGGCATGAGTTCAAGGCCAGCCTGGTTACATAGTGAGACCCTGTCTCAAACAAAACAAAACAAAACAAAAAAGAAAAACAAAAACAAGTATTTTTGAAATCTGTATTGTCCAGTATTTTCCTCTAATTTCTGTGTTTTCCATGGATAAAACCCTGTTTAGTCAAGGCCCCTTATCTTTAAAAAATTTTTGGTGCTAAGTATTGTTCCTAGGGCCCTGTACATGCAAGGTAAGTGCTGTATCATTGAGCTATATACATCCCCTGCTTGTTTTCTTTTCCAAGTTTTATGATAGGTAAGACAATGAGCAAAAACAGCAGAGATCTTACTGGTTTTGAGAAAACCACATTAAGGCTTGCTGGTTCTGTTTTCAATTTTGGGAGGATATAAACATTTTTTATTGTGCCTTATACATAACAATAGCAAAGTAGAAGGAGAGAATTTTTTGGAGAAGTCCATTTCTTTCCCCTAGAAAATAAAAACATCAGAAATCTTATTTCTTAGGCTTGAGATGTAGTTCAGGGGTAAAGCACTTTCCAAGTATGTGCAAGGTCCTAGGTTCTATCCCCAGCACCATGAAAAGAAATTCTATTTTTTCCTTTGTATCAGGAATTTAACTCAGGACCTCACACTTACCAGGTAGGTGCTGTGCCACTGAGCTATATCAACAACTCCCCCAAAAAGTCTTAAGTTATTTTGTTGTACAAGTTTAATTTTTAAAACTGTACATCAGATTTTTTTTTGACTGCCCCGTAATTTTTCTGCAACAGGAGCCAGGATGTCAAGAATACCACAGGGGAGGCTGAATTAGAATAAAACCTGCTTCACAAAGGAACCTCCCTCACCTCCCTTTCTTGAGCACCCTTCTAGTGGATGGGATGCCTGCAGGGATTCACTTGCCCTCACCTCCCATTATCTCAGAATTGGGGAGGATAAGGCATCATTCCTCTTTTTTTTTTTTTTTTTTGGCATCATTCTTTTTGCCAGGTAATCTTTATATCTCTTGCAATCTTCTAAAAAGAAAGTATCTTTGGAAGGGAAAACAATAAATTAAATTCTATGCTACTGTAGAATGAATTGGAGCCTCACTTGAGCTCATAATTTTATTTCCGTCCCCACTGTTTTCTCACAAAATAAATGAACAGTTGATTTGTAATGGCACTATACAAGCTACTAACAGACAGCACACTCAAAATTGCAACTTTTAATTTCTATTCCAAAGTAGGAATTTTGCAACTTTACTTGATCTTGTTCATATGATTTTCTTGTGCTGTTTCATTCTTTGTCTTTATTTCTTGCTGTCACTCTGTAGATTTTTCCAACTTTCTGACCTAAACTCTCTCTTTTCTCCCAACACTATTTAATAATCATCACTCTGCAGAAGTCTCTCAAATTTATATTTTTATTTGGACCTCCTGAGGCAGGGGATTAAGGTTTGGTCTGACAGCTGGGCAAGTGGGGAATCACTTGTCATTCATGGGGATCCAGGACACATGTGCTGAAAAATAGTTTCCAAGCCCTGCACCTGACCAGTCAAAAAATGTTATCTTTAACTCTTCTGGTGCAAGATCATACAGTTCTTTGATAGGATGACCTATATCTGATGTTAGCCTGAGGAGTAGGGGATACAGAGGACCTCCATCCATCATTAAGCTGGGTGCCACTATGTTCTCTTTTCGTGTCCCACCCTGCACTGTACTTCTCTTCATACTTTTAATTGGTCCTCATTCAGCAGAGCATACTTTTTTCCTACCTTTAATAAATGTAAAACTTTGCTACCTTTTGTGGTGGTATTGACCAATTCTTCATTCAGGACAACAAAAGCCTATAAAGGATCTCTAGAAGGAACTCACAGCACTCAAAACTCTGATAACACTATCACTGAAGTAATCATTCTGCAATAATCACTGTGTTGTGGACAAATGCACAAAGTCTAAGCTACAAACTGGCAGTCTGTGGTTGTTTGGAATTTTATTATTAATAATCTATTAGGAAATCTATTAAATGTAGACTTGTCCTCTTTTGGAAATTAGAAAGCCCGGTAACACTATGCCCATATTTTTTGCCTCGTAACAAATGACTGAAATGAAATAGCAGATGTTCCTTTAACATGAACAAATATTCTTTACTTCAGTACAGTTTCCACTTCAATCATTTATGTTACATTTTGACTTGTTTAGGCATTTGAGTTCCTAATCTTTTTAAAGAATATTGGAAGGAGAGAAAATGTTACCAGGCTGGGCCTGAGAGATTTCCAAAGCTGATAGGAGGAACTTACCCCACCCTAAACATAGAGTGCTTGTAGGTTTGCTGACTCCTGTCAAAAAGAAAAAGAATTTTCAGGATGCGTCAGTAAAAGGCAGGGAAAGGGTTTGTTAGGTAGAGATTTTAGGATGCACTCAACAGTGGAGTGCAGGCACTGAAAAAAATGAGCTGTACTATTGTTTGGAACTGGGAATCTTTGTGTTTTGGGTGGTAGAAATCTGTGGTCTTTGACAAGCTATAATCTTGGTTTTGGTTTGGTATCGGAGGGAATGGGCCACCCACAGTAAAATAATGGCCTATGTATAGGGGAAAGTCTAATTTATAGGTGAAAAGGTGGTCTATCTCCAGGTAAAAGAGGACATACAAGTAAAAAGGGAACAACCAAGCCCTTTGGCAGCTGAAAGGGAATTGCCCAGGCTTACTATGTTCTGAGAGAAGAGAAAAAAATTAATCTAAATTTGTGTCCTAAAGCTGTTTATTTTTAAAATTATGATTTCCTTTGTTCTCTTTCAAACTGTTTTTAGTCCTACCTCAGCCTAAATAGTTCTTTTATTAGATTTCTTACACCCAAAGCACATCTATTTGCTATGATAACTGTGGACACAGTTAGCTGTTTTGTTTATTTTCAGCTCAAGTAATCAGTATGTGGCCTTTCACTAGGGAGTGTACAATTGACAGGTAGAGTAAGGGGTATGCGCATGAAAGGGGAAAAAACTTCATGAGCATGTGGAGGGGTAGATATAAAAGTTCTCTTGACCCAAGAACAACACAGAAATCATAGCTTCCATTTTATTGATTGATTGATTATGGTGCTGGAGATCTAACCCAGGGCCTCATATATTCTAGGCAAGCCCCTCCATTCTTCTGTATCTCCTCTGCCCATTATTGATTTGTCACTACCATCAAAACTCCAGAAAAAATGGCTATGATAAAGAACTCAAAAAATAACAAATAGTGGCAAGGGTGCAGGGGGGAAAAGTAATCCTTCTACATTGTTGGTGGGAATGTAAACTAGTAAAATCACTATAGAAATCAGGAGGTTCAGCTGGGCATGGTGGTGCACGCCTGCAATCCTAGCACTTGGGAGGCTGAGGCAGAAGGATTGTTGTGAGTTTGAGGCCAGCCTGAACTGCATAGCGAGACCCTCTCTCAAAAAAACAAAAAAACAACAACAAAAAAAGAAAGAAATCAGGAGGTTGGAGGTTCCTCACAACAATAAAACACAAACCCATTTGACCTAGTTATACCTCTTCTGAGTATCTTCCCCAAAGAGTTAAAGATACCATATTACAGCGACACATGCATATCTATGTTTATAGCTCTGCAACTCTTAATAGCTAAATCCTATGGGCCCATCAACAGATGAATGGATAAAGAAAATGTGGAGAAGTACCCAGTGTAAAAAAATCTCACGCATTTTTGTGCTTATTTTGCCTAATTTCTTGTTCAGGACAAAAAGAACCTAGAAAGAATCTCTAGAAGAAGTCCCTAATACCCAGAACCTGGTAACAAATGGAGTACCACTTAGCCATAAAGAAAGGTAAATTTGAGTCATCTGTATCTCTTATATGAGAAACCCAAAATATAAAAATTTAAAGAGTAACATAAAAAAAATAGATGATAGAGAACAAGGGAGTAAAGCTTACGTGGACGGGAAGGGGATCTAGGGATGGAGGGAGAAGGGGTGAGAGGAGATAAAGAGGAAGTATAAAGGATTAAGATATGATATATATATGTACCAACTCCCACAATGAATGTATTCACTATGTATCAAATATGTACTAATAAAAAAGGGGAAAAACAAAACTCAGCACAGAGCCAGTAAGAACTGGACAACTGATTTTGAGATAGGAGATTAAGGGGAGGCAAAGCTGTCATGGGGAGTAGGTTTGACCTGTTAATTATAAGGTCCCTAAACACATGTTCAGAACAGTTCCCAAAGCCCCTCAGATGGACTTCTTTTGAGAACCTTTTTTTTTTTTGGTTTTCCACAGGGTGGCTTAGACCTGACATTAGCCTGAGGAGTGGGTGGTACAGAAACGATAGTCCACATTGATTTTTTGGCCACTGTGTTTGCTTTGGTGTGGTGGCCTGCTCTCACACTGTAGGGTTATATTTTTTCTTACTTACTTGGCCCAAACTTGCTCTACAGAGCCTGTTTCTTTTCCTACCTTTAATAAAACTTTGCTACTGTTTGTGCTTGTCTTGACCAAATCTTTGCTGAGGACAGAAAGAACCCAGAAACCACCTCTGGAAGGAGACTTTAGCACCCCAAAATCTGGTAACACTTTGACTGTTGGTTCTTGTGTCAAACAATATATCCACTCACAAGTCTTTGGAGTGGCTTTTACTATGTTTATAACACTTACAGTCTATATCTAGATGTCCTCCCAAAGCTTCATGCTTTGGGTGGTGCTTTGGGGAGATGACTAGATCATGAGGGCATGACCATCATCAGTGGGCTATCCCGCTGATGAATTTATAGCTAAATGTGACACTCTCAGTAGATTAGTCTACTGATGAGTTTATAGCTGGGTGTGATGCTGGGAGGTGAACTCTAGTAGGAAGAGGTGGGGGCATGGCCTGAAGGGTGTAAGCCTTCTCAACCCCTCTCTGTTTCCTGTCTGCCATGCCATGAACTTTTTCTCTTCTGCCATGCTGCCCTGTGACTATAGACTGAAACCTCTACAAACTGTGAGCCAAAATAAATCTCTCCTTCATTAACCTTGGATGTTGGGTATCGTGTCTCAGCAATGAGAAAGTAAGACGGCACCTTATGGAGGAATTGAGCTAAGCTACACAACAGAAAGAAAAGGAAGAGAGGAAGGTAAGTAGCAATTATAATAACAAAAAAATCAGCAGCAACTATTAACATTTACTGAAGGCTTATTATGTGCTAGGCAATAAATAAATGTGCTATCATATTTAATCTTCATAACAACCTTATAGAGTAGACACTATTATCATCTTTATAGATATTGTAGCAGAGAAAAGTGAAATAACATGACCAAAGTCACAGAGCTAAGCAATCCCAGATAGTATGACTCTAATGTATACTCAATAGATTAACTGCTATAGCAAGACAGAGAAAATAAATAGAAATAAGGTGAGAGACGTAATGTGATGTGTACATGTATGCGCACGCATACACACACACACACATACGCACACACCAGAAGCCAGGAGGGAAGGCGGAATAAGTGTGCTGCATAGTGATGAGCAAAATTTTTCATAGGCTTATCTGGGCAGGCTTTACTAAAAAAGTGACATTTATGTAGGGACATGAGATACCTGCAGGACAAAACCATAGTTAGTTTAGGGAAGTGCTTCTGAATAGGATGAGAAATAACTGGAGGATTTTGAGTAGAGGAATAAAAAGCTTTGACTTTTGTTTTAAAAGGCCAACTCTGGCAGCTGTGTTGATAACAGAATGTAAGGGGGCAAAGAAAAAGGCAGGGAGACCAGTAAGAAGGTAAAAAAGTGATATATGTGATCCGTGTAAGACATATGTTGCTTTATTCGTTGTAATGGTTTCTCTGTCTCATCACAAAATGTGGGTTCCACAAACCCAAGAAATTCTCATTTTCTCACTGATGCGTCCCATCTGCTAGACTATATCTGGTGTCTCACCACTGCTTAATAATTAATGAAAGAGATTAATGGAATGAGAATGATGCATTTCAGAAGGTAAACAAAGCCAAAGACAAGACATTACTGTGACTTAGAGATTGTTTCTTTAATTTACATGTATAAGTGTACTTATAAATTTTAGTCTCCCCACCAGTGCTGAAGGCTTTTCCTTCTGTGGACTGCTACCTGTAACTTCAGCCAGCCCCAGCACACTACCTTAGAGTCAGACTTTTACTTTTTTTCCCCATCAGTGAAGATTTCCCCTATTTTTTTAGGTTTAGTTATGCATTTAACAAATTACTTACATTCTATCTTACATATTTGGCATTTTATTGCGGGCTAGTGATGGTTGTTGGGGGAGAAGAACATTCTAGAATATCCATCTAGTATGTTGTACTGTCAGGCTTGAATTCTGTCTTTTCCTACTTACTAGTTCTGTAACTTGGCATGTTACTGAAGTTTATTGGGACTCTGTTTCCTCAAATATAAAATGGAGACAATAATAATATGCAGGTTACATGGTTACTGTGAAGTTCATGCATTTGGACACAAAGTGCTTAGCCACAGTGCATGGCACACAGGAAGTGCTCATTATGCATTTACTATCACTACCATCATCATCATCTCCACTCTTGCAGTCTCATACACACTAGGCACTCTACACATGATCTGTTGGCAGTATGATTAGCAGAAAGAGGCTTCTGGTTTGTCCCTAAGAACTTATCATGACCATAGCAGCTACATAAATATGTTACAAGGAAAAGTCTTACTATCCATTCCCCTGTAAAAAAACAAATAGGTAGCTGGGCATGGCAGCCTACAATCCCAGTACTCAAAAGCTGAGACAGGAGGCTCCCTGTGAGTTTGAGGCCAGCCTGGGCTACAAAGTTGAGTTCAAGCCCAGCCTCAAGTGCACAGTGAAACCGTGTCTCAAAAAGACAAAACAAACAAATAAATATCAAAAAACAAAAAACAAATAGGTTAGTTTCCTTAATCATTGGTATAGTCTTACTTAGTACAACACTAAGTTTGTTTCCTCCTGTTTTCCTACATGAGTTATTTTCGTGTCTGCTACTACACTAGATAATTGACTAAGGGACAGCAGGACCATGCCTTATACATAAATGTAATTTGCACAATGCCAAATACAAAGTTTTACATTAAGAAGACACTCAGATACTTTGTTGAAATAAATTTTTCCTGTTAAGGGGTTTAATTTTATTTTATAATTATAAGTAACCAATGTTCTTTCAAATCTTGTCTGTGCTGCTGGTTTATTTAAATCTTCTTTTAAAAAAAAAATCACAGGACATCCCAACACTTGGGAGGCTAAGGGTAGGATCAACATGAGTTTGAGGCCAGCCCAGTTTAGTGAGTTCAAAGGCAGCCTGAGCTATAGCTTGAGATCCTATCTCAAAAGAAACCCAAAACCATGGAACAATAGAAGTAAAATCTTTGTTTATGTAACATTTGACTTCCTTAACATGGCACATGAGATCATTCACAATCTGGGCCATAAACTACCTTTTCTTCCTGCTTCTATCTCCAGTTTGCAACTCCTGAAGTTTCATGATGTTTTGTCTGCCTGTAGTGTTTCTATCTTCCTACTCTTTACTTCTTCCTCACTAAGCTTAGCCAGACCTGAAAGATACATGCTCTTATACCTTTTATGGGCACATGTCACAATTTCTTTGTAGTATTCCTTGTTTCACTAGGAATCAAAATAGTGTTTTTATTATACATAGATTACATCTGTCATAGATCACTTCTGATGTAATTTATTTTTCTAATTATGTTCATAAGTGTTATGTATTCTTCAAGGGAACCTGTCTGACTTTATTTTACCTTTGCATTCCTTTTTTTTTCTTTTCTTTTTTGGTACCGGGAATTGAACTCACAACCCTGCACTTGACAGGCTGGCTATATCCCCCTTTTATATTCCTAAGACTTGGGACACAGTAGTGATACAATGTCTACTGAACCAGGTACTAAATTTCATTTAGAATAGAGAAAGAATTCTAGAATACATAAATGGGCCCAAATCTTTGATCATAATATGGAAGAAATAACAAAAAGTTTAGAAAAATACTCCAAATTAAAAATAAATAAAACATGAATGAGACAGGAGATCAGGGTGTGGCAAAGCTCTTTGGGGAAGTAGATGTGACCTGTTAATTACAAGCTCCTGGAACATATACGAAGAACAGTTCTCAAAGTCCCATATGTGGACTTCTCTTAAGAACTGGAGTACGTTTTCCATAGAATGGCCTAGACCTGACATCAGCCTGATGAGTGAGCGGTACAGAAATGACAGTTCACAATGAGTTTTTGGCCACTGTGTTTGCATTTTTTTTTTTTTTTTGGTACTGGGCAGCCAAATTCAGGACTTTGTGCTTGCCAGGCAGGTGCTGTGCTGCTGAGCTATATCCCTGGCCCTGTGTTTGCTCTTGCATGGTGGCCTACCCTCAAATTGTAGGGTGTACTGCTTTTCCTATTTTTACTTGGCCCAAACTTGTTCTACAGAGCTTATTTCTTGTCTTACATCTAACAAAACTTTGCTATTGTTTGTGCTTTTCTTGACCAATTGTTTGTTCAGATCATAAGATGACTCCAGCATCCCCAAGCCCAGGAACATTAATAAAAATAAATAACTTTAATAAAGTAAAATACAATTAATTATTCCACAGTTGCTTTATTATCACTAAACAGTGAATGCAAACTAATTTTAATAAAGAATAGTAGTTCTAAAGTAATTATAATTCATAGTTTCTCAAAAGAGGTTTTTCTGGAGCAGTAAGAAAAAGAAGCAGTCCTTCAAAAACTTGAAAGAAAAACTGTGAGAATCAGAAGAGGTAGTACTGAAAGGGAGAAGTAGGAAGGAATATTTAATTGTCTTTTTGTTTGTTTT
>NW_004955414.1:25600852-25619572 GCF_000276665.1 Chinchilla lanigera
AAAAAAAAAAAAAAAAAAAAATCTGCTGTGCTGGAGACATCTGTTGTAATAAACACATTTATATCTTTCCTAGGCAAAATTTTGATTCAGCTAGTATTTACGCCCATTTTCACTCTCAAATGTTTTTCTAATTCATTTAAGGTTAATAATTGACTTTACAGTGGAAAAAAAAGAACATTCATTACTATTTGCCCATCCTTTTTTGGCCAAAAAATTAATTAATTAATTAATCTTTTTGACACAGGGTCTCATTATGTAGTACAGGCTGGCTTTAAACTCATTTTATAGCTTTGGCTGGCCTTGAACTCGCAGTAATCCTCCTGCCTTAGGCTGCTGAGCGCTGGGATTACAGGCGTGTGCCATCATGTCTGGCCTCAAAAATGTATCTATATAGACCACAAAACCTTAAAAAATTATTTTCCTGTTTGGTAGATTTTTAAGAATCTTGCTGGGGCTGGGGATTTAGCTCAGTGGCAAAGTGCCTGCCTGGCAAGCGCAAGGTCGTGAGTTCAGTTCCCGGTACCGGAGAAAAACCAAAAAAAAAAAAAGAATCTTGCCTATCATTTATCAATTAAAAATGACTAATGAAATACCTGTTTTTTATATTACTGTATGGTTTTCTTCTAGAAGCAATGTTAATATTATGAAAGTAGGGTTATTTGGCTTCTATGAGTTAGAATTACCTACAAACTATCTACAATTTCTATAGGACAAACAAGTCCATACTAGTGACTCAGAGGCAATGGCTCCTATGTTATTTGGAGAACCCTTTTATAGTTAAAAAGCAACAACTCTGAAATCCAAACTGAGTGTAAGTCCTGGCTCTGTAGTTACTAGCTATATGGCATTTATACTTTTCAAGCCATATTCATTTCAATTTAAAATGGGAATAACACTTCACTGAGGTGGGTTAGGTTCTGCAAGGTCAAATGGAGCATTTTATACACAATAAGAATTCAGTAAATATTAGCTCTCATTATTATTACCTTCCTCTGGGCCTCTGTTCTTTACTATGTTCTATCAGATAAACAGACATAAAAAAAAAATCACAGGTTTGTTTTTTGTTTTTTTTTTTGGTCTTTTTGAGACAGGGTCTTGCACTATGCAGTTCAGGCTGGCTTTGAGCTCATTTTGTAGCCTAAGCTGGTCTTGAACTTGCAATGATCCTCCTGCCTCAGCCTCCAGAATGCTGGGATTACATACATGCACCACCACTCCTGGCTGGAATCACAAGTTTTGACACAAAAAACACAGATGGTAGATTTTAGTTTACTCATTATGGGGGGCGAGGTTGAGGGAGGAATTACTGGTTGAGAAAGTCACCACCTAGGAGACAGCTCAAGAAATTCTGTGGCACCCCACACTTCCTGCTTCTCTGATTGACTGCGTAAGTTAGCTTTATATAAAGGACTTTTTAGAGCAGATATTCAAAAGATTTTCCTATCACACTCCCCTACATTTTCTTGCCTTGGGCTTTATTTATTTGGTGGTACTGGAGATGGAAGCCAGGCTCTTATCCATGGTAGGCAAGCACTTTTACTGCTGAACTACACCCTCAGCCTCAGGGTTTTTATACTTTGAAATGAAAATAATATTTATGACTAAAATTTTATTTATAATGGAATAAGCAAATGCATGCTCGTTTAGAATTTATAAGCCAGATTTAAAAATTAGTAATAAAGAAATTAAAGAAAAATAAAATCATGCAGATAAAAATGTAAAATTTATATCCAAACTGAGAAATCATGGGTTATATTTCCTATAAAGTATATTAAAAAGACTAGTTTTATAATGTTTTATATACTGAATTAGATGCACTTTCAAATAATATACAAGGCTTAAGCATTTTGGGTACAAGAAATTTTACATAAACAATGAAGCATTCTAAAGAATCACCAAACAACAAGAATGAACCGAGAAGTATTATGCTCAGTGAAAGAAGTCAGATACAAACGAATCTCAACTGTATGATT
Organism: Chinchilla lanigera; assembly: GCF_000276665.1. Taxonomy (NCBI): domain Eukaryota; kingdom Metazoa; phylum Chordata; class Mammalia; order Rodentia; family Chinchillidae; genus Chinchilla; species Chinchilla lanigera. The sequence goes on from NW_004955414.1 coordinate 25,602,826, forward strand.
CCATTTATACAACTGCTCCCAAAAGGCAAATTTATAGACACAGAAGGCATCTGGGAATGGGGAATGACTGCAGGTGGACATGAGGTTTCTTCTTGGTGTGATACAAATATTTTAAATTTAAATTTTGGTGATGGTTTTTATTTTTTTAGTTACAAAAGTAACTAAAATACTTTAATATTTTCAAAACAATACAAAGTCAATTATTTTTCCTTTATAAGTAAAGTTAGAAGATCTTGTTTGATATTTTGACAGTCATGGTTTTGGTTTCCCTATACATTCTGGGGTGAAGGATAAGACAAATTGGCCAAAAGAAAGGAGATTTTACCAGACCACCTTTGATATTCTTTGGTAAATTCATAAGAAAACATTTTTCAACAAGGCAGTGTACCCAGTGCGCTGAAGTAAAAATAGTGACCTAGAGCCTCATGTCACTTTGGTAAAAGTAGAACATAAATGAATCTCTGACTTCAGTTACCTATTTGTTAGAGTGGAACTTGGATAAAACTGACCCTTGTTAATGTTAAAATCATGGTGATGGTTGTAATATTACAGAATGGTATACTAAATATACTTAAGTCACTGAAATACACACTTAAAATGGATGAATATTATATAAATTATAACAATATATCTATTAATAAAAATAAGTCTTTGGAATGGCTGCATACTAGAAAAGAAGATTTTACATGCTGAATAAAAGTAAGAATTTTGAAAGCAAATTTGTTTCTATCGAGAATGATTCCCTGAATAAAATGGTTTTATTCTGAAATAGGGCTTTTTTTAAATTGGTAAAACATCCTCAAAATGCCATGTGTATGTGGGAGATCTTTCGAATTTGGGAAGGCTTCACTGGGTGCTTGGATTTAAAGTAAACAGAATATTTATTTATTCTTCCTCCTCAGGTAAATATATATGTTTACTAGTTACTAGGAATTAGTACCAAAGAAGAAAGTATTAACTCTCCTGGGAATCATTTTGAATATTGGTAACAAACGTGCTTCAAAAGGGGAGGGATTTGTCATATTTTGATGGATTCTAGGAAATACGCTAAATCAATGGATTATTAAGAATTACAACAATGTGACCTTAAGGCTCACGAGCTGTAGTAGCTTGTGGTGAAGGTGTCTATGGATGTCATTATTGCTCACTGCTATTGCTGGGAATAGTATATAGAAGTTTTTGGTTCTATTTCTGCTCAACAGGGTTTTATTTTACTCTACAATGTTTTTCTTCTACAAAAAGTAACACTTAGACAAGAATTTCTGCTTTAAATATTGTGAATATATACTTTGGCTCTTAATTTAACAAATAAAATTTTTACACAAAAAGGACCTATGTAAATGAAAAGGTACCCAAATATTATTCATTAACTTTTAAATGATCCTCAGTTGTCAAAAGCTAATTAATGATAAAAAAGGCCATTAGACAGCATGTTTCTTGAGGGTAAGGACCATGTGTTACTCATCTGTGACTGGCATCAGATATAAGTACAGGGTTTAGCTCATCTACAAAGTTTGCTGAATTGGGAATAAAAGAACCATATAACAATAAGCATAATATAAACATAAAATATGACATTATTTTTCAGAGTAAAAGTAATCCTGAGTTTAAATTGTTCAGCTGTTAAGTAACCACCTCCAAAAAAGGTTTCATAGGAGTTAGTATGAATTGTGTATAGCTTATTTAAAACTAGAGAAAAATGAGAAGAACTGTAACTTTTGGTCTATGAGGATCCCCAAATCTGTGGTAGCTGCTGAATTACAAATTTCTAAGCATGTAAGATAGGTAATATAACAATATACTAAGTAAAGCTCTAAAAGACAAGCATTGTTTGTCTGGCCAATGAAATAGCCTATTCTTATGAAAATAGGAAGTACATGTAAACCATCTTTCCCTTAAAAAGAAAAAATATAAACAATAATTAAAAATAAGGTATATATGCTATTATAGTAGGATCTGCAATCTCTAAGATGTTCTACTAAGTGAAAAAATGCAAGGTGAGAAAACAGTATGAATGGTTTGATTCCCCCACCCTTCTTCCTTCTCTTTCTCTCTCCTTCCCTTCTTTCTATGGCTCTGGGGATTGAATCATGAACTCAGGGCCTTCACTCTGAGCTACACCCTTAAATCATCTTTATTTATTATTTTGAAACAGGATTTCATTAGGGTCATTAGGTTGCCCAAGCTAGGCTTAAACATGTGATCCTCTTCCTCCCTATTTGGAAGAAATGGGGTAGAGTTGGGGAAGGGAACTTATACTTTGCATTTTATACCATCCCATTATATATATATCATATACACACAATTTTTACTTAAGAAAGTGTCCATCTGGTTGGTGACTCTGTGGACAAGTTTATTTATTTTTTTTTAAATTGCTTGTACTAGACAGATTCTTAATTGAACTTCCCTGGTATCATGTCAATACGATATTAATGTTGCTACTCATGATGTTGCTGGGCATCATAATGTTTTATGCTGAGATGATCAGTAAGTTTTTAGCTCCACTAAAAAAAGATAGTTATTCAAAATATTTTATAAGTGCATTCCCTAAAGTAATGCTGAGCAACTCCCAAGAGTTTATCCTGGGTAGAGAGTATGAGGCTGGCTCATCTGCAATTTGTGGCCAGGAAAATGGAAAGTGTATCTTCTTCCTACACTTGATCTTAGTCAAAGGCCAAGAAGCGATTTTATCTTCTTCCTGAATTAAGAAATCCACTATGCACAAGAAATTATTTCCCTTAAGATACAAATTTAGAAAATATCCAACAATTAGTGTTATCCACTTTATCTAATCCTCTGTATCTGTCATTAATGCAGTGGTTCTTCTAACTCTCTTTGCCCTCTTTGTGATACTAGAACTGGATCTTATAAACACTTCTCTTTTGCCAGCAGGCATAACATTAAACTTTGTTAATAAAAGTTGCTGCAGGGACACTGCAGTAGAACCTGGCTTCTCGCTGGGGATATAGCTCAGCGGCTCAGCATCTGCCTGGCAGGTGCAAGGTGGTGAGTTCAATCCCTGGTACAAAAAAAAAAAAAAAGAAATTGGCTTCTCTTCCTGTTTCTAGTGTACTTTTTCCTTTCTGTTCCTGTGGCACATACCTGGTAGTGGTATAGGGCCACCTAGAGGTGCTTAAATCTATGAAGGCTGGGCAGCACTCCAGTTGGTGGTTTCCTATTAAGTGTCACTGGTACCTTAGAAGATTAAGTAGTATGCTGGTGGGTGGCTTCTCAGGTAAGTCTTTCCAGCACTCCAGAAGGCAGTTCCTGCTGCCATTCCTGGTTCTCCTTAGTGAAATGCTACACTATCACCTCTCCAACTAGGTCTCACAAGTGCTCTTCTTTTTTTAAATCTTTATTTTCATTAGTACATGTCTGCAGTACATAATGATTGCATTCATTGTGGGGAGTTGGTATATGTACATAACATGTTTTAATTATTTTTATATCACCTTCCCCTCCTCTCTTCCTGAAAATCATACCGAAATAAACCAAAAAACCAAGACAAAAACAAAGACTCAAAACCATAAACCTACTCCTAAGTATAAATTTGTATTTTTGAGTTTGATAATGCAGAGAAGTAGCATGACATTTGACCAAACTTGCTAACTTACGATTTCCTGAAGCTGACTGTCCATGTGGCTAAACAGTGAGTCAGTCTGTTGCCACAGATTTATTGTTTTCCACTGCACAATTCAGAAGGATATATTAAATGCATTATTCATAGTGTGGTTATATAATTCTTTACAGGAAAAGTGTCAATAAGGAGAATTTGGTGGAATTGCCATAAGAGCTAATATATTAATGAAAAGACATGAATAGGAGCACTGTAATACACAACAGAATTTTATAAATCACTTTAAAAAGTCCAGAAAACTCTCAGACAGAAATCACCAGTGATGTTAAACTCTACTACAGTTGTATGGATGTTACTCACTCATTCAATAAATATTTATTGAATGGCACTGGGATATAGCAGCAGAGAATATTCCAGCCTCAAGAAATTTACTTTCTGCGATAGGGGGAAATAGGTAAATAAATCACTTTATAACGTAATTATAAAGAAAAATAAATTAGGGTAGAATGAATGGGGGTACTGCATTAGATTATTTAGCATTATATAAAAATTTCTTACACATAGCACATAATAAATGTTATAATAAATGTAACCACAGATACATTTTAGTTATACTAAGAGGACAAGATTCACATAGTTCCATGAGAAATCAAACTGAATACATTTATATAAATCATAACTAGTTTATACATAGAACAATGACACTTACCCTATAGAAAGCACTAGTCAAAGGGAGTAATGCTGCAGCAATGTTATATTCTTCTAAACTTGAACAATCCTTAAATGAAACAAAGACAAATGAACATTACTAAAATATTTAACAGAAATCACAAATATATGGAAATGAAAATCTGGAATAATTGTTTATTGTACTATGAGATTTTACCTTTACTCCAAGCTGTCACTAAGGTAGTTCGGTAAATCTTGCGGGCGGGGGGGCGGGTGTGTGTGTGTGGGGGGATTGGGAACTGTCCCTGAAGCACATTCTTTTGTTTTGTTTTAACATTCTTTTGGAAATGAGGTAGGAATACATTTGAGAGTATCATTTTTATGTATTATTATAGAATAGTTACCTTTTTGTGCAATTTATTTTTTAAAAGTTTAGGGGTTTTACCACTTTGAAGATACCAAAGTAGGATACAACAACCATTGATAATTATCTACCACTTTTGTCTGTAACTCACTATTATTTGTCTATTTGTTTTCCTAAGAAACTATCTCATAGATAACAATATGTAAAACAACAACCATTGATAATTTCCTACCACTTTGTCTGTAATTCGGTAAGCCTATTACTATGTTATCCTTCTTTTACTCTTTAAAATAATATTGTATTGTTCCTATGATAAAAAAAATAAAAATTTAGGGGTTTTAGACTTTATTTCATTGAGTCTGTTTTTTTTTTTTTTTTAACATTTTAACATTGCTGGGATTGAGATGCACTTTATAATTGACTAGGGGTATTTTGTTTTTATCTAAAATAATATCTTGTTATTGATGAGAAATATCAACTGATGCTGAAATCTACTGGGTAAAATATTGAGGAACAGCACAGCTGGAAATCTCAGTGTGAATACAAAGTGGTGCAGCTGCTATGAAAGACAGTATGGTAGTTCCTCAAACAGAAGTAGACAAACAAACAAGCAGAACATTATATGGAATTAGCAAACAGAATATATAAAGAAAAATAGAATTACTATATGTTCTAGAATTTTTACTTTTCAGAAAGAACAGAAAACAACTGAAAGCAAACAGGTACATATATTTCAACTCACATACTGTACAGGTATATGGTATGTACATACACATGCACACACACAGGAATATTCAATCTTAAAAAGGAAAGACATTCTGACACGTTATAACATGGATGAAACTCAATGCTATCACGCTAGGTGAATATCTATGTAGTTAGATTAACCAGTCCTTCCTTTGGTAGTAGGGCACAAAATGAGCCATCAGGAAGCCAGTACTTCGCACAGTGTTCAAAGGTAGCAAAATCGGCAACTGACACCCTTCCTATAGGGCCAGATATAATGATTAAAGGCCCAACCTTAAACAATGTAGCCAGTTTCATTAAAATATAAATTTTTCTTTCATTGGCTATCAAGTTGGAGTAATTGATTTTAAACACACAGAGTTGGGATGTTAGATATCAGGTAGTCTAATACAATTTTTGTATTTTCCACATGAGAGAAAAGAAGCCTAGAAGTTGGCCACAGAGTGACAACTGGTATCTAGATTTATCTACTTAGCAGTGTCATGCTTTTCCCTCTGGACAGTCTTTTGTACCTGATTGCTTTCATGGTCTTCTTGAGGTAGGGGATATGAATATTTCAGTTTGCAGCAATAATTTTGGGGTATGAGAGAGTGAAGGTGGGAAGAAAGTCTGAACAGCAGAGGAGTAGGAAGCTTAGAGCTGCATAAGTGCCCTGGTATTAGGGACAAAAGCTTGAGAAATAGGAGGAAGAGTCAGAAGGTAAAGTGAGAATATAATATAGATGGTTTAAAAAATACTACTGGGGCACGGTAGAGTGAGCCATGAGGATGGGGAGGGTGTAGCACTGCTTGAAGGATAAAAGAAATTTTCTTTCATAAGCCATGCTTGCAGGTAGCCATTTGTATGAGTATATATGATACTATGGTTTGCTAAAAGAATTTTCATTTAAAATTCATGCACTGTTCTATATGACAGTTTTAGAATGCACAGAACATCCAACACCAGTGAATAATGAAACAAGAAAAAAAAGAGAAATCTCCACAAAAAAAATTAGTCACATAGCTCATATTTTCTGACCCAATTTAAAGAAATAACTATAAGCTAGGCCCAATTTCTTATATTATATATAACACTTTTGATTAATTCATCACACTGATTAATGTTTATTGGATAAATGAATAAATAAAGGAATAAATGCAAAGAGTAAGTAACAAGAAAAAGGAGCTAAGGATAGATATTTTGGAAAGATATTTATGTAGAAGGTATAATGGAAAATCAATATGGGGTAGAATCAGGAAAGTGCATAATATTACAGATGTACAGAGGAGAAAGAGCAATAGTTTTCAATGTTTCAGATGAGATTTGTTAAAATGAAGATTGAAGAAAAATAGCAAGAGTCTAAGAGACCAATGGTGGCTTCTGACACAACTAAGGGTATAGATGAGTAGAGTAATAAGGAAAGGTGGGCAGTAAAATACCCACTTGAGGAGTTACTCGTAAAATAAGGTCTCTTAGATACACCTGGTAGTCAATATAGTTCCCATTTGCAAGGCAGGGTTAGGTCTTAGAAACATCTGATTTCCATAAAAAGAAAATATGTAGAATTTATATCAAATACCAGGATCCCTGACAATATCAGGAAATGTAACATGTGGAGAGAAAGAAGCTTGGGTCCACCAGCTCCTCAAACTGTTTAAATACCACTTCTGTAATAACCTATGTAGGGTACTGATAGCTGTTATTCAGGAGAAATGCTGAGTAAACAAAATTAAGCAAATTTTTCTTCTTCATTCTATCTTTCAAACTGTAGGGCTTCTCAGGGTTTTAACTGTGATTCTATTGAGGGAAAACTGGTAGGCAGTATTTCCAAACAAAACTTCACAAGTTTTTTTTTTTTTTTTTTTTTAATGTGTCTAATTTATGTTGTTTAGACTGGTTTCCAATTCTTAGAATCAAGCAAACCTCTTGCCTCAGCATATGAAGTGCTGGGACTCCAGGATTGAGCTATTATATCCACCCAAAATACACACTAACTAATATAAATAAAGATAATGTCTTGTTAGGATACTAAATAAAACTGAGATATAACCAAGTGGGGCGTGGTGGTACACACCTATAATCCAAGCACTTGGGAGGCTGAGGCAGGAGAATCCCTGTGTTCAAGGCCAGCCTGGGATCCACAGTGAGTTCAAGGCCAGCCTGAACTACATAGCAAGACACTGTCTCAACAAACAAACAGACAGACAGACAAACAAACAAACAAAAAAAAAACAAGAAAAAGGAAACAATTGGAAAAGAAGTATGATGGCAGAAATAGATATAAATGTAATAGTACAAAAATGCCACATAGTCTGATTAAAAGATTATCACTGATCAAAAACCACAATGTATCTGTTTAAAAAGATCTACCTATGACCTAAAGATACAAAAAAGTATGTAGATTTAAAAAGATACATAGGAGGCAAACACCAAAAGAAGTTGAGGTAGTTATATTAAAAAATAGACAATCTTTAAGGCAAAAAGCATTCCTAGAGATAAAAAGAAGCATTCCATATGATAAATAGCTCTATTTACTAGAAAAATATAACAATTTAAGACAGTAACCTTAAAATATACAAGGCAAAATTGATACATAAAAAATCAACTGGACTTCTGGTGTTGGAGTTGTCACTGCCAGCTGCGGGGATGGCGGGGATAGTGGGGGTGGGGAAGCTAATCCCAGTGATGGAAGATGAAGACACAGTCACTGGTTTTCTCCTAGGTGGCACAGGGGAGCTTAACAAGAATCACCACTCTAATTTCCTGGTGGTAGAGAAGGATACAACTATCAAAGAGACTGAAGACATCTTCTGGCAGTTTCTAAACTGGGATGACATCGGCATCATCCTCATCAACCAGTACATAGCAGAGATGGTTTGGCATGCCCTTGATTCCCACCAGTGCTCCATTCCAGAAGTCCTGGGGATCCCATCCAAGGACTACCCCTATGCTGCTGCCAAGCACTCCATCCTGTGCAGAGCCAAGGGAATATTCACTGTCAAAGACCTGTGCTAGCGCCACCCCTGGTTCTGTAGCCCCACCGGAAGCCTCTCCCAGCCCCGCCCCTCCCCCTCCACTGCTGGCTGGGTGATGGATGCTTCTAGGCCACTGGGGCTCTGCTGTTAAAATCCAGGCTGGTTGGGGAACAGGAAGCCCAACCATCTTCTCTCTCCTCTACCTCTTCCCTGTGCTGCTACACAGTGTCACTGTCGATGTTAAATTAAAGTAATATTCTTGGTTCTCTCAAGAAAAATTGACAAACTGAAAATCTTTAATATATTTCTTTTAGTCACTGACAGGTCATGCAAGTAGAAAACTGTAATCTTTTAAAGACATGCTTTAAAAGCTAGCACTAATGGACATCTGTACATATACAAAACACCTTCTTGATTTAATGGACACTGCATTTTAATGCTACCCACAACTGTCTGTATGAATTTAAGAAAAACTGACATCATAATGGGCCATAAAGTACGTGCTGATTCATTCCAAAGGATTAATGTCCACAGAGATACAGTTGTCAGACCACAATGCAGTTGTCAGAAATTAACAGTGTATGTAAAGTACTTAAAATTTTATCTGGCATACAATATTCAATAAATATTATCATTAAGGCTAGGAAATGCTTAGCAGATTACACTATAATTATCTACTGTATTTACTGATCAGCCTCCTTACTAAACTATAAGCAATTTGAAATCACTTTTGTTTTTGAGACAAGCTTCATTCTGTTGCCCACACTAGTCTCAAATTTTTGGGATAAGTGATTCTCCTGTCTCAGCCTCCTGAGTAGCTGAAACTACAGATACATGCCACCATTCCTGATTTGATACCATTTTTACTGCAGCAAATAAGAGACAGTATCAGCTGAGCATGGTGGTGCATGCCTGTACTCCCAGCATTCAGGAGGCTGAGGCAGGAGGATTGTTACAAGTTTGAGGCCAGCCTGTGCTACATAGTGAGTTAAAGACCAGCTGAACTCCACAGCAAGACCCTGTCTCAAAACAAACACAAAACAACCCACCAAAAAACCCCCAAAGCCAAAGAGGCAGTATCAATATTTGTTGGCAAGCTACTGAATGAGTTATGCCTTTTCAGAATGCTTCAGAGTCAAAAGGGCAGTGGGAACAAACGATACTGGTATGTCTTAGATTTACACAATGAACGTTGACAGTAATTAGGATATTCCTCTCAATAACAATTTTCATTCATTCAACAAATACTTATTGGGTACCTATTATATGCCAGGAATGTTGTAGTTAATGAACTCAGGACACTTCTAAGAAGGAAAACAGATAATAAACATTTTAAAGGGCTGAGATGAATTCATGGCTGAATGGGATACATCCTTAAATATGAAGAACAATCATGTTCTTTCATGAGGTCTCTGTGGGGACATTTATTGCAACTTGGTTACTATTTATATAGATCTTAAATTGGATCAAGTGATGTTTAATTTTAAGTTCAAAAAACATGAGTTTTAGACATAAAGAATGACTATTAGAACTACTGTACTTGAGTGACGTTTCTCTCTCAGGTATGTGTACTAAAAGACAGGAGCAGAGAGGGAGAAAAGAAATATGAATCAGTATAAACTCCTCTCAAAGAGAGTAACAAAATCAACTGAAAAATGACCCTGGCACTTGCCTAACCTATGTGAGGTCCCTAGGATCAATATCTAGCACCGCCCTCCTCCAACCCCCTAGAAAAAGAAAGATGACTTTGAAGGAAGTCATTACCTTGGAGTGGAGTCAGGGCTAAGTTTTTATTGTAAAATATAGTCAGGCTATGTAGAAAAACTCCATACCTCCTTCCACATGGTATCACTGATGGTGTTCACCATCTCCATAGATTTTATAAAATAATCCTAGAATGTAGCAAAAGTGACTTTTTTTCCTTCGACTTACCCTTCACCTCCTAGGACACTGCTATGCGCAGGAATGTCATTTGTGTCCTAGCACATCTGAATTTCTTTAGCAGAAATGCCTTGGATGTTTCTGAAACTGTCATGAGGCCCAAGGCAATAAAGTTCAACAGTCTTGAGCTGTAATCTTCTCCCAAGGAAATGGTTGGAATGCCAAGATGCCTTTAGACTTTGATTTCACAGCAGGGCTTCATTTGTAATGATGCAGTCCAAACTTTAAATGACAACAGCTGTGATACGAAGCCCCACAGACTCATTTATAAAAACTTCCCACAAATTAAAAAAATTAAACAATGGGGAATTTCAGGCCATGACCAATTAGCAGGGACTAGGCAACCATAAAACATCTAGGCCAGAAAGAGCTATTTATTATCTTACAAAATGTTTACACATTGTAGTGTAAGTCTAAAACCTGTGCACTAGTCAAATGCTGATTGCAAAATATAAATATGAAATTCTTTGTAAATCACGTTAGAGACATTTTAAGTTAATTAGGTTGAAAGATGGAGAAATTTTAAAATAGCAAGACTACAACTATTGACATAGCAATTGCATTCCAGAATAGTGTAGTTATCTGCGGGGAATCAGTCCATAAATACACATCCTGAAGTCCCTTGTGCTTTGGCTACATTGTAGTTACAAACATACCAGGCAATTTATAAACTTGCAAGAACTTGAATACTTACACAGGTTTTTATTCTAAACTTAGCTATGTAATTTACCTTTAATTTTCCTTGTATAATTGAAGAGTGAGCCTGGCAATCTTAATTTCCCAGTATCCTCAATAAATTACTTTTAACCTACATGCTTTTGAACTATCATGGCCAACATTTCTGTTTCATACAACTTTGGAATCTCTCAAAAATGTTATGTATTTGAACATTAAAGAAAAAAAATGAGATTGAAAGGTACAATGTGTTACAAAACTGACTTTACTTTAGAGTTTAGACACAACTCAGAAAAAAATGTTTTAACTTGTCAAAAACACTGAAAGCATTTGTATCTTGTACATAGGGACAGAAGTTCAAAACAAAAATACTTCTTTATATCATGTCACTCTCTTGTTCAAAAATTGTACCTATCTTCTGACTTTTACAGGACAAAGACCAACTGTTCTCCTAGGTCTATAATCTCTGCATGTGGATGCACATCTATAGTGTGGACCCACGGTCCCCCTGCTGCAAGCTATAGCTCTAGTCACCCAGCTTATTTATCATTTTCTGTTCCACATATTTATTCCCATAACATTAATATCCTTAAGAGGACTATCCATGGTTTGCTTTGTCATTTATTTATATGTTTTTTCCTTCTATATGCATGCTCTTGTATTTCTTCCACTTTATCAAAGTATAATGCTAGACATTAAACAGGCAAAAGAATTTTTACTACACTTTCAGTATCCGGTTATATTTTAAGGCTAAATAAACTAATAAAATCATAGAGAGTGCATCACAGTTTTGATCTGTAGGGTTATTTATATGTACCATGATAGTGCCATTGAGACAGAAGGTAAATACTTAGGCTTTACAAGGATCAACCTTTGTTTTAAGGTCTTTGAGTGAATGGCTCAAGTTTGTTTCAAATTTACTTGCCTGCAAACTAGAGCTCTACACTTGGCATGGGAAATAATAGCCTGAGTGTTTACTAAGTGTCAGATATATTCTAAGTATGAACTTATTAATGCACTCAATCTTCATAACATTTCTATGAACAGATCTATAGTTATGTCCTGTTTTTTGGACAAAGGGATTGAGCCTATGAAGTTAAATTACTTGCCTGAGAATACAGTCACAAAGGGCACAACTAGAACTTGAATCTGGGTAGTCTTACTCTAGAATTTTGCTTTAAACCTCTCTTATTTTCTTGTCTCTCAAAGGCAGTAAGTTGTGTAACTAAGTCTAATCATGGCATCTGCAGACACATAGTAAGGCAAAGGAAGAAATATTCCAGCAAATTATAAATAATGTCCTCAAGAATTTGAAATTGTACTTCATCTATAAAAAAAACAATTGAAGATTTAAAAATGTGATTGCAAAATGGAAGGGGACACCAAGAGATGGAACAGTGGTGAAGGAGGAGAGGGGAGTGTCTTATAGACAGCTAAGTTAGATAAAAATATTATAGGCAGTCAGGGCCAGGCCCTCAAAGGAGCCAGTGCAAAAGATAGGATACCTTTCAACTGGAAGAAAGGCACCTCCACTGTGGGTCAGACCTCAAGACAAAGATAAAAAAAATCATGAAAACAGACCTCATTATTTTTCTGCTCAAATCTTACAGGGAAAGCAATCAGTCTTTCTCTATTAGATATAACCTTTTTTTTTGTATATTTCATTTATCAGCTTAAGAAGGTTTCCTTCTACTGTGGTGTATATTTTTTGATCATGAATGGGATGTGAATTTGTCATATGCTTTTTAATGTCTATAGCAATAACCATATTTTTTACTTAGTTTATTAATTTTCAATTGTTATTGAAATTTTCAATTGTTAAACCAAACTTGCAATCCTGAGATAAGTCCTAGTGGTTTATAATATATCATCTTTTTCTTAAAAGTCTAGTAAAATTCACCAGCATAATACTCATTTTTAATTATTGACTAAACATAGTTTCACTTATTTGATCTGCTTAAGTTAGCTGGGGCACTAAATCAAACTAGTTTTCACTTTATAAGATACACAGAACCAACATGTGAACTAGCTTCAAAATGTCACTGATTCAAAAGACCTGATTTTAGTCACCAGAGGAAAACCTCATTATTAATTCCTGATAGTTTCTAGAACATGCTAAAAATAGTCTGCTCAAACAGAGGGCTCATGCTTTCTCTCTGTTCGTTTTATAATTTTTCCTATGCTTTCCCTTTTTTCTTTTGACCTTTAAAGGAAGGCATTAAAACCCAACTTATAAAATATGATACTTTGAGGCTTTTACAGCAAAAATACTAAAAATCATACTGAGAAGTTAGGTTGAAAACACCTATACCCTTCTTCTTTTTAAGAAGTTATCTTAGGGGCTGGGGATTTAGCTCAGCGGCAAAGCGCCTGCCTGGAAAGCGCAAGGTCGTGAGTTTGGTTCCCGGTACCGGAGAAAAACCAAAAAAAAAAAAAAAAAAAAAAGAAGTTATCTTAACAGTAGCTGTATCTCAGAAACTAATTTATTATTGGCATAATGTCTTTATCTAGGACTTCCCACTAAAAAATAGTAATCCTGATAGATGTGACAAAGCAGACCAAAGGAAAAAATGATAGTAAGTGATTTTAATAAATGGTGCTGAGTGGAAAAAAATGAAATTAGACTCCCACTTCAAAATACATACAAGCCGGGCATGGTGGCTTGTGCCTATAATCCCAGCACTCAGGAGGCTCAGGCAAGAGGATCACTGTGACTTTGAGGCCAGCCTTGGCTACAAAGTGAGTAGCCAGCCTGAAGGCCAGCCTGAAATGCACAGTGAAATCCTGTCTCAAAAAAAAAAAAAAAAAAACCCACAAAAAACAACCAAACCCCAAAACCCAAAATACATACAAAAATCAGCTTCCTGTGCTGGTGTACTTTGGCAGGCTAAGGCAGGAGGATCCCAACTTCAAGCCCTGCCCAGCCAACTTAGTGACTTAGCAATACTCTGTCCAAAAAAAAGTTAACAAGGGCAGGGAATGTAGTTTAAATCCTACCTTCAATCCCTACTGCTGAGGGAAAAAAAGGGAGAGAGAGATATAGTAACTATCAGTTCTAGGGAATTAAGGAAAAATGACAGTATAAGAGCTGATTGAAAAATATAGTATGTGTGTATTAAAAATTTACTACAGTGAAAGACATATTATCTTTATCCTATCTTTAGGAGATGTGATAAAAAAAATATGGTGTGCTGCTGCTGATTGCTATCCAAAAAAAAAAAAAAAAAACAGGTTTATGAAAATTTACAGTGTGTTCTCATGTACCTTATTCACTGGATCTGGCAATATGCAACTTCTGGCTGTTTCCCAAAGTCAAAATGACTGTAAAAGGTAAACATTTTGCATCAAGACAGGGCATTTAGGCCGCCATGACACAAAATACAGCCTCTCTGGGACCTGGAAATGAGACACCTGGAAAACAACAACTTGTATATGGCTAAAATTGTTAGCCTCAATATTTGTTAAAATGAAACAAATTTTTATGATTTCTTCTTTTAAATACAATGTACTAACCCTCCTCTCCAGTATTTGGTATGAAATCTTAGTACTCATTTCACATAGATTCACTGGTAGTAACAATTAAAATTAGTGCTATTCTTATGGATCTAAAAGATATAGGAGTGATGCTCCCTGACATATTACTTAATTTTCCAATCTGGTGCCTGCGAAAGCTAGATGGACCCTGGAAGATGAAAGCAGACTACAGCAAATTCAACCAAGCAGTGGCTCTAGCTTCAATCGTGGCAAAGTTGTGTTATCTTTGCTAGAGCGGACTATCACTGTCTGAGGTTTGTTGTATGCAACTACTGACTTGGTGAAAGCTTTCAGTCTGCAGTCACATGAAATGCACATTGGTGAACACAGACAATTTTGCCTCAGGGGTGTGTTAGCTAAATGTTCTTCTAATTAAAATTCAATTTGAAGAAAATGAGACCATCTGAATATCACATAAAAAATTACATTGACATTCTAAGCATCATGCTAAACAGGCTAGAAGATTTCTCTATTATACTGAAAGGCTTGGTAAGATGTGTACTCTATAGGGTTGGATGTAAACCTTATGAAGTTTTTGGAGAATGCCAGATCATCTCAAGTAAAGCAAAGAACAATTTGTTGCATCTTGTATCTTCCAGAATGAGAGAAGCAGCACAACTTCTGGTAGGCCTCTTTGCTATGGAAGCAGCACTTTCCACATCTGTAACTAGTGCTCTGGACTAGGCTGACAGCTTTGAGCGGTGCTCAAAGCCAAGAAAAGTTTCTGTTCTTATTTGTTTTCCTTTTCACAGATGTAATCTTGAGAGCATGCCTATAAAAACATCTTCTGTACTACAATGTCTCAGAATCTTTTTTCAACTTGACATGACTTTCTAAAAAGGTGGTAGCACACATGTCTTTGCCTCAGGTGCTATTTTCTGAGAAACCCAAGCAGGACCAATCAGTAGCTTGAAAAGATCATTATGGCTACAGGATGGTGACTGGGATGGAGGGCGCAAGAATGGATGTAGGAAGACTGCTTAGAAGGAACAAGGGGAGTAAGAATGGATGTAGGAAAATGTTTACAACAGTTTAGGAAGGAATGATGGTGCCTATGAGTTTAAGTTACATGCTTTTTATGAGGTAAAAATCAATGTAATTTGGTATAGAGGAAGTTGTTAAGGATGACTTGGGTTTTGGTTTGCATAACTGGATCAACAGTAGTGCCATTTGTTGAGACTGAGGACAACAGAAAGGCTCATTTAGGGGATGAAGCATAGAGAAAGAGACCATGAATTTGGTTTGGAACTATTAAAGCTGAATTATCTTTGAGACATGAAAATGAAATACTGGGCAGATCGTTGGGTATATGATTGTAGAACTTGAGGAAAGGTCTTTGCTATAGAAATACATTTGTGAGTCATCAACATTTAGGTGGTAATCAAAGTGGTGGGTATGAAAAAAGGCATTCCTAAAGAGGGTATAGAGTGAACAGAGTGAGATGAAAAAATTATAGATCAATTTCTGGTTCAGCAGGTAAGAAGTTTAAGAGTTTCCATTCATTTCCAACAAGGAAAAAGCCAAATAACTGAAAAATCAACAACTGTTCTTATATTTGCAAGAGAAGTAAGGTAACAGGGCAAATCACCCCCATCCCTGAGTGGAGAGAATTCTAATTTATCAGAGCAGAAACCCACAAACAGCAAACTGCAGGAATCAGGAACTTGAACTGTAATTGGAGGACAGCTGGAGGTTCAGTATGGGAAAGTCTGAGATAAAATTTCTGGCAGGGTGCTGCAGCGGGCTATTTGTTATCATTGAAAGCTCTCAAAGATTCACCATCACTGCTCTAGGGCAACCCATTCACTTGGGCTCCGCACCTTCATTTCACTTCTTGGAACTCTAACAGGTTTCCATGGTTAAAACCAGGAAAAAATCACCTTGCATTTCTAGAAGAGGTGAAATAGGACCATTTTGAAATATGACATACTATTTTATTTTTATCAAAGTCTATCCTCAGGAGAAACTATTTAATCAGAGCCTAACCTACAAGGGTTATCAGAGCTTAACTGACCTATGGGAGGGAAACAGCCAACTCTAGCCAGCTGTAGCAATCCTCTTCCCTTCAGGGTTGCCTCACTGAAAGACTGAGACCAAATTATAGCACTACGGCCTTTCTTCTCCCTGGATACCTTACCACCTCATTAATAAAGGTTTACTAACAGCAGTTCCTTTTATCTAGTATATCATGTCTGGCTATCAAAAACTGTAAGGTACACTGCGCAGTGAGAGCCAGTGTTCCAGGAGCGGCTAGACACCTGGGCTCGAGTCTGTGCTCACCCACAC
>NW_004955414.1:25626442-25639974 GCF_000276665.1 Chinchilla lanigera
TTTTTTTGGTTTTTCTCCGGTACCGGGAACCAAACTCACGACCTTGCGCTTGCCAGGCAGGCGCTTTTGCCGCTGAGCTAAATCCCCAGCCCCTTTCTTATCTTTTTACTAGCAAAGGTCACCACCAATGACCTCTGACTTGCCAACCAAATGGTTACTTACGCATTTAACCTTTCTATCATTTGTGTTTTTTTTGTCTTGGAGACAGGGTCTCACTATGTAGTTCAGGTTGTCCTTGAACTCACTTAGGTAGCCCAGGCTGGCCTCGAACTCACAGCAACCCTCCTGCCTCAGGCTCCCAAGTGCTGGGATTACAGGTCTGTACCACTACATCTGGTTCTTATCACTTGTTAAGATTAAATACATGCTCTTTTTTTTTTTTTTTGACTTGTTTTAAAAATCTCACAAACTTGGTATGAAATTTCTAGGAAATGCAGGTAAGTGTAAAGACGGCAAAATATCTTGTGATGAACCCTGTGACCTTTCTACAACACACGCAACGTTTTGGTCTCTTTCTTTCATTTTTTAAAATTATAAATTACATATTGACTCATAGAATTAAATTTTTTTCTTTTATGAAGTCGCTTCATTCTTAACCTAATTTTCTTGATTGCCACAACCCCACTTTTCTCCAGATCTCAGCTTACACTTATGCCCCTTTCATCACAGTTTCCTTCACAGGCTTTTTTTATTCTGCCTGCTTCCTAAATGTCAGTATCACTTTATGGTACCTACATTCCTTGGGCTGGATCAACACTTTCTATGATATACAATGCCTCTGAAATCTGTATCTGCAGCCTAGGCTATCTCCTCAGCTCTGGCTAAACAGACACCTCCAATTTGAAGTCTTGTAAACTTGAAGTCTTGTAACATCCATATACACCTCTTTAGGCTCAATAATGTATAAATATTAGTAACATATACTGTACTTTGGGCCTTAAATCTCAGGTAGAAAACAATTTTAAAAATACTGTTAAAAGAATTGGCATGATAGCCTATCAAATTCTCTTTTCTATCTTAATGTTTTAGAGCACCATGTATGCTTTTTACACTGCACCATACCCCCATATGTTTTAAAGAATAGGAAACATTGAAACTGAAGAATCATTACCACTTTCGCAGAGGAAAACAAATACCACCATTAGCTGAAATTCACTTTTTAAAAACATCAGTTTTTTGTCTTTTTGTGTATAACTTTTCCAAACAACACACAAACTACAAAACAGGAAGAATTTAGTTAGCTTTGATTGTTCTGGAAAAGTATGGGTTATAGCAACTAGAAAGAAACTTGGCATGAAAAAGGGCTGGCAAGATTACTGGAAAAGAATCTTTGTAAGAGGAGGATTAGAAATTTGAAAACACACATAAACACATTTTGGGGGCACAGTAAAAGGCAGAATTGAAAACGAAGTTTATTCCAAGTTGGGCAACTTGGAATAACCTGAGATTTGGACAGGAGTAGAGAGAAGATATGATAGAAGGGACAAGGGCTAGGACAAGCTCCTGATACAGAGGAGCTATGAGCTTTACGTGTAATTTACAACACCTAATCTGGAAATTCAAGGCACATAGAGTGACAAGAATGTATCAACAGTTAGCACACATGTACTTCAGGATATTTATGTCTAAAATGTAATCTGTTCGAGCATACACTTAAAGGGATTTTGTAATTAGCTTGCAGATGATTAAGTTTTCCTCTGCTTCAATGATACTTCTAAAAATTTTCTCAAAAATATGAAGGAAGAGAGCATCTAAAAGTTCATCATGATTTTATCTTTGTTGTTAAGATTTTAGTGCTGTGAGGAAAGGTATTCCCCTAAATACTGGATTTAGAAGACTGACTGCAAGAGGCCAGTTTTCTGAAACAAAATTGATCAACTAGTCAAAAACATTGTGGGCTTTATACCTTTTACTTTAAGATAGCCAGAAGTGAGGACAATATTACCCTAAATGGGAGGATGAAGTGGAGAAAGACCATGTCTTTGTTATGTTTTGGTATTTTGTCTGGGCTCCACACCACTCCTACCTTAATCTCCCCCCTCACTGCATACACTGTCACACTTGCTTCCTTTCTTCAGTGTACCTCACTTCTCTTAGTTTATCTGCTCACAGTGTTATCAAAAGGTAGTAACTGGATGACAAATGTCTGTGTGATTGAGAATCTGTTTAAATAGGTAAATTCTCAAGCTCCACGTGAGACATACTATAAGCTGGTAATTTGTGTTTTAACAAGTACTTCAGTTATTATAACATATGATAAATATATATTTTTTTTTTTTTGGTTTTTCTCCGGTACCGGGAACCGAACTCACGACCTTGCGCTTGCGAGACAGGCGCTTTTGCCACTGAGCTAAATCCCCAGCCCCAACATATGATAAATATTGAAAATCACTGTGCACACACATTATTGTTTCTGATATGATCTTGAAATATTCTAGTAAGTTAGAGTATACTTGACTTGATTTTAGACTTCCCCCAAATGTGGGAACTGCTATGCATTATCCAGATTATTCTACATTTAGTTAAAATACCTTTTTAAAGTTAAGTTTATTGGTATAGGTTAGATATGCATAATCATCACATTCATCATAGGGAATTTGGATATGTACATGATATATTGTGATTCTTCTTTTTTCCCCATTCCTCTTCCCTCACTAAACCCTTTATCCCCTCATTTTCAAAAGCACTGTTTCCATTTTTTCCTTTTCTCATTTTTTTCCCTTTTCCTTTGCTTCATTTCTGCCTCCCCACTGCCTAGTTGTGACAATTTTCTTCCTATTTCACAATATCTATTATATGTTTTGGTTCTCATTTATAATCTCAGTTTCTCACACCAAAGAAACAATGCAATATTTACACGTGTGTCCAGTTTGTTTCACTTGAGAGTATGGCCTCAAGGTGCATCCACTTACTTGGAAATATCTCAACTGTACCCTTCTCAATGGCATAGTAGTACTCTATTGTATAAAAAACTGACATCTTCTTTATCCATTCATTGGTTGATGGGCATTTGGGCTGTTTCTAAGATTTAGCTATTACAAACTGTGCCACTATAAACATGGGTGTGCATAGATTGCTGTGGTATGATGCTTGTAATTCTTTAGAGAAGATACCAAGAAGGGGAATGGCTAGGTTAAATGTAACCTCTAGGTTTAGTTTTTTGAGGAATCTCCACACTGCTTTCCACAGTAGTTGTATCAGTCCACACTCCAACTAACAGTCCCCATAGCTCCAGCATGTTATTTATTGATTTCTTCATAATATCCATTCTTTCTTGGGTGAAATCTCAGTGTTTTTAAAATTTGTCTCTTGAATGAACAGGGATGTCGAACATGTTTTCTTCATGTATTTATTTGTCATTTGTACTTCATCTCAGATGCCCATTTTGGGATTGGCTTCCTAAATTTGGAGAGTCTTATTTTTTAGTTCTTCTTATATTCTAGATAACAGTGCTTTGTTTGAGTAACAGCTGGTAAAACTGTTTTTCCACTCTGTAGGTTGTTTCTTCACTCTCTTGGTTTCTTTTTCTATGCAAACGCTTTTTAACAAGATGAGATTGCAGTTGTTGATTCTTTATTTCCTGTGTGATCAGGATTTTGCTCATAAATGTCTTTGTCTACACCTACGTCTTTAAGAGTTCTACCTATCCTCACTTCTGCAGACTTAATGTTTCTTTTTTAATATTAAAATCTTATTTCCATTTTGATTTTACAGTTTAGTGCATGGTGAGAGACATGGATTTAGTTTCATTTATTGGCATGTGGAAAGCCAGTTTTCCCAGCACCATTTATTAAAGAGGCTATCTTTCTTCCAATGAAGGTGTTTGGCCCCTTTGTCAAAAATAAGGTGGCTGAGTGTGTTTGGAGCTCTGCATCTTCTAGAATCTTCTACTGATACTCAAGTCTGTTATTACTGCCAGTACCCTGCTCTTTTTAAAACACTAGCTCTATAGTATAATTTCCAGTGAGTGACTATGATGCTCCTTCTCTTGCCTTTATTGCCCAGAACTGCTTTTGCTATTCTAGGTCTTCTCAGTCCTAACTGCATGGATTTGAGTCCTTTCTTTCCTTTTTTAAGACTAAGAGTTTATCCATTTCATTTAATTTCCAAAGAATCAAATCTTTGATTCACTAATTTTTTATGTTGTTTTCTTAATCTCAACTGCTTTAATTTCTGCTCTAATCTTTATATTTTCTTGCCTTGTATGAGCTCTGGTCTTGACTTGCTCTTCTTTTTCTAGAAGTTTGAGGTTCAACATTAGGTTATTTGAGGTTGCTCTCTTTTCCCAATTTTAGACCTTGCCACTATAATCTTCTTTGTAGGACTGCTTTCACTGCATCCCGTAAGTTCTGGTACGTTGTATTGGCATTATCATTTAATTGTAGAAACTGTTTAATTTCTTCTTTAATTCTACCTGTAGTTGTTCAGGAGGGTGTTATTTAATTTCCATGTGTTTATGTAGTTTTTGCGGTTTCTTTTGTCATTGACTTCTAATTTCATTGCACTATGGTATGATAATATGTATAGGATACTTTGCACTTACTTAAGCATGTTTCATGTGGCCTATTTTGGAGAATATTTGATGTGCAGCTCAGAAGAATGTATATTCTGAAGTTGTGGGTTTGAACACTCTGTAGACATCTACTAAGTCCATTTGTTCACAGGTTTGGTTCAGTTCTGATATTTCCTTGTTGGGTTTTTTGTTTATTTGATCTATTTGTGACAGTAGGATACTGAGGTTTCCCATTACAACTGTGGTAGTGGTTGATTTTTCATGTCTATTAATATTTATTTTAAATAGCTGGGTGCAGCAGTATTTGGTGAATATGTATTTATGACTGTTATCTCTTCCTCTTGGAGTTTTCCCTTTACAAGTACACAGTGACATTCTCTGTCTTCCTTGATCACCTCTGACCTTCTACAAATAGAATAGCCCTCCCTGCATTTTTCCAGGTTCCTCTGCATGAAGTATTATTTTCTATCCTTTAAGTCTATGAATTTCTTTTTGAGTTAAATGTGTTTCTTACATGCAGCATATTTTTTTAAATTTTTTTTATTTTAAAGATAAAAGGAGGGAAACATTAACAGACATACAACATTTTACAACATATCACAAGCACAATACAGACAATACAGAGTTACAAACAAAGTGGTAGGGAATTAACAATGGTGGTTGTATTACATATTGATATCTTCAAAGTGGCTTCTTATGAAAACAGATATAGACATGCAATACTGGTCAACCAAAGACTCATTGACAGTTTCTTTCAGCATAGAAATAGAAGACAGAAGAACAACCATGTTATCTATCCTGTATATACATGCATACAAAATTTCTCCTTCTTTCCCTTCTCTTTTCCCACATCCCAGAAGCCCTTTACTCTTCAGTGGTTTCCTATCATTTTACAGTGTCTATCATACCTCAGAGTTTAAATTAACTCACATGCAGCATATTGTTGGAGCTTGTTTACTGACCCATTCTGCCAGTCTGTTTCTTTTGGTTGGTGAATTGAGACTATTTACATAGATGGTAATAACTGATACGTAGTGACTTATCCTTGTCATGTTATTTTCCTGTTATTATTTCCCTTTCTTTCCCCTTTGTTTAATTGCTTCTGTCCTGGTGGATTCTTTCTATTAATATTCTTGGGATTGTAGTGTTCCTTATCTCTTTCTAAAATATGGTTCAGAACATTTTGGAGACGGTTTAGTGGTTATGAATTTCTTCAGGTGCTTTTGTCATGGAGGTATCTTATTTCTCCACTGATTTTGAAAGATAGTTTGCAGGGTACATCAATCTAGGGTGGAGTTTTTTTTTTTTAGGACTTAAAATATTTTACTACAAGCTTTCTTTAATTGAAGATTTTCTTTTGAGAAGTCTACTGTGATACTGATAGGCTTTCCTTCATATGTAATTTTTTTCTTATTTCTAACAGCTTTTAATATTCTGTTCTTATGTTAAATTTCTGGTACCCTGACTATTATATGCATTGGTGTAGTTTTTTTGATCATGGCTAACTGGAGTTGTATATGCCTCACTTAACTGTATGTCAAATTCTTTTTCCATGTTTGGCAAGTTTTCTGCCATTACTTCTACAAAAAATTTTTTATAACATTTTCCCTGCCTCCTGCTTTTCCCATGATTCTGGTAATTTTTATACTGTTCTTCTTTGTATCATTTTGTAGCTGTTTGATTAATTTTTCATGGTCCCTTGCTATTTTTAAATCTTTCCTTCTGTGATCACTAACCACAATCCTGTGTTCTAGATCTGCTGTTCTGTCCTCACTTTGGTTCATTCAGTTGTGTATGCTTTCAATGGAATTTTTAATATCCTGAATATCTGTCTGGATCTATTTTATGGATTCTATTTCTTTCCTCTGTTGGGTATTCATGGCTTCCATCATTTTCCTAAGCTCCTGTATTTTTTTTTAAATCTGTGTCTGCTTTAGTATCACTGAGCAAGTCCTTCATTTTGACTGTCATCTTTTTTTTAATTTAATCAGAGACATTATTTCTGATTTGGTTTTCCCTATAGCCTCATTCATGTCTTTTTTTTTTTTTTTTTAACTTCTGCTGCTAACATTTTAGAAAATTCAGATATGTGGTTGGTGATTTCCTCTATGTCACTGTCCCCTGGACTTGTCCATGGTGGAACTGGAAGTCTGTAGTTGGACTTTGCTTCTGTGTCATGCCATTTTCTATTTTTTAAAATTTTAATTTGTTTTCTATGTTGATGCTTATAAATTGCTTAGAATAGGTAGCTTTATCTCTAGTACTAAGGCTTCCCTAGGAAATGTATATTCCTCAGAGATGTCTTCTAATTATACCTGGCTCTTGGCCTTTGTTTCTGTCCCAAGATCCTACCTTCCCAATTTATTAGAGAGGAGAAGTTGTTATCTATTTGGCTTGGCTCTCAGTCCTTTGGTACTGGACTATGCTGTTGATTATACCCGTAGATAACCACTGTGTTGTTATACAAGGTAGAAAAACTGCTTAGAACAGGTATGACCCTAAAGTTGTACAATCTGCAATAACAATAGCATGAAACTGTGGTAACTATCACTTGGGTACCTATAACCATAAAAACAAGATCTACAGTTATTTTACAAAATCTAGTATAAAGTAGGACTTATATGCTATGGTTTCCCCCTCAACAGAGTGGTTTCACCCTGTGTGTGTGTACATTTAAGAAAAATGGGAAAAATTAAGAGATGGATGAAGAATAATGTAGTGAAAGCAAAGCTGAAGGATAAAAGATAATAACCCAAGCTTTGGGAAACTGGAGAAGAGGACAAGAGAGAAAGAATAAAGGACAAAGCAAAAGAATATCAAAATGAACTAGAAAGACTAGAGATAACGTTCAATCATATGAAAATATAAAAAAAAATCAAGAAAGCCAATTGAAGAGAAAAAAGAAAAAAGTAAAAAAACCTATACAACTTTTAAAACAGATGTAAAAAAGAAAACAAACAACAACAGAAAGAAAAATCCTGTAAAATTTCTCTGGCACTCTCACTTCTGTGGTAGTGTCCAATTAAGGGCCCAAATGTCTGGTGAATAACCCAGTCAAATTTGCAGAATTACTGCTGGATGCAGGGCTGATCTGGGCTTCTGGATGTGGGTTCTTGGATCAGTCTTCAGCCTGCAATTTTCTGTATGTCCCTTGGTGGCCCACCCACGTCTCTTAAACCTATTTGCCTCTGTATTGCTCTCCCACTTCCTGTGGCACCCTCCGATAAAGAAAGCCTGAGACAACTTTCAGTCCCATGTATAGTTGGTCCCTCCTGGCCTTTGCAGAACCTTGTTTGGTCCACTCTACTGCATTTCTCTCCTCTCACACAGCTGGGACCAGTGCAGAAGAGGTGGTTCTGTTCTACTCACTACCTTCACCATTGCTATTGAGGTCCCCTAACCTTGTGCCTAGAGCTTTCAGTTAGCTGCTGTGATGCAGCACAAACATGAAAACAAAAAACAAAAAACAAAAAACAAAAAACAAAAAACAAAAAACAAGCAAACACTAGCAGCCTATTGGGGAGGAAGTTGCTTCCTGGTCACTCATCTTTGCGTGTGCTGGTGAAATTTGCTGCCAGGCTGCAACATCTTCTGTTTGGAGGAGGGCAAAAGAGGTGAGAGATCTTTTCTTTGATACAAAAACCTCTTATTTCAGATCAACTTTGGCATCCAGATATATGTCTGTCCCTTTCTTCCAATTACATGTGTTTTTAGATGATTTTCTCTGAGTAACTCCAACACTGCTCCTCCTCTATTCAGCCATATTGAATCTCCAGTTAAAATATCTTGTCCCCAAATTCTTTGTTTGTTTGTTTGTTTTTCTTCCAGTACCAGGAATTGAACTCACAACCCTGCACTTGCCAGGCAGGCGTGAGGCCGCTGAGCTAAATCCCCAGCCCCTTGTCCCCAAATTCTTAAGAGTAAATTTTAAGTATTTCAAAGATATAAGCTCAGCTGGGCGTGGTGGTGCACACCTGTAATCCCAGCACTCGGGAAGCTGAGGCAGGAGGATCGTTGCAAGTTCGAGATCAGCCTGGGCTACAAAGTCAGCTCAAAGCCAACCTGAACCACATAGCGAGACCCTGTCTCAAAAAGACAAAAAAACCGAACAACAACAACAACAACAAAGATATATAAGCTCATGTTACTTAACTTATATGTCTTTATTTTTTTCTCTAATATAAAGGGATAACGTGCCTACAAAATGTCTACACTTTGTCTTGCAGGGATTTACAAACTAGTGGAACTAACACACAGGCAGGGGCAGTGATAGCTAATGCAAAACTGTGTTTCAACATGCCACACTAGAAATGGAGAAATGTGTTCTTGGAGTATAGAAGAGGGAGTGAATCCAGCATAGCAATCAGGAAAGGCATTATGAACGTGAGGCATCTGAGCTAGACTGGAAGATGAACAGGTTATTTGGACTCACTTCTTTTTCTTTCCATCTCCATATGCCATTAGTGAATGGCTGTTATTTTGCATATGGTTTTAGTTGTATTGTTTAACAGATATAAAAAGGTTAACATGATAACCAATCTATATGTATGCACAACTCCAGTCATATACACAATGATCATTATTTTCTAAACTCTTACTATAATGCACATTGGCTTTTACACACATATTCTACATTAGAAACAAGATGTAGATTTCTGTTTCAAGAAAAACATTATTTTGCCTCAATAAAAGGTCCAAAATTAAGACAGTTTATATGAATTTTTCCCTTTAAATAAGTCTGAAGAAATGATAATTGTTATGGACTGAACAGCATTATTGTTTAAAGACCTCCTGTAGCATACTAAAAAAAGCACAAAACTGAACATTAATAGGAATGGTATTTTTATCCCTAGTATGTTATGATCCTTTGCTGTGGTCATGAGCAAATGAATTCACCTTTGTGGACTTTACTTTTTCCCTCAGAAAAGACTTTGGACTCAATGATTTCTAATGACCTTTATTTCTTACTTGTCTAAACTCTTTTGACATTCCATTTATTATTTCAACTGGCTCACTAAGAAAGGCAATGCCTTTTTTTGGTGGTGATCTAGGCAGATAGCCTTTGCAAATACTCTGGCTACAAGGGTGGAATCCAAAAACTAGTTGTATCAAGTTTACAGAACACAATGTTAGGCCTGATATGTGCTCATGACAGACCATATTGGGAAAATGCTCTTTAAATAACATCACTTCATCTCTAAAGAGATGTGTCAAAAGGTCATGGCAATAGTACAATAGGTAAAATCTTGGCTAAACAATTTTCCAATGCATTATTGATAGAAAATTAATTTCTTAAACTATAAAACTGGCTTTGAAATATACAATAATTAACAGCAACAGAACAAATTAAGACCAGGGCTGAGTTACACAATGAAGAGCCTAGGCAATTTAAATCCAGCAGAAGAAGTTTTGGCCATAGAAGGACAAACTTTGGGGTGAGATGATACTCTAAAAAAAATGACTAGAATATGTGGTGCCCAAGGACATAATCGATAGTGTTTATTTGTGTATTTTGAACTGTCAATAGTTATTAATAGTGCTTAACTTTAAAAAATGGAAAGCTATTTAATGAGATACATTTTCTTGACTCTAAGGTTATAGATCTTCATCATTTTTGCCAAGTTCCTTATGCAATATGGAAATCATGTCATGAACTGCATGAGGAAGAACTTAGAAGGATTAAAGAGGGATTTATTATTATCTTAGAGGCAAAGTACCTGTATTAATTGCTTTCACCCTTTAAAAGCATGTCTCTAATTCCTGGTCCCAAAAAATTTTAGTCAAATATTCCAGTGAGATCCAAGCTGTATGAATTTCACTCAAGTGTGAAGTGTGAGGTAGATGTAGAATTACAGATCATAAATTTCAGCTTAGGTTGAGTTTCATTAACTACAAGGCAATTTTTACTAAATCTGTGTAAAGGACTTGACAACTTTATTTGGTCACCACAACTCTCTGCCCTGCAACCACCCCTCTCCCAATTTTTACCATCAATTCAAAGGAAAATGAATGAAAGTAAAAGCGAAGCAAGACCACTGTCTTGTGCTGAGTTCCTGACATGGGATTCTAGAATAACAATGTCTCACTGAAATACAGTATAATCTAAGCCATATGTGAAATTTACAATTGTCTAGTAGCCCTATTAAAAACTAGTAAAAGGAAATAGGTACAATCAAATGTAATAAAATAGTTTATCTAACCCACTACACATAAAAATGATCATTTCAACTTAAAATCAATATAAAATAATCTATTTGATATTTCACACTCCCTTTTCAGGAAAAGTTCTCAAAATCTGATGTGTATTTTACATTACAGCACAACTCTGTTTGGACTGGTCACATAACAAGTAGTCAGTATCAGTTCCACATGTTATACAAAGTAATGCTGCATTAGACTGTAATACCTTTACTCTCTGGTTCTTAGAGCCTCAAAATTATAGACTATGTTTTCTCTCTTCCTTCCCTCAATTGCCCTTTCCTTGGGCTCTGGTTGCTATTTTTGGACCTATTTAGCAAGTTTATGACAGGTAAAAATCCAACAGGGGCACTAAGCTTCCTACAGAACAACTAAAAATGTCAACATCACCATGCTAAAGGAGGAGGTTTGGAACTATATTAATAAAGTGATTTCCATAAAATTAGTCATAGTCATAGATAACATAAAGAAGATAATCGCTTGAGCTTCAAATACCATCAAAGCTTGGCAAATTCAGACTGAGATGTGATCTTTTCACTTTGACCTTGATATTAAATTGAGTTATTTGTGTTGTAAACTCTGTAATCTGCCTTAAATTTTACTTATAAAAATGTTTCATTCTCTTTGTTTTCTTCCTTTTCACACTGAACTTGAGCATTTCTGTGCTGAGTCAGAAAAGTATTTGGGAAAAATTATATTTGATTCCCCTGTGGTTGTTAGAAATTCTTATAGATTTCTTTTTCCATTGATGACCTCTTAAAATTGAAATATACTTGAGAAAGAAGAAAATCCTGCTGTTTAATATTTCTATTTTCTAAATAATGACCACTGCAAAGAGTAAAGATCTTAAGTAGAAGAAAAAACAAACGAAAAAACTCTAACACATCATGGCTGTACTTAAAAGTTCACAGTATCTACTTACAGAAATTTTTTCTATCTTTTTGAGACAGGGTCTCACTATGCAGTTGATTGGCCTTGAGCTCACTTTGTAGCCCAGGCTGGCCTCAAACTCGCAATGATCCTCCTGCCTCAGCCTCCCAAGTGCTGGGATTACAGGCGTGCGCCACCACACCCAGCTCACAAATTCTTATACAGAATACATGTTCTTTTCAAGTGTACAAGGAATACAGATGATATACTGAACTATAGAAATGTTAATAAATTTAAGGAGATTCAAGTCATAGCAAATCTTTGATTATGACACAATGAAATTAGAAAATACTATATTAACATGAAAAACCTGTGAAAGATATACAAAGGTGTGGAAACATATGACATATATCCAAATAACCCCAGGACTCAAATAAGAAATCAAAAGGGAAATGAGAAAGTATTTGAAACTGGATAAAAATGAAAGCATATCACACCAAAATTTGTTGACTGCTGCTAAGGCAGTACTTAGAAATTTATAGTATTAAATGCCTGTGTTAGAAAAGAAGAAAACTCTCAAGTAAATCACCTGAATTTCTACCTTAAGAAAATAGAACCAATTAAATATGAAATAAGTAAAAGGAAGGAAATAATAAAGTATATAATTGAAGTCAATACAAAAAGAAAAAAAGGAGAAAAATCAATAAAACAAATAATTATTCCCTAAAATGTATAAATCTCTAGATAAAGAGGGAAGAAAGGGAAGACAAATTATTGCTATTAAAAAAACAAAAACAAAACGAGACCTTAGGAGCAAGGCAAGGCTGTCTACTCTTTTTTTTTCTTTAAGAATATCTACTCTTACCACTTGATACACTTCTTAAAATTTCACCTAGAGAAATTAGGCAAAAGAAAAATAAAGGGATACTAATAGGAAAGAAAGAAGTCAAATTATCCTTGTTTGGAGATGATAGGAACCTATACTTAGAAGACCCAAAAACTCTTTAAAGACTTACGGAGGGGATATATGAATTCAGCAATGTAGCAAGATATTGAATCAACACCAAAAAATGAGTAGCTTTACTATACTTGAATAATCGACTACCTGAGGAAAAAAATCAGGAGAACAATTCTATTCACAGTAGCTTAAAATAAAATAAGATAAAGTAAAATAAAATAAAATAAAATAAAATACCTAGATAGAGATCAATCTAATCAAAGAGGTGAAAGATCTCTACAATGACTATTTCAGAACACTGAAAAAACTGAAGACAACAGATGATGAAAACACCTTTCATATTCAACTTGGTAGATTTAATATTGTCAGAATGGCCATATTTCCCAGAGCAATCTACAAATTCAATGTAATTCCTATCCAAGTGCCTTTGAGATTCTTCACAGAAGTAGAAAAAGCAATCTTAGATGGAAATACAGAAGACCTACAGCAGCCAAAGCAATTTTAAGCAAAAGAGCAAGGCAGAGGGCATCAGAATCCCAGATTTTAAGTTGTATTACAAAGCTACAGTGATAAAAATAGCATGGTAATGCCACAGAACTAGAGCATGGATCAGTGCAACAGAGCTGAGGATGCAGAAATAACCCCAGGCATATCAGCTATCTGATCTTTGACAAAGGGGCCAAAAACATATGCTGGAGGAAAGATAGCCTCTTTAACAAATGGTGCTAGGAAACCTGGGTATACACATGCAGAGGACTGAATCTAGAACCGTATCTCTCCACCATGTACTAAAATAAAATATAAAAACGGATTAAAGATCTAAATGTAAAAACAGAAACACTTGAACTGCTACAAGATAAACTGGGTAAATGGATAAAGAAATGGTGGTATTTATCCACAATAGGGTACTACTCAGCCATAAAGGATAAATTTCAGCCAATTAAAAGATAATAGAGAGCGAGTTCTCCGGGAGCGGCAGGGCTCCTGGGTCCG
>NW_004955414.1:25646324-25689478 GCF_000276665.1 Chinchilla lanigera
AACTCTGTATTGTCTGTATTGTGCTTGTGATATGTTGTAAAATGTTGTATGTCTGTTAATGTTTCCCTCCTTTTATCCTTAAAATAAAATAAAAAAAAATAAATAAAAGATAATAGATGCACCTTGAGACCACAATGTTGAGATAAGTCAGATACACAGCTTTAATACTGTATGGTTTCTCTTATATGAGAACCTCAAAATACAAAAAAATCACAAAATAAATGACAGATAATAGGAATTAGGGAGACAGAACTTTTGCAAATGGGAAGGGGATCAAGAGACGGAGGTTGAGGGAAGGGGATGAAAAAGGAATTTATTTATGTACATGTACCAACTCCTCACAAGGAATATAATTGTAAAAATTGAAACTGTAAACATAAACATTGAAAAAATTAAAAACAGAATTACTAAAAGATCTAGGAATTCTAGGTGCATACTCAGATGAATTGAAAGCATGGATTTTAAAGAGATCTTTGTATATTTATGTGCATAGATTTACAATTGTAAAAGGTAAAAGCAACCCAAGGTGTCCACTGATAGATGAATGAATAAACAAAATGTAGTATGTACATAATACACATTATTTTGCCTTAAAAAGTGAGGATATTCTGAATCATGCTATAATACAGATGAACCCTGAGGACATTATGCTAAATAAGCCAGTCACACAAGTAACTGTATGATTTAATAACACACACACATAACAAATATACACACATTTCTACCTGTGTTTTAGTATCTAATATAATATATTGATAATTGTGAGTTTGTATCATTTAGCTGATCTTGTGTTCAGCAACCTAACAGAATTATATTATTAGTTAACAGTTTGTTCAATCTGACCCTTTTTTAGGTAAAAGATACGATCATCTGAAAGTAATGATTTTTCTCATTCTCTTCTAATCCTTAGATCTCTTTTTTTCTTCTTCTAACATTGTTAAGAGTACTACTAATAGTAAGCATCTTTCCCTCCAATCTTAAAGGAATGCATATAAAGCTTCTTCATTAACTATAAGGCTTACTATGAGTATTACCAGGTACAGAAACTCTCCTCTAATAATAGTTCAAGAATTTTTACACAAATAGGGTTGAGCCTTTTCCTAACTCTTTGAAATAATTAAATTTTTTTCCTTTAATCTATTAATGTAGTGAATTACACTGAAATAAACTCCTGAGATAAACTCCACTATATCATAATGTTTTACTTTAAATGCACTACAAGTCTCAATTAGCCAATATTTTATTTAAGAGTTCTACATTTACACTGAAAAGAATAATAGAACTACTTTTTGTTTTTATTGTATTATCTGTTTGTAGAATCAGATTTACACTAATCTCATAAAATATGAAAAGCATAGTGCTGAGTGACAAAATAAACAGAATGATGTATATAACATACATTTGCATAAATTAAAAGTACATATACAATATACATTTTTAAGGATACTTATGTATAAAATAATATAGTAAACAGACTGAAATGAGGAGATTGATAACATAATGGTGATAAAATGAAATAACGTAAGGAAGAGACCCTGGATAGCTCAAAGATAATAATGTATTATCAAATGGGGAGAACTAGTATGGTTCCTATTAAGCCAACATGAAAAAAGGATCATCAGATCATGGAATTCAGAGGTAGGAGAAACTGTAACAGAAATCTAGTCCAACTACCTTGACAATATGGAAATTTTCAGCTGTCCTCACAAATGACTAGAGTGTTTAATGGAATATTATATGCAATGAAGACTGAATTTCTACTAAGCTGTCCACTTCACTGTTGAAAAGTTTCAAATGTTAGTTTTGATCTACCCCTTTCTAGACTTATCAAGTTAGAATTTCTGATAATGGGGCTCAGAAATAAACATTTTAAAAATTTGAGGGAAGTTTTGAAAATTATTCCTGATAATAGGACATGGATTTTTAAAATTCCAGGTAGATACATCTCAAATTTACTTGTGTGCTATCGTTTTAATGTCCTCACCCAAACACATGTTAAATTTAATCCCCATTGTGAGGCATTAATAAAATGGAAGTTTAATTTCACGATGGTATTTGGAGGTGAGATTTTTGGGAGGTAATTAAGACTAAAGAGGCTATCAGAGTGCAGCTCTCATTCAGTGGGATTATAAAGGGTGTGGTTTTACAAGAGAGACCTCAGCTGTAGTACCTTATGATGGCCGGTACTGCCTCTGATACTTTAGAGTTCCTAACAGCAAGAACCTCATCAGATATAGCTTCCTACATCATGAACTTTCCAGTCTTCACAAATTTAAGCTAGATAAACACTTAGTCTTTATAAATTCCTCAATCTGTGCTAAATAAACACTTAGTCTTTATGAATTCCTCAATCTGTGCTAAATAAACACTTAGTCTTTATGAATTCCTCAATCTGTGATATTTAGTTATAACAAGGGAAAATGGACACTGTGAAATTTTAAAAACATAGATGCTTGAGCTTCAGACATGGTGAAACCAACACAACAGGGTATGAACATGTGTACTCCAAATATGTTAATGAAACTAAAGGTATGAATGTTTGTCCTTTAAGTGCATCAATGACACAACTGTCCATTAGGACAGTATTGACCACTGTATGTGAATTTTAAGTTTTATTTTCAAGCAGAGAAAAATTGCTGAATTATGCATCCACATTCTCTAAAGACTATTATGCACAGAGACAAAGATGACACAGGCTAGCTCAGGTTATGATTTAGAGTATAGTCAAGAAAGGGATAAAAATTACTAGTCTGTGTGGGGATAGGAACTCTTCCTAGGGACTGAATGAAATGCTAACAAGCTAAGGTACAGTTATTTACATATTTATTTATTCATCAAATTTTTACTAAAAGACTACTTTATGTTGGAGAAAAGGGGACTACTGATAAGTCAAAGGGCAATTTCCTTACATGTGGCTAAATACTGCTGCATGATCATGCTATAGAGAATGAGAAAGGGGCAAGTTGAAGTGGAAGCACACTGACTTCCAATCCATAAATGCTGAATGAGGAAGGCTTCTAGGAAGAAGTGACATCTAAACTGAGAAGAAAGGGTGAGCAGGAGTTGGCTGAATGGAAGGAAGCACTGAGAGGGTAGGGAATAAAAAGGAGAAAGGGAAGAATTCATGCTTCAAACTAAAC
The DNA here is from genome assembly GCF_000276665.1 of Chinchilla lanigera. Lineage (NCBI taxonomy): Eukaryota > Metazoa > Chordata > Mammalia > Rodentia > Chinchillidae > Chinchilla > Chinchilla lanigera. The sequence continues at coordinate 25,649,465 of NW_004955414.1, forward strand.
TAATTATTTAACAACTAAAGACTGAAAGCAGTGAGAAATGAGGCTGCTGTGGTGGGCAGAGGCCAAGATAAGGTCAGACTTTCATCTGAGGGCAAAGAGAAAGGACTTTAAGTTGGGAAATGACAATATCCTTCTTCAGTTGTTTAAATTTCACTCTGATGAAGTGAGGAGAACAGATGTATGAGGGGTTGGGTCAGCATGGAGGTAGGATGACTACTTAAGAAGTTGGTTTAGTAACAGAGGTAAAAAACCTTGATAACTTACACTAAAAAGTTGAAATTTAAGGATGGATAAAATCAGACTCACAACCTTAAATGTTGCATGGTTTCTCTTATATGAAAAATCCAAGTATAATTAAAAAGCAAAATAAAGACACATGAAAGGAAGCAGGGAGCTAGATCTTTTGCAAAAAGGAAAGGGACCAAGACATGGAGTTAGGGGGAGGAGGGGAGGAAGATAAGAAAAAAATTAAGATGTATTATGTACATATACCAGTTCTCCATAATGAATGTCTTGTGGAGATAATAATGATTACACAATTATGTTTTACAAACGATGACTGTATTTGAGTGATATTCAGAAGGTATAATCTGTAGAACTCAGTGACTAATTGGACTTGGGGTTAAGATAAAGAGACAGACTATTTCCATATTTTTGCTTATTTATTGGTTCCATTTATTCAACTAGGGAAGTCAGAAAGAAGAGGTTTTAAGTGATAGCTGGAAACAAGTGAGGAAGGGAATATGGAAGATGTTGACATCTAAATAGCTCTGGGACATCCAAGTAAAGACAGACAGCAACAAGCAGGATATTCAATGCTGGAATTTAGATCATAGGTTTAGATCTGCAATACAGATTTGGAAGGCATACGTAGAAAATGTTAATGCAGATGAGTAGGGAAAATCTTACACCAAGGGAAGATCAATCTAAAGATGCAAATTACAATCACCATTTGTAGGATGGGGGAAGGAAGGAAAACACTACCAAAAAGACTGAAAAATAGAATTAAAAAGGAATAATAAAGAAACAGGAGAAATGGTAACATCAAACACAAGGGAAGAGGGTTTTACAGAGAGGGCAATGGTTATCATTAAATACTTATAATACTGAGGGGCAAATAAGAACTGAAAAGTTCTCCTTAAATTTATAAATTTCATCAGTTACTTGGTTAAGTACTGTTTGAGAAGAACTGGACTAAATTTTTTTCTTTTTTGAGAGTCTCACTATCTAGCCCAGGCTGGCCTTGAACTCATGAAGATCTTTCTGCCTCAGCCTCCCAAATGCAGGGATTAGGGGTGTGTGCCACAATACCTGGCTGGACTAAACTTTCATAGGCACTAAAACAGCTAATTTTAATGAATTTATACTAAATCTGAAACTCAAATCTGTTGATAGCTCCTGTTAGTTCCTTGTTAAGTAACGTAGGAAAATAGACTTTTTTGCAGTATACAGATTGGATCCAGTGCCTTTATACTTATCTACATTCCCAGCCCTCTTAAAATTGCCCTGTTTGAGCTTAAACTTGTTATCCTCCTGCCTTAGCCTTCCCGTGTGCTGGGATTACAGATATACACCACCACACCTGCCTACAAGAGTAGACTCTCATTTTAATAATTACTGCTTCCCTGATATGTGATCATGAATATAAGCAATTCATGTATTCAAACTATAGCTGAAGAGTTTCTACATGTAAGGTGCTGTGCATGTCAGGATGTTGGATATACAATGAGATACAAAAAACATCTCTGTCTTCATTCACTTGAGTTTTTTTTTTTGGTACTGGTTATTGAACTCAGGACTTGCCCTTGCCAGGCAGGTGCTGTGCTGCTGAGCTACATCCCTGAACCCCTTGGGTTTTTCAACAGCAATTTTTACTTGAAGAAATGAAAAAAAAAAAGAAAAGAAAAGAAAAGAAAAGAAATGAAAATAAAGATCCATACATGTCCAGAATACAAGTTCCTGATCTAGATTTAACTCTAGCCGTAGAGCACCTATTAATAGTTTTTGAAAAACAAAGCATCAGTCATCTAAAAGGGTAGAGTTTATGGTACTGGGAGTCAAACTCAGGACCTTGCACTCGCCAGGTAGGCACTTGTGCCACTGAGCTATATCCCTGGCCCTAAAAGAGCAGAGCTTAAAAAAATATTTAGAACTCACCTTTTCAACTTCCTAGCTGTGTGACTTGAGAAAATTAATTTCTTTGAGCCTTTTCTTAAAGGAGAATAGTAATTATGGCTGACCCAAGAGAGCCAAAAGAAGGACAAAATTGTCTGATGCAGTCCATGTGATATAGGTACTCATAAAAGAAGAAAGGGCATTACAGATGCTGAAAGGATGGTTCTTACAAGGAAAAGCAGAAGATGGAAGCAGAATTGGGGAACAATGATGGGGGGAGCAAGCAGTAACTTTGTTTAAAGGTCCTTTTTGTTTAGATCATCCTTTACAAGGAGAAGTAAACCAAAGAACAGCAAAAGCAAAGAATGTGTTCACAGATAAAGCTTGTTGACTGAGAACTCTTTTATAATATGAGTTGGCAGAGGTATTCTACTGAGAAACTCATCTCAATATCTTTAATAAAGTCCCTTGCTCTTAAATTGGTCACAGGTCTCAGAAAATAATCTTCCAATCCCTCACCTTGAGGGCAGACTGCCAGTTTCTGGAGGGGGAACTAGGAAAGCCTGTTGGTATTCTCAGTATGTATTTGGCATTCATACAAACTTATCTGTAGCAAGACAGAATTTCCCTCAACTACACTTATATATCCTAGGTCTGTGAGAACCTTTCTTTCTTAAAAATAAGTGCATAAGCATCTAGACATGGTGGAGCATGCCTGTAGTACCAGCTCTCTGCAGCATAGGCATGAATATGGCAAGATTGAGGTCAGCATGGGCTACATAAGACGACTCTGTCTCAAAAAACAAAACAAAAAATAAATAAAATATTAAAGAAACAAGTGAACATTCAGTCTTCAGTCACAGTAAGGAAAAGGCAATCATCCATTTACAAAGATGAGGAAAGAATCTGGGAGGGGAAACCAATAAAGCAGACCTTTAATCAATTCTCTATTTTTATGTTCTAGCTCTACCTCAGCCTCTTGGCTTTCAGAGAAGCATGGGTGCTTTTTGGGATTCTGTAAACTGTGCTGCTTCAAGGCTTTTCCCACTGCCCTGGGAAAGATTTTCTTATGTTTGCTAAGTAAAAATCATCAATCCATCACTTTCTACTTTTCAGTATGCTATTACTGTTATTTCCTATTTTGCCAGTAGGCTTATACATTTAAAAAAACCTTTTATTTCAGTGGTATTTGGATGACAACAGAGGTTAAATGTATGTGTGTGTGTGTGCATGCGCGTATGTGAGAGAGACAGAGAAAGAGATCTGTTCACTTTTACAGAAGTTTCTCTATCTACTGCTCATTTCTTCTCCAAACATGTCTACATGTGTACTCATTGATTAAAAAATATCCTCCAATTTTCAAAAACACAGGTCCTTTCTATACTTCCCTTTTCTACTAGCAAATTTCTTCTCTTTTCTCTTTTTTTGGTCTTTCTGAGATAGGGTCTCACTATGCAGTTCAGGCTGGCCTTGAACTCACTTTATAGCCCAGGTTGGCCTCGAACTCATAGTGATCCTCCTGCCTCAACCACCCAAGTGCTGAGATTACAGGTGTGTGCCACCAGGTCCAGCTGTAAATTTCTGTACTCCTCCCAATCCTTGTCTGACAAATACCTTCTGTGACCACCTTCCTCCCACCCCAAGTGCAGCAGCCCCATAAGAGCTTTTGTTTAGTACTTTCCATACAATATCTCTGTCAGGCCTCTTCTACTATATCATAAATACTGGTGTATGTATTAGTCTTTCCTTCTAGACTGCGAACTCTTTGAGAATCAGGATTATACCTTATCATCTCAGTATGTCCAGTACCTACTAGAGACACTAATATATGACAGAAATTGGTAAACGTTTGAAGTAGAAGAGAGGAATAGAAGAGAGGAAAGGAGTAAAATACATACCCTGATTTTAAAGGATATGTTTTACTGACTAATATATTCCTAATGATACACCTAAATATACCACTTCATATAATACTGACTAGTTTTCCACAGTACTTGAATATCCTTAAAAACTTCTACATTGTTAATTTAATCTGATGTGGAAAGTTTGGAGTTTGAGAAGACTTTTTGTCATACTTTTAAAGCGCTATGTGATTTCCTATTATTCTAAATGCTTAGTCTAAGAAGCCTAAAAAAAGTTATACAACAACAATTTTATAAAAGTGAAGTCTGAGATGAGATTTTAAAACCTCTTCTCTTTAAGTAAGCAGGATACCTGGATATATTTAGAGATACTGGCCACTGGCCACTGCTAAAGTTATATTAAGCCCACTGTTTTGGTAAGCTTACATCCCCCCTTTTCCACATTAAGACTTTCTCCGTGATAAAACAGCGCACTGATTTACATTCTGGAAAAGTTCCTTACCTTGTGTTATGGTTTGTGTCTGGATGTCCCCCCAAAGCCTCATGCAGTCATGGGGAGGGCTTTTAGAGTTTATGATTGATCCATGATCCAATGCTGGGATTTTGGGTGTGAGTGCTACATCTGCCCTGGGGCAGATAGCTTGCACATGTAAGGGAGAGAAAGAGACTGCTTGCTACCACTCCTCCTTTTTGCTCTTGTTGCTTTTGCTGTCTTCTGCTGCCCTGAATGGCTGCCCTGTGCCATGTGCCCCTTGGAGCCAGCCAAGTATGGACTGAAACCTCCACAAACTGTAAGCTAAATAAACCTTTCCTTCCTTAATTTTGGGTGTCAGATATTTTGTCCCAGCAATGAGAGTAAAGTAACCATAACATAATTTGGTACCAGGAGAGGGGTCACTGTTGTGACTGTACCTGACAATGTGGTTCAAGAGCCTTGGAAATGGCTTGTGGGAAGTGTTTGGAAAGATTCAGAGATTTCACCTGAAAGAGTAGAGTTGGAATGCCTTCATTTGTTCTGTATGGGAGATTCTGGTCAGAGCTCAGAAGATCAGAAGGCTGATAGAAATCCTTCTAGTAAAGACATGGTTTAAGAGTTTCTGCTGGGAAGGACTGCATTGGTTGTTGGACTCCAGATGATGTGTGTTATGGCTTGGCAGAAAGTTTGTCTACATTTTGCTTGTGTCCAGAGACTTTGCCTGAGACTGAGATTAAGGATGGTGGACTGATTAATCCAGCAAAAGAAATTTCAAGGCAGTTGAATGTTGGGGCAGTGGCATGGCTATTGTTGGGGGGCTTTTAGCCAGATTTATGTTGAGAATCAAGAGCAAGGAGCCAGTAGGATGATTTAAAAATGTGAGTTTGGCCAGAAAGGAAGCTCCAGTAAAGTTGTGGATTGCAAAGATAGAGCTGAGGAGATCTCCATTGCTGAGAAGGAACAGAAAAGATGGCCTGAGGGCATCACTAGGAGCAGCAAGTCTCCACCCTTTGCAGCCTCAAACCTGCAAAGGTGACTTTGATTTGAGAAGAAAGCAGCAGAGCACCATGTTTCAGAATGGCAGTGGGATAGAGAATTTGTTCCTCAGAATTGGATTCAGAGTGCCCAGCAGTCCAGGCACTTGACCCCTATGGCCAAGAGAGAAGAAAGCTTGGCTACTGCTCCAAGTGGCAGCAGACCCTGGCATCATCCACATGGTGCTGATTTTAGGTGCATGCAGAACACAAGAATTCTGAGGTTAAGAAGGCTTCTACCTCGATTTCAGAAGACAGCCTGGGAGGCTAGGCCCAGTGTGCCCCAGAGAGGGCAGTGCATGAATCTGTGAGTGAGAAGCCAGAGGTTCAGTGGAAACCTCAGAAGTTTGGAAAAATGAGGAACATGGATTGTCTAAGGAAAGCTGCAAGGAGGGAGCAAAGTGGGCCTAGAGAGAAGCTGTGGGAGCTGTAACCACTGGAAGTGCCATAGGGGTGGAGTCATGGAAGCCCTTTGGAGCTCACAAGGTGCTACAGAGTGCTTTAGATGCTAGACATGGAACTACAGGACATAATGTTAGCCCTGCTGCATTTTGGACTTGCTTTGGTCCCAATGCTCTGTATCCCCCTGTTTGTACCTTTTGGAATGGTAATGTTTATTTTGTGCCACTGAATGTCAGAAGTGTTTAACTTTTCATTTGTACAGGGGTTCACAGCTAAGAGTTTGCCTTAAATCTCAGAGGAGACTTGGGACTTGGACTCTTTAGCAGTGCTAAAACTGTTAGGACTTTGGTAACTCTTAGAGATTGACTAAAATGCCTTTTGCATAAAGGGATGGACATGTGTCTTTGAAGGCCCAGGAGTGGAATGTTATGGTTTGTGTCTGGATGTTCCCCCAAAGCCTCATGCAGTCATAGAGCAGGCTTTTAGAGTTTATGATTGATCCATGATCCAATGCTGGGATTATGGGTATGAGTGCTACATCTGCCCTAGGGCAGATAGTTTGCATATGTAAGGGAGGGAAAGAGGCTGCTTGCCACCACTCCTCCCTTTTGCCCTGGCTACTTTTGCTATCTTCTGCCACTATGAACGGTTGCCCTCTGCCATGTGCCACTCTGCCTTGGAGCCAGCTGATTATGGACTGAGATCTCCACAGACTGTGAGCTAAATAAACCTTTCCTTCCTTAATTTTGGACACTGGATATTTTGTCTCAGCAGTGAGACAAAAGTAACCAAGACACCTTGTCACAGAGTAGTACTCAGAATACTACTGTGTTAAATCATCTTATGTTCTCCATGTATTTAACTTCTATTCCATATTTTCATTTTCTTATCTCTCTCTGTTCCAGTGTATAACTACTTTAGAGTTGCATTTCAATCATTGTTTTCCTCTCATTGTGTCTTGCCCGATATTCAACCCATCCACTGAATTTTTATTAATTTATTCTTAGAATGTTTAAATTTATACATATATTTTAAATAACAGATAAAACTGTATGCATCTGTTGATACAACATGATATTTGGAAGTATACATTCACTGGAATGGTTATTAGTGATATTTATATTATTAAAAAATTAGAGTGGATGTTAAGTGTTCTCACCACAATATGATAACTATATGAAGTAAAGATTTAATTTATATCATTTTACTTTGAAAAAATTTCAAACATACATCAAAGTTGAATTTTATGCTGAACTCTTATATAATTACCACTTAGATTTCACTATGCTTGCTTTATTCCTTATCTGTCCATCATTCTACTCATTAATCCACTTTATTTTTAGTGCATTTCAAATTAATTGACATCATTATACTTCTCTGTAAAATGTCAGTATGTACATAAGTAGAACTCAATATTTCCTTATAGGCTTTATTTTTGCTATACAATTTCTATACCTGAATTTTAAATGTACATTTAGCAAGTTTTGATAACTATGCCATAATATTTTTGAGATTTATCCCTGGGTTGTATGTATCATTAGTTTGTTTTTACTGCTTAACAGTTTTACCTTGTAGGACACAGAAGATACAGAAGATTGGTTAGCTTGTTGTTGTTTAGTACTACATATCTGCAGTACACAATGAACACAGTCATCATGGGGGACTTGTACATGTACATAACACATCTCAATTCTTTTTGGTACTGGGAATCGAACTCAGGACCTTGTGCTTGCCAGGCTTTTAAAAAAAAATTCCTTTCCCCTTTCCTCCCTTTAACCCTTCTCTCTTGCCCATTTACAAAAGCTTCATCTCTAATTTTTCCCTTCAATTCTTTTTTATTTTTCCTCTAAACCCCTCCTCATTTCTTGTTCCCATTTCCATTTAAACAAGTTCTTCCTACTTCCTGGTATCGATCCTCTATTTTGCTCATTATTTATTCTTTGGGTTTCTCACACAAGAGAAACAATGTGATATTTAAACTTGTGTGTTTATTTCACTTAGGATTATGGTTTCAAGGTACACTCATTTACCTAAAAGTCTCTCAAGTTTATCTTTCTTTAAGGCAGAGTAATATTCCATTATCTATAAACACCACATTTTCTTTATCCATTCCTCTGTTGAAGGGCATATGGGCTGTTTCCAAGATTTAGGTATTATAAATTGCATGCTATAAACATGTATGCATGCATCATTGTAGTAAGGTGACTTTAACTCTTTGTGGAAGATACCTAGAAGGGTATTGAATAGCTGGGTCAAATGGAACCTCCAGTTTTACTTTTTTAAGAATTGTTTAAAAAAACCCAGTATCTGATAGATACCTGGGCTATTTCTAGTTTTAGGCTATTATGAATAAAGTTTCTGTGGCTTTGTTTTTGTCTTTTTGAGACAGGGTTTTGCTACGCAGTTCAGGCTGGACTTGAACTCACTTTGTAGCCCAGGCTGGCCTTGAACTTGCAGTGATCCGCCTGCCTCAGCCTCCTGAATTCTGGGATTACGGATGTATGCCACCACGCCTGGCCACATTTTCATTTCTTTTGGATAAGACCCAAGAGTTGAAACTAGATCCTGGAATAGGCATACGTTTTATAAGAATCCTAGATTTTTTTTCAAAGTGATTGTACCATTTTACATGCCCCAAACAAGTGTGAGAATTCCAGTTACTTTACAATTCTGCCAATACTTAGCACTGTTAGCCTTTTTAATTATTCAGATACTTATGCATATCTCATGGTTATTTTAATTTGCATTCTCCCAATGATTAATACTAAGTACATTTTCCTGTGCTTATTGACCATTCACATACCATATTTTGTGAAGTGTCTGTAAATAGTGTGTTCATATTGTCCAGTTTCATTGATTTCTTTAACTGACAAAAATTATATGTGTATTTATTATGTACATGTTTTGAAATACATATAGATTGATAAATGACTGTATTGAGGTGATTAGCATTGCAATACCTTCCATATTTATATTTTGTGGTAGGAAAACTTTTTTATTAGTTAGTGTGGCTTTCTTATTTTAAAGTGCTGAGGACTGAACCTAGAACCCAGAACCATATGCTAGGCAATTACTCTACCATTAGATATATAGAATTGTTGTTATTCAGTAGCTGAGTAGTATTCTACAGAGGTATACCATAATAAAATAAATCCATATCCAAATACAGTAGTAAATATTTAGGTTTTTAATTTCTGCCACTTTAAATTATCATTACAAGTGTTGTGTTCATTACTATACATCTATAATACCTAACGAATACATTGATTCTGGGGAACTGGTACATAAACGTACTGGATTTTTATCCTTTTTACTTACTCATCCTCTTCCCTTCCCTTTCTACAAAATCTATCTCCCTGCTTCCTACCATCTACGTTTTGCTCTTTAAATTATTTATACTTTGAGTTTCTAAAATAAGAGAAACCATATGATATTTAACCTGTGTCTGATATATTTCACTAAGCACTATGGCCTCAAGGTGCATCCAGGTTCCTACAAGCGACTCAAATTCATCCCTTCCTTCTTTACTATACTGTCTTATACTCTGAAGGAAGAATGTATGTCCAGGTATGGTGAACCATCTCCTGTTTTGTCAGTTCATTTACACAAAGTACCAAGTGTATAAGATTATATTTTTGGTGCTAGACTGAATCATTATAGACATTAAAGATTTTTGAAAATACATCTTTTGAAATTTAGAAGATATGGCCTGCTAAAAAAATCTAATAGCAGTACCCAAGAATAAAATACATAAAAGATACTCATAATAAGCACTCCTATACACAGTTTTAAAAACAGAAAATTATCATCACCTTTGGAAATCTTGAGGTTCAGCATCCTTCTCAGTACCCCAGCAATAAGTTTCTTAAATATTTTGTTTCTTATTACCTTGATTTTATTTATTTACCACATTTTATTTTACCACATTTTTGTATCATTATATTAACTATTTCTCAATATAGGCTTTTGAATTTTAGATAAGTTGAATTACATTGTAATTTAGCCTTTTATTTTTGCACAAAGTTATCTTGAGTCATCCACATCATCCTTTATAGTTGAGATTCATTTGTGATCTCTGCTAGATAACACTATGTAAAAAAACAATTTGTCCAATTCTAATGCTGTTTGTCATATGAGCTATTTTAAGTTTTCTGCAACTTTATTTTTATTGTTTAATCAAGATTACTGATACAGTTTAGATATATATAATGATCACATTCATCATGATATATCTTGATTATTTTTTCCAATTTTCCTCTCCTTCCTTCAAACCCTCTTCCCCTCCCTATTTACAAAAGCTTTGGTTCCATTTTATCCTTTTTTCATTTTCTTTTCTTTTCCCTTCCTTCCTTACCCCTTCCCAGCTCCCTAGTTCCTATTCTCATTTTTTTTGTTTTTGTTTTGAGACATGGTCTCACTATATAGTCCATGAGACTGGCCTTGAACTTACTTATGTAACCCAGGCTCGTACTGATCCTCTTGCCTCAGCCTCCTGAGTGCTGTAATAACAGGTGTGTACCACCACACTCCGTTTCTCCTTCTCATTTGAACACTTCCTTCTATTTCACAATATCTATTATACATTTTGGTCTTTATTTACACTTTCAGTTTCTAACACCAGAGAAACAATGCGATATTTACACTTAAGACTATGGTCTCAATGTGCATCCATTTACCTAGAAATGTCTCAAATCTATCCCTCTTTATGGTTGACTGGTACTCCATTATATATAAAAACCCCCACAACTTCTTTATCCATTCATTGATGGGCATTTGGACTGTTTCCAAGATTTAGCTATTACACACTATGCCACTGTAAACATGGGTGTGTATGTATCACTGTGGTATGATGCTTTTAATTCTTTAGAGAAGGGGATAGCTGTGTCAAATGGAACCTCCAGTCTTAGCTTTTTGAAGAATCTCCACACCAATTTCCACTGTGGTTGCACCAGGCTACACTCCCACCAACAGTGGAGAAAGGTTCCTTTTTCCCCATAGTCCTGCCAGCATTCGTTATTGGTTCATTTCTTCATAGTATCCATTTTTTTGTGGAGTGAGATGGAATCTCAGGGTTATTTTAATTTGCATCTCTCAAACAACCAGTGATGTTGAACATTTTTTCATATATTTATTTGCCATTTCTACTTCTCCATCTGAGAAGTGTACATTTATGTCACATGCTCATTTTTGGATTGGGTTTTTAAATTTGGGGAGCCTGGGGGCAATCTACTTTCTGGGGCCCCTTTGGTCTCTTTTAGACAAAAGCTATCTTTCTCTCATAAATTTTTTCTGTTAACCTCTGTTGTTCCTCAAATTAATTCCTAGATTTTATTTTTTCTTTTCTTTCTTTTTTTCTCTTTTTGAGACAGGGTCTTGCTATGCAGTTCAGGCTGGCCTTGAGCTCACTTTGTGCCCCAGGCTGGCCTCAAACTCACAAGGATCCTCCTTCCTCAGCCTCTCAAGTGATGGGATTACAGGTGTGAGCCACCATGCCCGGCATTCCCTAGATTTTAGAGAACAGGAACATTGTGTTTTAGACATCTAGAAGGTTAGGAGTTATAATATTTACCTTATACGATTTGGTGGTCCATATATCATACACCCTATATCATTTGGAGGTCTTCCAACAAGACAATTAGACAGAGGTGTTTGCTTTTGTCTCACAGATTCTGGATTGTGACTTGCATAGGTAATCAAAACTTTTATACTTTAAATTTTATTTTGTGTCCTTGTAAATTGCTTACTATTTTATTAAAATGTTCATAAACTTAAGTTGAGAATATGGGAAAGTTATGATATTTAATGGGACATTTTATTCCTGTTTTGTATATGTTGATTTTGGACTTAGCTGCTGGATTTCCTAGCACTCCTTGTTTGACTTTACTGTTGCGGTTTGTTATCTCAGAAAACAGCGCTAAGCAAAGGTATTGTTAGAGCAATCCTTAGTAGACTCTGAAATGAAATGCTGTAAAATGATCTTTATGAAATCTAGTCTATATTTAGCTCAGGCTTTTATCTATCATTTATTGAACATACACAGGGGTTACTCTGTCAGCTAGTTAAAGACTCTTACAAGAGCCATCCTAGTGTTAACAGCAGAAGAGAGGTTCTCTGGTGAATCCTCATTGAAGCTAATGGCCAATGGAATGTTGACTAAATAGGCAGCTGGATTCCTTTCCACAGACAGATCTCTGGCTGTGTGAAGCAGTAAAAACTCAGAGGACAACTGAGTGGTCCTAGATAGGGCAACTTTGTGGCAGATACCAGAATGTTCCACAGTGAACACTGAGTCCTGACAGCCTAACTGGGTAACCAGCAGAAAACACTCCATTTACCTAATTGTCTACACCTGCAATTCTCAATGAGGTGAAAGGTAACCCTTTCAATGATCACCTGGTATCCTCTGACCCAGGGTGACCTGAAATGATGCTTTTAGAGCCTTTTCTTAAAGTGTTTGTTAAGAGTCAAGATATAGGTCTGGACTTTCCTCTCCACTAATAAATTAGAAACCTAAGTTTTCTCTAACTCACTGGTAGTTAACTTCCAAACTCCTTGATTAGAGATCTCCCTACCCTCCAGGAGGCTGCTAGGCTGAGGTAACTTACAACTGTCTGCCTTTCATGGAAAAAGGAGCTATCAAGAAAAGCAATTTATATTTGTGCTTTGCATATGCTAACTAAGAAAGAGATTTTTAGTAAGCCTTTTTCTTCTTTATGTGTGTACACAAGGCTGATAAATATGTGCTAACATGTGAACTGTGATTGCTAGGTGATAGATACAAATTTAATCTGTGAGTTTCAGAGATGCAAAATTCTTAAATGGATTTTAAAGTGTAGCCTTCTCTTATTGCTAGAAAATGTTGCCTAGGTAATCAGGTAGACAACAGGAATGCCTTAGAGAATTTTTGACCTTGGAGCCATTTTTACCTGAGTCTATCTATCTTCAGAGGTGATCTCCTTTGCAGGCAGACAAGTGCTCCAACTACCTCCAACTCACTTTTTGGTTATTTGCCCTCACTCTATTTTTTATTTTAAAAAGAAAAGAACAAAACAAAATAACAAAAACAAAACAACACAAAAACTATAAAAATGATACAGAATTTCAAAACAAGATGACAGGAACTCAACAATGGTTATTGTATTACTTATTGTTATTTTCAAAGTAGTTGTTCAGATTACCAGATACAGGTATGCAAGACTGATCAAACAATTAAATATTAACTATTAGAAAGCAGTGGTTTAGGCCTAAGCAGTGCTTCCATCTTTAAACATAACTGGTATAGCTGAACTCAACTGTCACTTGGGCTTTTAAAAATATCTGCTGGAGTAAAATTAGAGTTCCCAATAGATATGAAAATATGCACCAATTTGAGGATGAATAGGCTGGCAGAATTTTCTCTTCCCTCTCTCTTCACATGGTATCCACCTGCCCTGGGGTGGTACTGACTCAAGGGATGACTTGAGGGATACCCCAAGGGTATAGAAATCAAACAGAAATTAAAGGGATGCCAATTCTTTCTTTTTACATTTTAGAAATGGGAGCCTTAGTGTCAAAATCTCTTAGTCCTTAGGAATGTATTCTTAAACACTAGAAAATGATCGACCTTTACATGTTGAAAAAGAGCTGTTTGATATTTTTCTGCACCCGTGGACTGTCTGCCTACCCTCTAGAGCCAAACTGGAATGCAGAGGGAAGTAATGATTATGATGCTATTTCATGACTGGAATTGTCATGTAGGTGCTGTACCACTAAGCTAAGAGACAGGAAAAATGGTCAAAATTTCCTTATGTTCAGACTTTTGCACTAAAAATAATCCTTGTGTTAAGCATGTAAATGTAAGCCATGGAAAATCAGACACTTCCAGCCCTTAAGGTATCCACTATCTCTGAGCTCAAGGATACTCAGGTTCCTCAACATTTGGAACCTGAGGATGAGGTTTCCAAGACCACTTTAATCAACACCTCACCCACTATTACTGGGTCTGAGGCTTCCCTTAGTTTCCTGTTGGGTCTTGATGGTGGAGCTTCTAGGCCAGCCATAACTGAAGCCTCCACACGGTTGTATCCATCCTTAGCTGATTTTCTTCAAGCTGCTCAAGGACAATATCCCTTATAGGAATTAAATTGGGAGTTCAGAACTAACTGCATTCATGTATCCTCTTCTCTCTGTGAACTAAAACAGGTCAGGCAAGATCTAGGAAAGTTTTCAGACAACTGAGAAGTACATTGAGGTCTTTGAAGGACTTACACAGACCTATAAACTAGACTCAAAACATGCAATGTTACACTTAAATCAAACATTGACTTCTAATGAGAGACTATGGGTACAGACATTAAACTGTGAGTTTCTTAAGTGCATTACACATATACAGGGTACATACTTTTAAAGTGGATTTAAATAGAGCCTAGCTGGCACTGCCATAGAGAGAAGTTATCTTGGTGACTGGATAGAGAATCCAAAATGTCCTGAAGACCTCTTTGTCCTAGGGCCGAGATTTCTTTTTTTTAAAGGGGGAAAGGTTTATTTAGCTCACAGTTTGTAGAAGTTTCAGTCCATAGCTAGCTGGCTCCAAGGCAGGGTGGCACAAGGTAGAGGGGCAACAGTTCATGGCAGCAGAAGGCAAAGGAATGGGAGAGGAAGAGGGAGAGGAAGAGGGGGAAGGGAAGAGGAGAGGGAGAAGGGGAGGGGGAGAGAGAGGGGGAGATGGAGAGAGGGAGAGAGGGGGAGGGGGAGATGGAGAGGGAGAGGGAGAGGGAGAGAGGTAGTGAGAAAGAGGTGAGATTTTTTTCTAGACTATTACTTGTCTCTGTCTATCCTCAGAGATGATAAATCTCTTTTGCAGACCTGGATTACACAACTTTTTGATTCAAAGTCATTTATTACAAAGTAAGCCCTAAACAGTTGGAACTCTTTCATCTTCTCTCTCACTCTCTTTCAGAAGATTAAAAAGCAGCCATTCAGGTTCTTTGATTATTTGTTTAATTTTCTCCTTGGCAGTGCAGTTGGAATCAATCATAGCTTTTGTTAATGGAAACGTGTTTCGTAAGGATTAGAGATCCACCCTGGAAAAGCTCCTGCTCTTAATTGTCTTTCTGCACCTGAGATGATTAGGATTTATTTCTTATATGACACTTATATTCACGCTTGTATCCCTTCTCAAATGCCCCGCCCCTGAGAAATAACACAGTTTACAACAGTGCTTGGTCCAATGCAATTCTCCCTCCATGGTTGCTGAACTTCAGGACCACGTTTCCAGAATGGTGAGTTCCCCCTCCCTGACACCTATCCAGAGTGGACCTGATCTTCACTTATCTCTGGGTCATATTAAAAAACTGGTCTAGGTTTAATCCTGAAACTCTCAAATAATAAAAGTACTTTTAGTTCAAGTTAATTTGCCTTTTAATTCTTAGCAACAAATGGAGAACTCCTCTTACCCTCCACCCACTCAAGAATGATGCTGACTGCTTTTTCTAGCACAGGAAAGACTGACTGATGTTCACTGATAGAACAAAACATTCCTAGGAAACTTTAAGAGTCTAGTAAGTTTTATCATGAATGAATGTTGGACTTTGTCAAAAGTCTTTTCTGCATCTATTGAGATGATCATGCAGTTTTTGTCTTTGGCTCATTGATATGGTGTATTACATTTATTGATTTGTGTATGTTGAACCATCCATGCATCACCAGGCTGCATTCCACTTGCTCACGGTGTATGATCTTCTCGATGATTTGCTGCACTCTGTTTGGTAGTACTTTATTTTTTTGTTTGTTTGTTTGTTTTTGTTTTTGTTTTTTTCTGCATCTATACTCATTAGGGAGATTGCTCTATAGTTCTCTTTTTTGGTTGGGTCTTTCTCTGGTTTTGGTATCAGTATAATACTTGCTTCCAGAAATGAGGAAGATTGCTTCCCTTTCAATTTCACTGAAGAGTTTGAAGAGTATTGGCATTAAATCTTCTCTAAATTTCTTGTAGAGTTCAGTTGTGAATCCATCAGGACCTGGGCTTTTCTTTGTTGATAAGTTTTTAAATCACATTTTCAATTTCATTAACTGATACTGGGGTATTCAGAATTTTTATATCTTCTTGATTCAGCTTTGGTAATTCATACACATCTAGGAATTTGTTCATTTCTTCTGTTTTCCATCCTACGAGAGTAAAGATTTTTGAAGTAGGTATTGATGATCTTCTGAATTTCTATAGAATCTGTAGTGATTTTACTGTTTTCATTCCTTATTGCATGAATTTGAGTTTTTTCTTTCCTTTGAGAAGGCTGGCTAGGGTTTATCAATTTTATTTAGTCTTTCAAAGAACCAACCCATTGATTCATTAATTCTTTGTATTATTTTCTTTGCCTCAATTGTACTAATTTTTGTCCTGATCTTTATAATTTCCTCCTTTATTTGGGCTTGGCTTGCTCTTCTTTTTCTAGAAGTTTCAGATGCAGCAATGGGCTATTTATTTGTTCTCGTTCTATTTTCCTAATGTATGAGTTCACCACTATCAATTTCTCTCTGAGGACTGCTTTCATTGCATCCCACAGATTCCAGTAAGTTGTATTTACAATTCTGTTTGATTGTAGATAGTAGATACTATTTAATTTCTTCTTTAATTTCATCTATGACCCACTGGTTGCTCAGGAGGGTGTTATTTAATATCCATATGTTTATCGAGTTTTTGTGGTTTGTTTTGTCATTAATTTCCAATTTCACTGCACTATAGTCAGATAATATGTATGGAGTAATTTCAATTCCTTTGCATTTACTTAAGCATGTTCTGTGGGGCTAGTATGTGGGCTATTTTAGAGAATGTCCCATGTGCAGCTGAGAAGATTGTGTATTCTGATGTTGTGGGGTGGAACACTCTGTAAACATTTACTAAGTTCACCAGTTTGGTTTAGTTCTGTTGTTTTTTTGCTGATTTTTTGTCTAATTGATCTATCTACTTGTGTCAATGGGGTGTTAAGGTTCCCCAAATACAACTGTGTTATTGGTTATTTGGTTTTTCATGTCTGTTAACGTTTGTCTTAAATAGTTGGGTGCTCTCATGTTTGGTGCATATATATTTATAATTGTTATCTCTTCCTCTTGAAGTTTTCCCTAACAAGTATACAGTGACCTTCTTTATCTCATTTGATCATTCTTGGTTTAAAGTTTGCATTGTCTGCAAATAGAATAGCTACCCCTCCTTTTTTGAGCTCCTGTTGCACGAGTATTGTTTTCCACCCTTTGATTTTCAGTCTATGAATTTCCTTTAGAGTTGAATGTGTTTCCTGTATGCAACATATTGTTGGATTTTCTTTCTTGATCCACTCTGCCAGTCTGTTTCTTTTAATTGGTGAACTGAAGTAATTTACATTGATGGTTATAACTGATCTGTATTGGCTTATCCTTGTCATATTATTTTCTGGCTGTTGGTTCCCTACTTTTTCCCTGTGTTTAACTGCCTGTCCTGCTTGGTGGTTTCTTTCTGTTGTTGTTCTTGGAATTGTGGTCATTTTTATCTATTTCTAGAATATCTTTCAGTATTCTTTGTAGGGTTGGTTTGGTGGTCATGAATTTCTTCAACTGTTCTTTGTCATGGAAGTATCTTACTTCTCCATTAATTGTGAAAGATAGCTTTGTAGGGTATATCAGTCTGGGTTGGAAGTTGTTTTCTTTCAGGACTTGAAATACTTCAAGCTCTTCTTGACTTGATGCTTTGTGTTGAGAAATCTGCTGTGAGTCTGATGGGCTTTCCTTTATAAATGATCCATTTCTTTCTTTCTTTTTCTTTTTCTTTTTTTTTTTTTGAGACAGGGTCTTGCTACACAATTCAGTCTGGCCGTGAGCTCACTTTGTAGGTCAAGCTGGCCTTGAACTCACAATTATCCTCTTACCTCAGCCTCCTGAGTGCTGGGATTACAGGCATATGCCACTACTCCTAGCTCTAACAGCTTTTAATAGTCTATTCTTGTCCTAAATTTCTGGAATCTTGATTATTATATGTCTGGGTGTAGATATATTTTGGTTATGGCTAATTGGGGTTCTATATGCCTCACTTAACTGTATGTCACATTCTTTTCCCATGCTTGGGAAATTTTCTATTACTTCTGAAGATAGTCTTTCATGTCATTTGTGTTGACTCCTGCTGTTTTGTTGACACTGATTAGTCTTATATTATTGTGCTTTGCATTGCCTTGCTGCTGTTGAATTGTTGTAAGCTTGTTCATGGTTATTTTAAAAATATCTTTCCTTTCATGGTTGCTAGTTAAAGCGATGTCTTCAAGGTCTGAGAGTCTATCTTCAGTTTCATTTAAGCAGTTTTTCCAGCTTTCAATGGAATTTTTAATTTCCTGGATATCTCTTTGAATATGTTTCATGCATTTGAATTCTTTCCCATATTGTTCATTCACAGTTTTCATTATCTTTCCAGGCTTCGCTATTTTTTCATCTATGCCTTCTTTACATATGCTGAGCAATTCTTTCATTGTGGTTATCATTTTTTTTTTATCTGAGAGATTATTTCTGGTCTGATTTCCTCTATAGCCTAGTATGTGGTCTCTTTCGGAGAATGTTCTATGTGCAGCTGTTAAGAATGTATGTTCTGATGCAGGGTGGAATACTCTGTAGTCACCTACTAAATCCATTTGTTCACAAGTTTTTAGTTCTGATACTTCTTAGTTGATTTGTCTATCTGTGACAGTGCGATATTGAGGTTCCCCCACTGCAACTGTGGTAGTTATTATTTGATTTTTTCATCTAAGTTAATATTTGCTTTAAATAGTTGGGTGCAGCAGTATTTGGTACATATATATTTATGATTGTTATCTCTTCCTTTTGGGAGTTTTCCCTTAACAAGTGTGTAGTGATATTCTTTGTCTCTCTTGATCAGTTTGGCTTGAAGTTCACTTTGTCTGCAAAGAGAATAGCCAGCCCTGCTTTTTTCCAAATTCTTGTTTCATGAAGTATTACTTTCCATCCTTTGATTTTTAGTCTGTGAATTTCTTTTTGAGTTAAATGTGTCTGTTGCATACAGCATATTTTTGGAGCTTGTTTACTGATCCATTCTGCCAATCTGTTTCTTTTGATTGGTAAATTGAGATCATTTAAATAGATGTTAATAACTGATATGTAGTGACTTATCCTTGTGATGTTATTTTCCTGTTGTTGTTTCCCTTTCTTCCCTCTCTGTTTAATGGCTTGACATTCCTAGTAGATTCTTTCTTTTTGTTTTGTACCAGAAATCGAACTCAGGACCTTATGCTTGCCAGGCAGGTGCTGCCACTGAGCTAAATGCCCAGCCCCATAGTAAATTCTTTCTATTGGTGTTCTTGGGATTTTAGTCTTATCTCTTTCTAAAATATGCTTCAGAACATTTTTTTTCATTAATAGAATTTATCCCCAGTATGTTTATTTCCAAATTACTACATATTGAAAGCTTTCCCACATCAGTTACATGCATAGTTTCTCAGCAATGTGACTTCTTTCATAATTTTAAAAACTACTCTGTGGGGAAAACTAGCCCACATAAATTGCATAAGGTTTCTTGGTGTATGTTCATGTCTACTATAGCTACTTTTTGTGATATTTTCTCACATTACTTATATACGTTGAATTTCTCCTCAGTATGATTTTTTCATGTTTTTTAAAATGACTTTGTCTGCTGAAAGTTTTCCCACACTGATCACAAACACAGCATTTCTCTCCTGTGTGAATTCTTTCATGATTATGACTGTTACCTTGGTATCTGAAAGCTTTCCCACCTAGCTTACATACATAGGTTTTTCTCCCCATTGTGAGTCCTTTCATGTGTTTTTCATTGAGTGTATATGCTAAAAACTTGCCCACACTGATTACATACATAAGGTTTCTCACCAGTGTGAGTGCTTTCACGTATTTTAAGATTTCTGTGTGTACTAAACGCTTTCCCACATTGCTTACACACATAGGTTTTTCTCCCTAGTGTGAGTTTCAGAACATTGTGGAGCTGGTTTAGTGGTCATGAATTTCTTCAGATGTTTTTGTCATGGAAGTATCTTATTTCTCCATTGATTCTGAAAGATAGTTTTGCAGGGTACATCACTATGGGTTGGAGGTTGTTTTCTTTTAGGACTTGAAATACTTTACTCCAAGCTTTTCTTGATTTAAGGGTTTGTGTTGAGATTTTGATGGGCTTTCCTTCATAGGTGATTTGTTTCTTTTTTCTAACACTTTTAACATTTTGTTCTTGTGTTAAATTTCTAGAATCTTGATTACTAAATCTACCCTTGGTGTAGATTTACTTTCATCATGACCAATTTGAGTTCTATATGTCTCACTGTGTCAAATTTATCTGTGTCTCACTTATCTGTGCCATTACTTCCATGAATAGGTTTTTCATATCATTTGCACTGTCTCCTGCTTTATCACTGACTCTGATCAATGTCATGTTGTTTTTCTTTACATCATCTTGCAACTATTGTATTGAATTTCATGGTTCTTCACTATTTTTAAGAAATCTTTCCTTTTGTGATCACTAACCACAATTCTATCTTCTAGATCTGATAGTCTGTCCTCACAGTAATTCATTCAGTTGCATATACTTAGAACGGAAGTTTTTTTGGGGGTACCAAGAATCGAACTCAAGACCTTATGCTTGCCAGGGAGGCACTTGTACCACTGAGTTATATCACCAGCTAGAATGGACATTTTAATCTCCTGGACATTTGTTTGAGTTTTTTTTTTTTGTGTGTGTGTATGTGTGTCTTGAGACAGGGTCTCGCTATGCAGTTCGGGCTGGCCTTGAGTTCACTTTGTAGCCCAGGCTGGTCTCAAACTTGTAACGATCCTCTTGCCTCCACCTCGCATGCCCTGCCGTAATCTCCTGGATATCTGTTTGAATCTGTTTCATGGATTCCGTTTATTTTCTATGTTGGGCATTCATGTTTCCATCATTGTCCTAAACTCTTCTGTTTTTTTTTTTTTTTTTTTTTTTTAAATAATCTGTGTTTGCTTTGGATTCACTGAGCAAGTCCTTCATTTGATTGTCATCTTTTTTTTTTAACCTGAGACATTATTTCTGATCTGGTTTTCTCCATAGTCTCATTTGTGTCTTTTTTTTTTTTTTTTTAACTTCTATTGATAACATTTGAGAAAATTCAGGTGTGTGGTTTCTCATTTCCTCTATCTCATTGTTCCCTGGACCCATCTTTGGTGGGCTGGAGGTCTAAGGTTGCATTTTGCTTCTGCACCCAAAATCATGAGTTTCCACCTGAATGCCAGTTGCTTGTGTGGTTGTAAACAAGGACTTGTGATGTCACTAAAGCGCACGTATGTATTTGTAAGCATCAGTCTGAACCCAGATGCATATGTTTGTAGATCTAATTTTTGTCATTGTTTTATGTAATCACTATGATACTGCTATCAAAATGGCCTCAAAACAAATAGTTAGAAAAGAAACTAAGGAAGGAAGGGAAAGAAAGAAATCAGAATCAAAAAAAGGAAACTGTGGAGAAATGAGAGTTTGTATGACTAATCTTGCTAATATGTACAGCATGTGAAAATCCACCATCTTCACAGTTTTACAGAGAAAACATTTGTATAAAGAAAGCAGTGTTGCTAAAGGTGTTATTCAAGTTAGTAAGTCATGAACTACAATGTTAGACAAGATAGAAAGGCTAGTATTAGTGTGGATAAACAGAAGGCAGATGACAGGTTAAAGTCTGAGTCTGTAATTTGTGAAGAAGCTAGGGTATAAATGCAGATCTTGTAAAAGATAATCCATCAACAAGTTACAATGGTGAGCCATTCTGTGCCAGTAAGGGATAGTTTCACAATTTAAAAGTGAGAACTATGGTTCACAGTGTAACTAAGCATGGTGAAGCAGCCAGTGCTAATAAAAGGGCTCCTGAAAATCACACCACTTCCAAATGATGACACAGAAAAATGGCTTTTACTCTCATCAAATTTTCAACTGTGATGAAACTGGCCTTTTTTGGGAAGACAATGCCAAAGAGAACATACATTACTCAGGAAGAGAAGAAAATGCCAGGGCACAAGCCTCTGAAAAACAGGCTAACCTTATTGTTATGTGCCAATACAAGTGGAGACCTCAAGATAAAGCCTTTCTCAGTTTATCACTCTAAGCCCACCCAAAGTGTTCAGAAAACATAAAGTCATGAAGAATAAGCTAAAGGTCAGGTGGAGATCTAATGCAAAGCCTGGGTAATGACGGTACATTTTCTTGAATGGAGCAGGGAGGTGTTCTGTCTAATATTAAGAAATATCTATAGGACAAAGGTTTACCACTCAAGGCTCTTATTATGGAAAATGCTCCTGTTCATCCATGAGATTTGGAAGAAGAACGGGCTGAAGCATTCCCATAGCTCTCATTTAAGTTCCTTCCACCTAATATAACTTCTTTACTACAGCCCTTGGACCTGGAGGTTATAGGTAATTTTAAGAAGGTATACACCAAGGAACTGTTCCTGAAGTGCTTTTAGATAGTCTCAGAAACAGATTTAACCCTTAAAAAGAGTTCTGAAAAGAGCATCACAACATCTTTTCCTGTGTGGGGTTAACTGAGAAATCCTGAGCCCATGTCCAAGGACACTGAGATCTGCCTGGAAGAAAGTATGGCCTAAAATTATGCAGGAGAGAGACTTTAAGGCTTTGTAGAGGAATCTGTACCTTCAATTGATCTTGTGATTGATCCTGTGATCCTGTGATCCACTGTCACTATAGTAGAGTGTGTAGGCTTGCAGGTACACAAGGGTGATGTGGAGGAACTAGTAGAGGAACATCATAGGAATTGTCTACAGAGGACCTTTAGTAACTTCTGGCTGAGTAACATAGAATGGCAGCTGAGAAGCTTTCTGAAGAGGAGGGGGAGTATCAACAATCAGTGCAGCAAAGTTCTTCTAAAATAAAGGAAATCCTGAAAAAATGGACAGAGCTACAAGTATTTGTAAAAAAGAACCACCCAGAAAAGAGAAGAAGCCAAACATTGCATTCACTTAATGACAATATATCACACAACAGAACAGTATTAAAAACAGAAACAGACAACCTTATACTAGTTTTTAGTTCTGAAAAGGTTGAGACCTACTGAGCCAGAAGCACATCCTAGTGGGCAACAGACTCTCCCAAGGAGAGAAAGGACACCAGAGATGCAGATTCTGGATGTTTTTACGGAAGGGGACTCTCCTTCCAAACAATAATCACCTTCTATTCTTTCCTCCCTTCTTGCAAGCTGAAGATGTCAACTTGAATGGTGAGTACATCATGAAATTGGTGTTTCTGGCAAACCAGGCAAACTTTATAATTTTTTGGTGAATTTGTACATTGTACAGCCCTTTTTTATTATGAAAAGGTTAAGGGGTGCTTTAGAAGGTTTGGAATGCATTACAGGTATTTCCATTATTTCTCATGGGAAAAATAGTCTTGACTTACAACCAACTTGAGTTACAAGCAACCATCATGAATAAAATGAGTTCATAAGGCAATTGAATTCCACTATATGTAGTTATCCAAACATACCACCACTATTTATTGAAGTGTTCATCATTTTGTCACTGGTCCCAGATGCCAATTTTGCCATAAATCACAAGTTTATACATATATAGTATCTGTTTTGTAGCTCATGATTCTATATGGTAATTTGAGTAATATTCTATAAACTTCACACTGTCTTAGTTACTATAATCTTAGGCAAATTTTTAAATTGCCAACAAGGCAAATTCTCATTCTTTAGTTGTTATTTTCCAGCACTATGTTGGCAATATAATACTTTTGCTCTTCTACTTGGGGTAGGAATTATACTACCTCTTTAGATTATTTTGGGGAGGACTCACACCTTTACTGTATGAAATCTTCAATCTAGAACATGGTATATTTTGTTATTTATTTAGGCTTTCTTTCACCTATTAGTATATCCTGTAATTCTTCCTTTTTAATATAACACTACTTAACATATATTTTGTTTACTTTATCTGGAGTCCCACGTTTAGTTTTTGAATTCTCAATATTTAAATATTTTTTTCTTGAAAAAGGATTTTTGCATCTGTTGTAGAGAAAAGGATACCACTGTCCTAGAACAGCTAACAAGAAAATCATATTAACTTCTTCACCTAATTTAGGTCTTCATTAGTTTATGATCTCTGTAAGATTATATACGTTTTAAAAAACAAACCCACCAGAAAATTCTTTTGTGCTTTATACTGATGAAGTCCTTAGTAAATAATTCATTTATCATTTGGATTATCTACCATTAATTGCCCACTGGCTTTAGCACAACTAAAAATTGTCTGAAAAAGGCTGTTGTAACCCTAAATATATGACTCAGTGCTTTAAAAATGATTTTTCATTTTCAAAAAGCTTGCCTGTAAAACTAACAAAACAACTTACTTTTCAAGAGAAAACAACAAAAGAATAGAAAACTCTTAATATTTATGAAAAGAAATGAGTAAGCATCGCTGATTAAAACAGTATGGATAACTGATCTTCATCCCATGAGCTGTGGCAGCCTCAAGAACTTAGTATGTTGGTAATTACTAAAGTTCCTGGAAAATAAAAGTATTCTTAAACATGATGAGCAATCTGAAAGGGCTAAAAATTACCTGTAGAGTACAATTCATCATCCTTATTATGTAATCAAACTGTTGATGGTCCAATATTGCCCGGTTTTGCTGGACATGTAAACCCAGTTCATCTGTGAGACACTGTCTTGCTGCCTTTCCTTTAAGGGCCCTCAGTGCAGCAGGAAGGGTCTGGAGACAACAGAGTTACAAGTGACAAAAAGGTACCACTGGGGGAAAAAATAAATCTGAAACAATCACACTGAATATTCAAATGAATTCTGTAAAGCATTTAATATAGCTATTAGTATAATTAAATGGCTAGGGAAGAAGTAATTTGCTATTAACACCACTAAGAAATAGATTTGTGATTATTTTTATTTGTAAACCATGATGAAAGGTAAGCAGAACTAGCTCATATGGTAAATTGAAAAAAGAATTAAATTCACTTTTTTCCTTAGCTTAACAAAACATTACCATGTGAAAGCTGAAAGTCAGGGAAGTAAGAGAAAGTCTACATGTCAACCATAAGAAAAAATAGAAACAAAAGGAAAGAATGAAGGGAGAGAGGGTCATTTAGTATAAAAGTAAAACACCTGTACAGGCTTCACCAGCTCCTGAAATAGATGTTGAAACCTATGACCATAAACCAGTAAGGAGAGGTATTCCATATGTTTCAATGAAGATAAGAAAATTTAAGGAGATGTGTGTAAATTTAATACCAGTTTTTATAATCCATGACACAATTTAGATTCTTTGCAATGAATGAAATTATATTTAAATATTAAATTTCTAAGTAACATGTCAAATTAGGGTTTAAAAAACAATGTTTTAAAATGTGAGAAAAAATATTACCATAATTTGTATATTTCCCTTGTGGCTATAGACTTTGACAAACTATAGTTTTAAATCTTAGATTGTATTCATTTAAAGTGATTAAAACAATGAAAGGACATTTTAAGGGGGAGAATTTAGAGAGGTCAGTAGCAAGATCAACAAATGAATCTGAAATGGAAATGATTAAATGCTTACTTGGGAAAAGTGAAATTTTATTACCTTTTCGGTCTCCAAAGTTTTGTTTTCAAATATGAATGAGATACAGTTCCTAACAACTTCCAGTCTCTGTGCACTATTGAAAACTGTTGTCACTTTATCCACTATTGAAACTAGCGAAAGAATATAAAGAAAACACAAATAAACCTCTCTGTTCATTACAAAAGCAAGGAAAATATTACTTTAAGACTATTAACATGACCAACATTCAAAATTTATTTTTTCCTTTTTAGATGGTACTGAGGTATTCCATTTCATTATTTTGATTACATTTTCTAATTTTTAAGTATTAGTCAATGAATACTTTCACATGATAGTCTAATGATATGCTTAGCTTATGCAAATTAATTTACATTATAAAGTAAAATTTCATTAAACAAAGGTAAACATTTACTTTTAATTATAAACAAATATATGAAATGTTTGGGTATAGGTTCAAAACAAAAATAGCTAATACTCATATGCAAGACTACTGACAGAAAAAGACATTCTTTCTAAGATATTACTAAGGAAAAACTATATTACCCACCCCCTCAAAATTAAATCCTACAAATTTGAATAGAGGAAATTTGAAGAAACAGTATAAAAAAGAAATGATCGGCTGGGTGTGGTAGCACACACCTTTAATCCCAGCACTCAGGAGGCTGAGGCAGGAGGATTGCTGCATGTTTGAGGTGAGCCTGGGCCACAAAGTGAGTTCAAGGCCAGCCTGAACCGTATAAGGAAACCCTGTCTCAAAAAGACCAAAAAAAAAAAAGGGTTCATGACCAATGAATTGCTACAATGGCTTAGGAAAGTCACATTTCAGTGCTTTTTTATTTCTGCAAATTTAGTACCTTTAACCTTTTAACCCTTCAATGCCTAATGTTCCATTTTGAGAACACCCATTACAATGGAACATAATGAATTTTTTCTCTTTAAACTCTTGAAGTTTTCTAAGTAACATACAAATTTTTTCTCTTTAAACTCCTTGAAGTTTTCTAAGTAACATATACAAATTTCATGTAAAAATTTAAAAAGAAACTACAACCTTCAACATAAATGGGTTAAATGGGTTGGAAAATTATAGCCTATAATACATGATACAGTTATCTAAACAAATTTAACTTATTAAAAGAATATGAGAAGGATATAAATGAAAGTAGTACTTGTAAAGAAAAAAATTACAATTTCACAAAGTAATGTTTCATTTGTATAAATGAGCTAGGATCAATCATTCTTAAGCTTCTCCATATCCCTAAGATTATTATTTTATTCATTAGCATCTCTTTAATCTCATCAGTAAAACACTTATATTTTCCAAAAAATGTTTTAAACTTTTTTTTTTCAGTACTGGGAATCGAACTCACGACCTTGTGCTTGCCAGGCAGGCACTGTGCCACTGAGCTAAATCCCCAGCCCCTAAACTTTTTTTAATCATTGAAAGAATCATAGGTTCACAGAAAGCTGCAGAGTACAAAGAGGATCTATGTACTCATTGCCCATTTCTACCATGATAACATCTTACCTAAACAGTGTTTTGTCAGACTCAGGAAATCAATTGACATAATACAATGAACTAGACTGCAACCCTTACTCAGATTTTAACAGTTTTCTTTAAATAATTTCTAACCATGTAATATTAATTCTCTGCCTGACCACGATGGTTAAACGAATTATATTACATGGGTTTTCTGTCTGAAATGCTCATTCATAACTGTGGGCTCTGGAGCTTCACATACATGTAGGTCAGTGGCATGCACTGAAATAGGAATCTATCTGTATTATATTAGAAAACTTTTTTACAGTTTCCAAAGAATACTCATACTTTTTTTGGAAAATAACATGATTATGTTTATAAACTTTTAATTCTAAAACCTATTTAGCAGCATTTTAAATTTTCTTTAGCTATTAGAAAACACATTTTCTTATAATGAGCATGTTTACTACTGGAGAATTATAATTTTCCTTTGGAGGATACAATCTAATTCACATTTTGCAATGATAAATGGATCACAGGATGCTGTAATACTTGTAAATATAAATCAACTGAAAAATATATCAAGAACAGAGACAGAACTACATGGGAAACAGAAAACTCAACTATTATAATAGGAGACTTTAACATATCTCCCCAATAAGTGGAAAGATCAGTAAAGAAAGACAACCCACAAAATGAGAGAAAATATTTGTAAGTCATATATCTGATAAGGACCTTGAATGGAGAATACAGAGAACTGTAATAATTAAATAATAAAAAGACAAATATACCAATTTAAAGTTAGACTAATAGATATTTCTTTAATGAAGATATTTAATGTCCAATAAACATAGGAAAAGATATTCAGGATCTCAGCGGCTGTGGAAAAGGTCAGCATTCTTATACACTGCTGGAGATAATGTAAAATGATGTAGCTGCTCTTGAAAAGTTTGACAGGTCCTCAATACATTAATATAAATTAATTACCGTCAACTCAGCAATTCTACTCATAGGTATGTACCTAATAAAATAAAGCATATGTCCACACAAAAACCTGAAAATTAATGCTCACATCAGCATTATTTATAATAGCCAAAACTCTGAACTATCTCAAACATCTATGATCTCATAAATGGATAAATAATGTGATAAACATCCATTTTATTCAGCCATAAAAACAATGACATACTAATACATGCCTCAATATAAACCTTGAAAATATTTCACTAAATGAAAGAAGCCAGCCACTACTACTTATCTAGTGGCAAATGCCTGTAATCCCAGTACTTGGCAGGCTGAGGCAGAGGGGTTGTTCTGAGTTCAAGGCCAGCCTGGGGTATACAGTGAGTTCAAGGTTAGCCTGAACTACATAGTGAGACTCTGTCTCAAAAAACCAAACCCCCCCAAAAAAGAAAGAAGTTAGTTATAAAAGATCACATTATATATAATTCTATTCAAATAAAATATTCAGAATAGGCAAATCTATGACAACAGAAAGCAGATTACTGTCTAAATCTGGGGAGGAGGTTTTGGTGGGAAATACAAAGTTACTGCTAATAACAGGTAAAGATTTCTATTTGGCTTAAAATGTTCTGGAACAGTGGTAATGGTTCAATTCTGGGAATATATACACTTATATGGAAGAATTTATGGTATGTGAATTATATCTCAACACAGAAAAGATTTTACAGTAGTAGCAGTTGGGTTAATGATTATCCTTTGTGAGAGACAGTGAATGGAACGGAGCTTCTGACTGTTGATAATGATTCTAAGTTATACGTTTGTTCCCTTTGTAAAAATTCATCAAATTGTATATTTGTATTTGTGTGTTATAGCTTGATAAAAGATTTACTTTTAAAACAGACAAACAGACAAATACATACCAACCGGTGGACCTGCTGGCACAACACATTTCTTCTCCATCCGTGTAGCAGGAGGTGCATTCTGATTCTTGGCAAGATTTTCCTGTATTAATTCCTGAACTAGAGCTTCATTAATCTTTGGGAAAGGAAGAATGTGAACTCGCAAGTGCGATCCTTCTGTTGGGCGTGGAACTTTCTGAAATGCCATGTGAGGGTTTGGATTCTCCTATAGTATCAGACAGGTAAAATTATTCAAAAGTTAAAGTAACTGACAACGAGGCAGGAAGGACAAAGAAACTTAAAGGGGCACATACTGAAATCAGACAGAAAAGTGTTTATACATACATTCATAAATATCCCAAGATTAGAGTACCATAATCTTACTTCTTCTGTGATCTATGAGCAGTAACTGGGAGAGCTGGTCACTTATCTTCTTCTCCCATTATCTTCTTCTCCCATAAACACCTTCCTCACCTGGTCTCTAGGTCTTGTTGCTACATCTTTGTGTATTTTTCATTTCCCTAATTTCTTAACTGTATGAAGACCTCAAGTTTCAGTCCTTGGGCCTCTTTTATATCAATACAAATTCCTTGGAAATCATATCTGTTCTTCCATCTGTTAACCACAAAAACACCGATGACTCACACACATTTATTTCTTCTTGAGCTTTCTCCGGAACTCTACCTATATACTGAACTATCAACACAAAGGATTTCTGCTTGTATTTATTATCAATTTAAGTCTAAGAGAGAGCTCTTTTATTTTCCCCATCTCTAAGCCTGTTTTCTTCAGTCTCCCCCACTTTAGTAAATAGCTTATTTTTTCCCAATCAATCGTGTGACAAGCTTTGGGTTGGGTCATCATATGCATGTGTGTATGCATGTGTGTGTCGGGAGGTACTGCGGATTGAACCTAGGGCTTTTGCACTGAACTACCCCAGCCCCACCTGTAAAATTTTTTTTATTTTGAGACAGAGTCTTGCTAAGTCACTGAGTTTCTCAGGCTGCCCTCACCCTAGGATCCCCCTGTGCTTCTGGTGACCAGAGTGCTGGAATTACAGGTGTGTACCACCACATGTGGCCAACTTTGGGCATTCTTTAATGCCTCTAACACCCAACTATCAGTTCCCTTGGCAAACCACTACTATTTCCTTCCTTCATTTTTCTCCAAACAGGCCTTCTTGTTCCTGCTTCAAGGCTTTTGCACTTAACTGGTTCCTCTGACTGAGATGCCTATCTCCCTTGAATTTGTGTTTCTTTGCTCAAATGCTATTTTTTCTGGCCTCTCTATGTAAATTTATACCTTCTTCCCAATACATTCCTTATCCTTCTTATTGTATTTTTCTCTTTAATACTTACAACCCTCTCATACACCATGAATTTTATTTAACACAGTTACTGTCTACTCTCTCACTAAAATGAAGCTTCATGGGGTCAGATGTTTCATTCAATTATAAACAGAAACCTTCCTCCCCGTCAAACACACACATATAAAGTATTTTTGTCCTCTGCAGTATACTGATTACACCTAGAAACTGCTTTGCATATAGCAGACACTTTAAACTATTTCCTACTGCATCTTAATGAGTAGAACATAATGTTGAACACACACTAATATTGCAATAATTTAACTAAGTTGGCAATCCTTTTGCTTGTTTATTTTTTTATTTATGTATTTTGGTGCTGAGAATTGAATCCAGAGCCTCATACCTGCTACCACTGATGTATATTCCAGTTTCTATTAGCTAATACTTCTATTAGCTAAGACTCTTAGGGCTGGCATGAACTTTTATCTGGTACCTCATTAAGTAGGATTCTATTTCAAATACTACAGGTAGAGAGGAATCCATTCCTTCTATAATTGTTTTCTAGGGAAGGCTTCTTTACAATCATTCTTAGACCAATTCTAACATTCATTATCTTTTGCCACTAGAAAATTCCTTATTCCCACTGAATCTGTCATTTTTCGCACAGATTAAACTCAGTACCACCCCATACATTCTCCTGACAGTTAAAAATACCAAACTGTCATCAATTATTATAACTGCTCCCCACAATTTTTTGGTCATGTGGCCTGAAAAAGGAAAGCTTGGCTTGGACATGTGAGATAGTTAAAATATCTCAGCAAGATGATGTAAATAAGAATGCTTTAAGCATCAATGTGATGCTGGACAAGGAAGTGTCCCTAAGATATATACTGAGGTTTATCTTACAAAGTTTCTGAGGTGATATCAAATTTTTAAAAATTGTTCTTGCCAAAGCAGCCCTCATATATGCTTTGTGTTTCCCCCATATCACTAGCAAAGACAGGGAAAAATAAATTCTTACGTCAACTCTAATTGGACACTTGTTCTAAAGCATGGAAAAAATTGTTCTAAAATTCCAAATTCAGTAGCATAGCAGGATACAAAGTCAATACACTCAAAAATCAACAGCATTCCTGTAACCCAATAACAAACTCACTGAAAGGGAATTAGGGAAATAATACCTTTCACAGTAGCATCAAGAAAAAGAAAATACTTAGGAATCAATCTAGCCAAGGAAGGGAAAGATCTCTACAGTGAAAACTACTGTATTCTGAAAAAGGTGACCGAAGAGGATATCAGACAATGGAAAGATATGAAGAGTGGTGTGGGTGGATGATGATGACGACAATGACTTTGACACTGGCCATGCAAGCCAAAGTTCCTGTGGACAGTGAAATGCAGCAAGAATCAACTGATACAGGCACAGGTACCGTCTCGACTTTGATGAAAAAGCAGCAAGGTGAGAACATATTTGATTAGTTGAAATGCTACAAAATGGCCACACAACCAAATGGAATATGTCCAATGTCAGAACTACGTCTGAAAATATAGTGAGGGTCTTGGCAAGGGTAATATGTACTGGACAGGATGCCAGCACTGCCATTCAATATTAGAAATTGTAACACACAAAATGGTACAAAATGCTGTGATATATACAAAGGCCGAACTGAAAGCATTCATAGGTCCACTGTACTTGGCAGGGATTTACTCATGGTAATTGCAGAAATGTAAAAGATTTATGGAAAAGGGATGGGTCAAAATATGGCATAAAAATTCATTCTGGAAGAGGAGCCATCAGGTCCTTATTCAAACAGTAATAAATGGAATGTTGTGAACAGATTTCTTACTCCAATCTCTCAAACTTATTGGAATGTGACAGTTGACAATTGGTTTACTGGTTTCCTATTGACGTTACATTTGCTAACAGAATACAAGTTGACCAGTGCAGGAACTGTATGCAGGAACAAAGCAGTAATTCCAAAAGAAATGTTGCAATTTTAAAACAGAATGGTCGAGTAAATCTTCGGATTTCAGAAAGGTATAACACTGGCTTCCTATATGGCAAAGAAAAACAAACTGGTACTGCTGATGTCAATGTCTCACCACGATGGGGAAATGTTGATAGGGAAACCTCAACAAAATGGAAGCCTGAGACGGAAACTTTCTACAACAAAACCAAGGGGTGGAGTCAGTGCTGTTGATGAGTTATGCAGCAACTATGATGTCACTTGAAACACAAAGCACTGGTCAGTGGTTGTATTTTACTTGATCTTAAACATGTGTGGCAAAAAGTTTGATAGTTTACAAAGAAAATAACAAGTGCAAAATACTATGGAGAGATTTTCTTAAGAGGATTGGGACTGGAACTCGTAAGAGAGGAAAAACAAAATATTTCTTCCCCAGGGAACTACACAAAAAAATTGTGGAGCACACTGGTGAGCTGACAGGTGAACAGGCACAGTATTACAAAGACCTACTATGACAACAGGAAAACAAGAAAAAGTCAAGTGAGCCATACAAAAAAGGACAAGAAAAAACATAGCTGTCCAGTGTCAGCCTACTTGTGTATGGAACACGTAGTTGTCATGTGTGAAAACTGCCTTGGGTGTGACAGCTGAAGCAAAGATTATTTCTGTGGTAAACTTTCTGTGTTCACATAGGTTTTATTTTTGATGTCAGCTTTTAGGTTTTGTAGGCAAGTAAACAGCAGATGTAAAAATGCTGATGATGTCTATTCTAAGCACTCATTACATATCTGATATTTTATTTTATTGATATGTTATATCCCTAGGTGCATATTATACAATATAGTAGGGAGCTCCTGACAAAACAGGAAGAAAAGAAAGGTGACAAGATTGCCACATAGGAAAGGAAAGCTAAGCACATGTGCTGTCAGTGTGACACTGGGACATGCAGCTGTCATGTGTGAAGATTGCCTTGAATGTGACAGCTGAAGTAAAGCTTTCTTTGCTGTAGAATTTTATTGGTGTTCTGATTGTAGTTCATATAGGAATTTATTTCTGATATTATCTTTTAGGTTTTGTAAGCAGCTGAGGTGAAAATGTTGATGTCTATTCTAAACACACAATACTATTAAAAATTTAATACTTTATTTTATTGATATATTATGTTCCTGTTAACTACACACCATATAATATAATAAGAACCTCCTGACAAAACAGCAAGACCACTGACATGTCAAGTATATCTTACAAAAAAGGCCAGGAAAGCAAAAAACATGTCCTGTCAGTGTAATTGATATGTGTTTATGGCACGTGCTGTTGTCATGTGTGCAGACTGTCTTAGGCATGATAACTGAAGTAAAGATTCTTGTTTTGGAAAGTACTATTTGTATTTTCATTGTAGTTCATATAAGAGTTTATTTGTGTTGTTCTTTCTTAGACTTTGTACTCTAAAACACAGCTAATGTTGAAAATTTTGATCCTTTTTTATAAACATTATTAAAAATTCAATACTCTTGTAAATTTTCCTGTTAAGTACTAATTAATATAATAAAAATCCTAAAATTAAAATTAGTAACTCATCAATAGAAATACTCGAAAGAATGTTTCTGGACCTTTATAACAAAACTAGTGTCATGCTCCATGGGCTAGGTTTAAATCTCAGCTTGGCCACTTAGGAGCTGTGTGACCTGGTATGGTGTCAACTCGCTCACCACTTTGTGTTTTGGTTCCTTTATCTGTGCTGAAACTAATCACACAGTATCTATGTCATAAGGGTCTGTGAAGAGTGTCGCATGCTGTTACAGGAAACCTCTTACAAGAGGAGCACACACATACACATACCTTTCCAGAATAAATCTCAACTTTTCAAAAGTCTAGACTATATTTTATTTGAAAATATTTATTCACTGTATATTCTTTGGTATACTACCATGCTTGTTGAACTAAAAGCATTCTGTTCCCCAAAGGTTTTTTGGAAAAGACATCACTACTTATATTTTGATAATAACAGCAGTACTAGTAGTAGCCTCCAGTAAGGGTTTAAATATGAGTAACTTACTATATAAAATATACTAGTATTATTTAGTAATTTCCCCATAAGGGATTAGAAATATTGTAAACCTAGCCAGGCATAATGGTTTATGCCTGCAATCCCAGCACTTAAGAAGTTGAGGCAGGAGGGCTGCTGTAAGTTCAAGGCCAGCTTGGCCTGCACAATGAATTCAAGGCCAGATTGAACTATACAGTGAGACCCTCACTCAAAAAAACAACAAAAAAAGAAAACAAATAAAAAAGATTGTAAACCCAACCTATACATAATTCAGAATAACAAAAGCATTGCTTGAATAAAAATATGTTAGAAGTTTAATCTATCTGTAGCTATATAGAAATTCTACACCAAAAAGTAAATCATGGGTTAAATTTACTAAGTTATGATAATTTCAATTTTGTCTGAAAGATTCAAAAAAGACTCATCCCCGAATCCACTATTTGGTTTCCTGGTTGCTGTATCTGTGCACTGCTGCCCTCTAACGGGCAGCAGAACAAATGTGAAAGACCACACGTGCAACCTGAAATCTAATTTGATTCCATAAGCACTTCTGTGAAGACAGCAGCATAAAGGAAGATCAGGTTAGGGTTCATCATATTCCTACAAACTCTTTTTAAAGAATCGCCTCTTACTTTACATCAAATAATTGTAGGCTACTAAAAGCTGCAGTTCAAGTTTGCTGTTGAATTTCACAAGCAAATCTGCTATTTTTCAACAGTACAGAGCAACAGCCAAAACATTTCATGTCTGCCATTTCATGTTTGCTTCCAGTGAAATGCAAATTCAAAGTAATAACCAATGATTCAGACAATTAAACACAGTGCACATGGCAACAATTTTGTTTAAGTCAACCAAAATGAATCTGCAAGAAGTCTGGCAAAATGTCTTATCTTAAACAATGAATTTTGAATTTGGATAATGATTTTCAATCCTGACTTGAAATTATAGCACAGTGATGGGAGGTTCAATGATTTTGTCAGTTTTGAGAACAATGACACATGCCAGCTAGTCTAGAAACATGGATTTTTTTCTTTGTTCTTCCCCTTTGGCAGTCTAAAGGAGAATGTGCTTAAGGCTTATAGAAGGCAAGGCTGAGAATACACTTCAAATAAAAGCAAAGCAAAACAAAATGAAAAATAAAAATGTTCAAATCCTCCTGGAAATGCAAAGTAGGCAATAGCCATAATGAAGAAAAAAAATTTTTCTACACATCAATCTTAAAAGTGAGTGACAAAGCAATGTGATCTTGTTAATGGTTATCGAGTTTCTCTGATTAATTAAGGTATTTAAAGTTGTTTAACATGCACAAAGTAAACCTGCAGCTATATAAGATAGTAAACTACATAAATCTTTCCAAATACAGTGGAAGATAATACAATTCCTACAGTAAATCACCCAATATTATCAAAATAGTGTTTTATTTGGCAGTATATACAATATTGATGGAATGAAATAGCCTCAATTTTCTAAACTCACAAGTCTTTAAATAATCACCCAGTTGAATTAACATCTCATGCTCAATACAAATAAATTTGGTGGATGACTTTCATATTTCATGTGCTAACTTCCTTCATCCAGGTTTTATTTCTTAATCTCTACACTATTGACATTTGGGCTAGACAATTATTTGTCTGGGTTAAGGCTAGAGTGTTTTACACATTGTATAATATTTAGAAAGCATCTTGGTCTCTATTAAGTAGATGAAGGTAGCACATTCCCTTCAGTGGTGACAAGTAAAAATGTCTCTAGACACTGCCAAATTTCACTGAATGAGTAGGGGAGGACTGCCCCTGTTGAGAACCACTACTCTAAAATTAATGACTCCAGATGGAGGTTTCCTATTCTAAGAGAAATACTTTTGTGACAAGTACCAAGGCAGCACAGAGCAGAACAAAGAGACTTATATTCTCATTCACCTACTGAAATAAATGTAAATTTAAACTACAAATTATACATACTAGATTCAAACGAAACAAACAACTGACAATGCCAAATGCTGGTAACGATGTGGAGCAAATGGAACTCTCAAATTGCTGGTGGGAGTGCAAAATGGTAGACACTTGGAAAAACCATTCTGCAGTTTCTCATAACGTTAAGTGTTGTGTTGCCACATATGCCAGTATTCCACTCTTAAGAATTTATCTAAGGCAAATGAAAACTTAAATTCACTCAAATGCCTGGGTGAATGTTTAGAACGGTTTCATTCATAATTGCCAAAATTGGTTTTTGTCATCAGATAAATAAAACTTTGACACATCCATACAGTAGAATATTACTCATCAATAAAAAGAGATAAACAGTCAATATATGGAACAACATGAATGAATGTGAAATCTATTACATTTCAGTGAATAAAGCCAAACTCAAAAATCTACATGATGATATAAAGAAACAAAAAGACTTCAGAAGCAAAAAACAGGTCAGCAGTTACCAAACATCTGAGGTGGGGAAAAGACATGATTATGAAGAGGCATTAAGGAATTATAGAATGACAGAACATTCCTATGCACTCATTATGGTGCTTATGGTTGGATAACATCATGCATTTGTCAAGACCCAGAGAACTATACACTGAAACAGGGTTTATGTTACTATAGGTAAGTTAAATCATGAGAACACTGAATTATAAGTAAACAAACAAGGCTGGATGGAGGAGTTTATGATTTGGACTAACTAGAGCCTTTATTTCATCATAATAATCTACATGTATGCTTTAACCTTCTAAGATTATAGATAATCACAATAATTTGCTTCCTTTCCATAATGAAAAAAAATTCCTTTATTCATGGTTGGTAAAGAGATCAAATACCCTCATTATAGATTAAATTAAAGGCATAATCAGAAACATTTATAAGAAAATCTAAGTCCTCTAATTTTTCTCTAACTTTAAATAAAACTGTTAAATTACACAGGCTGGCAAGTATTTATATACTACTGTAGATACAAAACAAACTTAAAAGATTGTACTCTGTAAAACAGTGAAATGTATGTCTAAGTGATTTCTTAATGCCCTGCAATGGAGGTTTTATAAAAATCTGTCTTGGTCTACTTTACTATTCTCATTTTTGTGCAGTTAGTGTTCCTTTGTAAGTGTACATCAAGAATCATAAGGACAGGGAAGGTGAGTAGCTAAATGTGCTCTCATGCAGATACTAGAGATTTTGAAAATCAAAGTGGGAACCCCGAGCATTATAGACTGGACATGGAAAGAGAAGGTGTATAGATGTGCTGCCAATAATCATGGTATAAACCCTGCTGATGCTTACATAATTTGTCTCTACTGCATTTTGCCCTTCCCTTCTTTGCTTCACATTTCCACTGCACCAAAGTCACCGAATGCTTTCCTTAATTATTCAGGAAACTCCAGAAAGCTAGAAAAGCAGCTAAATCCAGTTCTAATTTGTTCTGGTCAATTTCTTTTTTTGGGGGGGTGGTTTAAGACAGGGTCTCGCTATACAGTTCAGGCTGGCCTTGAGCTCATTTTGTAGCCCAGGCTGGTCTTGTACTTGCAACGATCCTCCTGCCTCAGCCTCCCAAGTGCTGGGATTACACATGTGTGCTACCACACCTGGCGATACCACATCTTTCTTTTTGTACTGAGAATCGAACTCTGCCCTTGCCAGGTACACACTTGTGCCACTGAGCTATCCCCTTTGCTCAAATTTTTGAAAGCTTACTAAAAACATTATAAAGGAGTAGTGACAAGAAATTGGAAAATGGAGGTGCTTTTAATTTAAAGGGAAGTGAAAGAGAAGCTAGATACATGCATCAAACCTGAGAGCAATAAAATATTCACAAATGTTTGAATGGAATCAGCAGGTCTCTCTCTATCCTAATCCAGTAACAAGGAAACAGTCAAAATGATATGGTTGATTCTTTTGCTTATCAAAAGGGAATTTCAGAAATATGATTTAAAAAACCATGACTAGTTTAAAACAACCATGCTGATTATTTTTCATACAAAGACAATAGCCTTCATCTGCCTTCTGATTTACTGCATGATCCAAGACATAACTTTCCCACTGCCATAGTTTGGATCTCAAATGTCCCCCAAAAGACCCTACGTTAAAGGCTTGGCTATCAGCCTGTACCACTGATACAGGTGGTGGAACCTTTAGAAGGTGGGATCTATTGCATGACAGCTAAATCATTGTGGGTACGCCCTTGAAGAGATATTGGGACCTTGGCCCTTCCTTTCTCTTTCTCTGCTTCCCAGCCACCATAAAGTGAACAGGCATCCTCTGTGATCCTCTGTGATGTAATAAGCTGCCACTCAAACAACAAGGCCAAGAGAGCAGGGATTGAACACTCTGAAATTACAAGCCAAAATATACCAATCTCTTTATAAAATTGCTTATATCAGGCATTTGCCAGAATGGAAGGAAAGTGACTATCCCAGGTACCATGTTCTGGTTTTTAACTCTGGAAAGTAGTTACATTTTCAGGAATGTTGGGACCATCATGAACTTTACAATTCAGAACTAGAGAAATCTGAGAAAGACTAATAACAATCCACTGAGATATTCTCAAATTCTCATTTATCATGTATCTATATATATCCTCTTCTGAAAGACATTAGGAGAATTGTACACCTAGAAAATGCCTTGCATTATTGTGGTAGGTTCTTGGAAAGTACATACTAAATGAATGGAATTAATTATATTAAATAGAATGGAACTAGATTTTAACAATGTCCAACAAGGGCTCATGAACTGTAAAGCCCACTGAAACAGTCTTA
The DNA here is from genome assembly GCF_000276665.1 of Chinchilla lanigera. Classification (NCBI taxonomy): domain Eukaryota; kingdom Metazoa; phylum Chordata; class Mammalia; order Rodentia; family Chinchillidae; genus Chinchilla; species Chinchilla lanigera. The sequence goes on from NW_004955414.1 coordinate 25,688,318, forward strand.
CCTAATACAGCCATTTATATAGCAATATAATACCTCATTATGGTTGTTTTAAAAATGTCACTGTAAATGACATTTGGAGTTTCACATTCACCTGTTAGAATGTATAATTACTAGACATTCATTTTATTGTAATTTTCAGTTTTAGTATTCGTTTAGTGTAAGCTATATTATCTTTAAAGTGGCTTTGCATAGTTCCTTGTATATACTGGCACTCATGTAATAGAGACAAACCTATGCTAGAAATCCGGCTCCAGCAACTTACTACATTTTGAAGTTCTAGAAGAGTTTTATAAGGACCTAAGAAATGAACAGTTACTGCAGGAATAGAGGGATCAGTCCTGTTTAACAGATATGATTAACTAATTCCCATTTAATATTTTGCTGTTTTTGGAAATCCTTCAATAACTTACTCCTACTTGGCAAGAAAAAAAAAATCTTTTTTTTTTTTTTTTAAGGACAGGCTCTCACTATGCAGTTCAGGCTGCACTTGAACTCACTTTGTAGCCCGGACTGGCCTCAAATTCACAGTGATCCTCTTGTTTCAGCTTCTCAAATTGTGGGATTACAGGTATACAGCCAGCAAGAAAAAAAAAATTTCTAATCTTCAGTTTCCTTATATATTCAACATCAGCCCTAGCCATCTCAAGGGTCATTTTCAAGGTAAAGTGGGAAAGTGTTTTATAACGGTTTATAACATGTATTGAAAACATCATTATTTTTCAAATTAAAGATAATTAACTGACAGATTAGGAATTAGATGAAAATTCTTGAATTTAAAATCTGGCTTCTGTCATGTAATACAGTTATATGAATCTGAGCCAATTATCCCAGTTAAGGGTAGATAATGAAACCTACCTTACATTGTTCTTGGATTAGAGATTATGTTCGTAAAGTACTGTATTTAATGCCATGTCTGCACGCTGTGCTGACCACTTAGTATTTTTGTTATAACAGACCAACAGAAATTTCTCATGAGATTATGCTACATATTGGTTCTATAAAACCATCAAAAATGACAAAGATTAACACAATAGTTGTCTCATGCTGGAGTTGAGCACACTGGTCAATGCTATCTGAGATGCTTCTGACTTCCAATGTGTCTATAATCTTTTATGTTTTAAAAATGAGACCCCAGGCTGGGGATTTAGCTCAGTGGCAAAG
>NW_004955414.1:25689773-25712104 GCF_000276665.1 Chinchilla lanigera
AATGAGACCCAAATGAAGATCACAATCAGGGCAAAGGATAAGTGGAAAAGCTGGTACTAAAACATGTTCAAAACATAGTAACTAAAAGAGAAGTTATTTTAAAAAATGAGACCTATATTGATATGCAATATCAACTATATTATATTATAATTTATAACCCAAAGCAAAAAGATTATCATGAGAAAGATGAAGATTTAGTTTTGCAAATGACATCTGATTAACACTTTTAAACTAATAAATGTTTAAACAAATGCACTTACATTTTTGAACAGTTGCTCAGCAAGTTCTCTGATGTGTTTTATCATCTTCAATGGGTTATTTTCTTCAACTTTAATTCTTTCTACTTCAAAAGCTACCAACTTGGAAAAAGAATCAAATGGCAAAATATCAACTCCAAAATATGGTGAATTAAAAAATTCCATACAATTTGCAAATAAAAAAATCATCTAAAATAGTATTTTAAAACAAAATATTTCAGATTTTTATTGGTTTTCACCTCTACTTTAGGGTAACAAGGGGCCTACTGAATCCTTATATTTTTGCTGGTCCCTCCTTGATGACTTATAGCCCTATATCTGTTTTTGTTTTTTGTTTTTTTCTGGTACTGGGAATTGAACTCACGACCTCACGCTTGCCAGGCAGGTGCTGTGTCACTGAGCTAAATCCCAGCCCTATAGCCCTATTTCTGGAACTCAGAAATTTCCACAGGCCTCACTCAGAGAATTCTCTTACTTAAGAGAAATTCAGAAAGTCTCCAAACAGTTCTTTAACTCACAAAACACATGAAGCAAATGTTCATATCAGACTGTTCACACTCCAGTCCTAGCTTTGTTGACACTGTTATTTAAACTGGGACAAGTTACTTAAATTCCTGGGCTTCAGTTTCCTTACATCTAAAATAAGACAGAATGGCAAAATGACCTTTAGGTTCTGTGTGTTTGTTTCTCTCCATACACACAAACACACACCCACACACCCACACACCCCTACCTATATATACATGTATATCCATCTCCTATTGATTATTGATTACTGGGAGAACCATGTGAGTTTATATACGTAGGATACAGAAAACAGTGCTGACAGGAAAAATTGGAGGGTAAATATAGGGAAGATAAAAAAAGAAAAGGAACAATAAAGATTCTTCCTTCTAGGAACTAATACATTCACTGGAACAGAGAGCCATATAAAACCACGGTTTTCCCTATTTTAGGTCAGGATTTAGAAAGACTGCCATACAAAGGCAGACTTTGTTTTCACTCTTAGACGTCTATTTGATGAGTGTGTGAGGACAAAAAAACACAATGCAAGCTGCCTCTTAACACCCCACAAGATCCCATCCCAAGCTGCCCTAAATAAATATCCCTTTCTTGGGAGCAAATAGTATTTTCCTACAAAAGCATATTTCCACAAAAAAAGCTAAATAACAAAATCAGAAATTAGTAAAATCTGTAAAATCAGGTCTGGTGTCTTGAACTGGCTTTCAAGAAACCACATAGTAAGATATCGAAAGTCACCACTGTATGTAGAACACAGAACTGGGTAAATGCCAAAGGGAGATCCCCTCAGAATCTTATAGCCTTTAATCATTGTTTCTAATCTAGAGGAGAATATATATATATATCCTGCCTATAAAGTTAGAGGCATAAAATCAAGCTTAACGGAGTCAAGTAGCTCTCAAAGTTAACGTCTTTTAGAAACTTTGAAGGAGGCTGAGATAAGATCTGAATATGAAGAACAGAGGATCATGGCTGAATTGAAGGGAATTGGCAAGATATTCTATGGCAAGGGAAGGATCTACAAAAATAAAGGCAGAGGGAAGCAAGTTTTCTGCAAATAAGTAACCTGATTTTTTAGTTGTGATGAAGCTGCCAACAGGAAAGAGTGAAGAAAAATTAAATAGAAAAGAAACAAGGGACATAAACCAATATTATTAATAATAAAGTTTCAGAGACTAAAAAACTGTAAGAACTATAAAAGTCCTTGGAGAGCATCTTATTTAACCTCTTAAGACATCATCATGTATCAATCAGTTCAGTATCCAAAAGCTGACATGTTGGTATAATCAATGTACAATCATATTAAAATTTACCCTCAGGGACTCAGTGTTCAATAACTGATTAGGAAGAACTGTGCTTCTCAGGATAATTGCTCCCATATCTTCATATACTTCAACTAAAGCAGTGGTGGCAAACCTATGGCACTGTGTATTATAGCAGGCTATTTGTATCACTGAAAGCTCTAAAAGGTTTGCATCACTGAAGTAAAGCACGTGGTATAGGTCTTCTTCTAACTAAAACACATCCCTCTTCTATAATTCTTACCTATCATTAAAAATAATAAAAGATCCTTCTCATCTGAAGCAAAGATCTCTAAGAATTTGACTCTTATCTTCTCTACATAAAATAAAGCCAATACCAAAATATGACCACTAATATATTTTCATTAACTTGGTACTGTTTTTTATTGACTTCAAGGGATTTTAGATTTACTGGTTCCAATACAATGCTCATTCCAGAAATAGAAATAATATTCACTAGAAATAAAATGCACTGCTGTACACATAAATGATAAATGCAAAGATGTTTTTAACAAAAAGAAAAATAAATGTAAAAAAGCATCCTTATTGTGAGTCATAGTGGCCTTATATCTCCCTTTTTATGGCCAATTCCTTAATAACAGAAACTAAATCTGTCTTCTACATATTTCATATCTCCTAAGGGAGCTACACAAATGTTGACCACTGGTTAGTATGAATGTCATAAAGTCAAACTTTGTATGATACTGATGGACTAAATATAAGTGCAATTTCAAGTTATATCTATGCATCACAGATTATAAAGGAATCACTGTATTACTGCCTTAAAAAATGAGTTTGAGGGGCCAGGGATATAGCTCAGTGGCACAGCGCCTGCCTGGCAAGTTGAAGGTCATGAGTTTGATTCCTGGTACCAGAAAAAAAAAAAAAAAAGAGTTCAGCTTATATAGTCTGTCATATTTTTAAAAATATTTTAATCAACTATTTAAATTTCATTATTTAAAATTTTATGTACTTCTGAGACTCCTGTAAGTATATTTGATCAGCATAAAATTTGGATATTTAATTTATAAGATTTCAGGTAAATATTAAAAATAATACTACTTTTAACTACTACTCTAATTATACCTATAAATAATGCATTTATTTTATAGGAACTATACCTCATCAAAGAGATCACAGGTTCTATAGGGAGGACCTCTTTCTGAAACAAAACCTGCAAATGCCATTCCATTGAGTACTTTAGTGAGGAAATCATTCTCAATCAAACCACGCTGCCCCAGGAAAGCAGTCTGTAAAGAAAGAAAACATAAAATGATAATTTATTATTTATAATTTGGTAATAGGTGTATGGTCAAAACAAAAGTCTAATACACATCTGCATAAATGCTTTTATGTACAACTATTTGTTATAAGATACACTACTCTCAAAAAGGTTTTTTTTTTCCTTGTATCTTGAAATAGTACATCTATTGGAAACAAAACTGAATCTGTCTACACAGTAGGAAAAAAAATAATAAATTAACATTCAACTTTAAGAGTAGTTTTAAAATTTTATTAAAGTGAAAATATTTTAAAGGAAAGTACTGTCAGTTCCACAGTATTATTAAAAACTGTCACTGGGTGTGGTGCTGCCCGCCTGTAATTCCAGCTACTTGGGACGCTGATGTAAGAGTATCAAAAGTTTGAGACAAGCCTGGGTAACTTAATGAGACCCTGTCTCAAAATACAATAATAAAAAAAGGAGCTGAGGCTGTTTCCCAGTGATAGAATACCCAGTACCAGTACCACAAAACAATCCCCAGTACTACTGAAACAAAACAAAACAACACACCCTCACCACACAAAGATTAAGGTTGAAATATACGGCTAGAAAAAGACAATGCAGTAGTTTTATTAATTAGATAAAATATAGAACTGTATCTTACTTTGTGAAAATGTATTACTGGCTCTGCATGAATTCTTATAAGTTGTAGGCATGATCTATAACCTTGGAAAAGTTGTGCAAACAATCTAAGGAAAACTGCTCGGACTTCTTTATCCTGAAAATATAAGGAAAAAAAACACACTTGGTAATTTGATTTCTTAAAAATGAACTATCAAGTCAAAAAGATGGGGGGAAATGCTGGAAAGACTGTCTGTTCCTGCTTACTAAACATTTGTCTCATTCGTGGTACCCATGAGTGGTGGGCTTCTACTCCATTTTACTGTTGAATAGGTTAGGCTGCTAAATAGCGCTTCTTACTGAACCAAACAAAATTTGCTTCTAGTACATACAATTTTCTTCTGGGGAAAAAGTCAGTAACACAGTCTCTCTTCTTTAATAGTGTTTTAAAAGGGCACATATCCCAAGTCCTTTGATTTTTAATCCACCAAAAGAATTACAGTAACAATATAAAAGAAAAAAATCTTCAAGAGATTTTAAAAGCTTATAAAATTCTTCCAAAGTTTATCTCACTTATAAAAATTTACTCTTATTTTAGTAAAGTATGATTTAAAAATTTAGTTTTGACAACCAAGGTTTTAATAGAATCACAGTTTCAAATCTGTAAGTTACAGATTTATTTAGTCAACCCCTTATTGATAAGGAAATGAAGACCAAGAATACTTAAATTAGTTGTCAAAGGTGTTTAGCTCTATGAGAGTCACATCAGTCATACATTTTATCTCTAAGAAATGCACTGGGAAATGTTAAAAAGGGGCCTCTGTTACACACTCACCCTTTTTGTGAATTCTTTTTGTCCACTCTTCAAACTTGATTCTCTCCAATAATCAACATTTATTGTTTCCATTTTTGTAAGATTCCTCCTTTAAACTCCTTACCTGGCAAGTATTTGACTCTTGGCAGCTTTCCAGGCTATAGATTTCTGTCCTGTACTTACTCTTAGGCAACAGTCTTAGCTCTACTCCTCTCCTGGCGAGTACACTGGCCTGTGATACCTCCTTGAGTAGGACACAAGGGGAGTTAAGGACAGTTCTGATTTCTAATTTGTGGCACTTTTTACTATGCTGTCCACCTAACTATAACTTCACTCAGCTTCTGTAACAACCCTACAAATAAAACTACGGCTCTCTTTTAAAGTATCAAATTTAAATATTAAAATTCTTACCAGCATTTTTGAGTGGGATAAAGCTGTTCGTGGAGGAGGAAAAGCATGATCTGCTACTTCCAAATCAGGGTGTAAAATCTGAAGCAAAGAAGTTTTTATGTAACATATCCTAATATCAGTAAAACCCACATTTAACCTGTTTGGGGCATTACACTGAAATGTTAGTACATAAAATGTCATAATTTCCTCTATGAAATACAATTTAGTTAGGTGAGGTAGCTCTGTATATACTACTGTGGGAAGATCTGTAAGACAAAATATTTAGTGAAAAAACATGTTACAGAAAGTCAAAATAAGCCCCAAATGCACGAGCATGCACACACACACACACACACACGCACGCACACGCACACACACACACAGTCCTGAGAATGCAAAGTTCCGAAAAGATATATGTTAAATGATAAAATAGTAGTGACTACTGGGAAGGAATGGTCTGGGGCAGACTTACTTGTCTATGCAGTTTGTTTTTTTTTTAAGGAAACAGGTATGAGTATTTGTTTTTGTTTCTTAGTATATTAAGATACTGAAGAGATGTGCTCACTTTGGCAGCACATATACTAAAAAAAAGATACTGAGGAAAGAATATGCTTTTTTTTTGGTTTTTCTCCGGTACCGGGAACCGAACTCACGACCTTGCACTTGCCAGGCAGGCGCTTTGCCGCTGAGCTAAATCCCCAGCCCCAGAATATGCTTTTGAACTGTGCAGTCCAGAAGGGGAAAAGTATAATGCAAAGTGATAATTGCTATAAATATATAATATATAAAATATAAGCATTTTGATACTTTATGCCATAATAATTATTAATATCCCTATTAAGTAATCACACAGATGACTTAATCACTATAAGATTTGTAGAAAAAAAATTTTTTCAATCACTCAGATACCATGTTCTCAGCTATTCCTATAACCATGTCATCTATATAACTATATGGTTAATATTTTTCTTTAAATTATCTAGCATTTTTTTTTTTTGGTACCAGGAATCAAACTCATGACCTCAGGCTTGCCAGGCAAGTGCTTATGTCACTGAGATGTATCCCTAGCCCCTAAATTATTTTTAAATTAACTCAGCTTTTTAAACCTAGTATTTTCTTAGATGATATTATCTTTCAAATCACAAGTTATGTACTATTTTAAATATATATTATATAAATCCATAATTGTTAAATTAAAGAAAAACACCATACTCCATCCAAAATAACCTCTAGGCTTCATATAGAAAACCTGTTCACCTCTGTATAAATCATTTATCCTATAAATAAAGATCAGGAAACAGGCTTACAGATGGGATGTTATTTGTTTAACATATGAAGCAGTAGAATGTAGACTGAGTCCTGCACTAGTGTTTTTTCCCTGTTTGTATCTAGATGTCCCACCAAAGCCTCATAGGTGGGGTTTTTTTAGAGGTGGCTGGATCTAGAGTGTGTGATGCTAGGGTTAAGGGTATGATGCTGGGATCAGTGTGTGATTACTAAATTAGTCCACTAATGGGTTTGGCATGGATAATGGGAAGGACCACCCTGGGTGTGAGTCCTAAGGGCATATAGCCTGGATAGACTACAAGGGACAGAAAGGGGACTGCTGCCTGAGCTTTCAGACGCTTTGCTACTTCACTGTTTTGCTGCCTTCTGCCTGCCCATGCCATGCCATGCCATGCCATGCCATGCCATGGACTGTTTCTGCTCTGTAATGCCCCTCTGCTCTGTAATACCACCCTGCCTTGGAGCCAGCCAACTCTGGACTGAAGCCTCTATAAAATGTAAGCCAGAATAAACCTCTTCCCTCTTTGAGTGTTGGGTATTTTGCCTCAGCAATGAGAAAAGTCAGTAAGACACACTATTACTTGTATTCCAGGTTACAAATGTATTAGCAAAAGTCAGTTTCTCTAAATGGTCCCTTAATAGATAACCACTGTAATACCTTAAAGACTAATATAAAACTGAAAGTATTCTGAGAATAAAACCCTTCCTGGCAGTTGCAGACTTCTCAGCTTCTAATTAAGGAAAACAAACTTCAAACAAAACATCTTTGAATAGCCCTGACTGGATCATTATTAAGGAGGATATGAAGGCTTTAATTCTAACTTTTTTTTTTTGGAGACAGGGCCTCACTATGTAGCTCAGGCTGGCCTTGAACTTACTATGCAGCCCAGGGTGGCCTCAAACTTGTGACGATCCTCCTGCCTCAGCCTCCCAAGCGCTGGGATTACAGGCATGTGCACCATGCCCAGCTTAATTCTACTAACATTTTAAAAAGCAATGCAGAATTTCTAAGGTTTGATTTTCTAATGATGGATAATTGAGCATCTCAGGGGCTGTCAATGAAATAATGTTTTTAAAAATGTACTATGGTAACAAAACCAAAACATATGTTTCAATCTGAAAAACTCAGGCCACAATTTTTAGAACATGACTGCATGGAATACTGACCATTTAGTATTACAATAAATCAAATCTTTCTGTACTAACCTGAAAACACTGACAAGACAATATCACACTGTTTACCAATGCCAAGATGGACATTACAATACAAAAGCAGGGACTTTTTGAAAGAATTAGCGTTTCTGAGGGAGGGTCCTGTTTTACATTCACAGGTATAGTGCCAATACCTAGCACACAGCATGTGGTATATAGCAGCTACTGAGTAAATATGCTGAATGAAGGAATAAATGGAGAACAAATGTTCAGTTAGGATTCCAAGTACACCCTTTAGATAATTACCCAGCAAAGAATTTTATTCTTAATACTCTAAGAGAATATATTTATGTCTGAAACATATAATGCTCTTTTAAAATTAATTACACTGATAATTTTTAATTCCAATTGTTAGTTTCAGATATGAATCAAGAAAAAAATTTTTAGATAATTCTTCATACCAAAGAGAGAGCTGCTTGAGTCTGATGTAGAAGCGGTTCTGGGAGGGAAGAGAGGTGAATACATTCAGGAATTTTAATAGTGCCTCCATCCAAATCTGCTATGATTACATCTAACTGAAAGAGATGTCAAAAATTAACCAATAATTAATAGAATACATTTCTTATTAAGCAAATTAAATTGGCCTGATTAACTCAAAATGAAAAGCACCAACTGTGAAGGAAACTCTTGGCTGTCTATAGTAACAGTCTTGAGATTTTGGTTTCCCAGCTAGCTACATTTTACGTTTCAGTTTCCTTTAAAATTAGGTGTTTCATATTACTGAGTTTCTGCCTGTGGAAGAGAAGTGATGTGTGCACTTCCAACCCTTCAGGACGAAGGATGTTATGCGGTTCTCTCATGTTCTTTTTCCTCTTTCTATGGGATGAAACTGTAAACTGGTAGCAGCCTAGCCTTAAAAACTGAGATGGTCACAATCCCTGAGGGGATTCTGATAGAGCAACAAGAAGCATCAACCTTAAATGATTTCATGGAGGAACCTAGCCTGATATAATGGAACATTTCTATATACTGCTGTATAATTGCTATATAAAATTCCATTTTTTTTCTGAGCCATTATATTTTAGGTGCTTATTACATAATCTAGCCACATCTTAAATAAATTAATATTTATTACAATAGATAACAAGTGAAAAAATTAGTACATAAAAGGGTGCTATTTAGGTGCACAGAAAACCTAATTTTTAACCTTTTTACAAGCATATATTTAAAAATAACAAAAATATGAAAGACATTAACAAGATTAAATTGTTCTATTGATAATGTGATTATACTTCATTCTCATTTATTTATTCATTAAAAATTTAAGAAATTCTTATTTGGTAACACTTGTTTTGTCCTGTACCCAGTAACTATTTATATTCAATGGTAATAAAATTATATATAAATATATGGGTGTGTTTCTATTTAGTACTAATTATATGTTTGATTTCTGCACATTTTTATATGCAATGCCAAAGTTAAACAGAAACTAGATATCAACATGTAAGGTTAGGAAGACTACTATATACAATTAAGATCCTCATAATTATGATGTTTAATAATCTATTATAATCTGTTGTTTAAATGACACCTCTGATTTGATTACAACTGTAATTACTGTGTATGTACCATTAAAACATAATTCATTGGTAGCATCTGGAAAACTAAAACACAAATAGAATTACAGAGTCTTTTTGGATTAAAAGGTCATATGTCCCAATCTTTTCAGTGAAGAATTTTTCTTGTTTTGCTTGAAAATCATCATATAATCTGGACCTTACAGTCCACTTACAATGCTTGTGAGTATATTCCTCAACTCACATTAGAAAACTCATTCAAACAGGTGGGTAGCTCTACTAGCAGGAAACATTTATATTGAACAGAAATCTATTTCTATAGTCATTATACTCACTGATTCTATTTCAGCTTTTTTCTCCTTAAGACATCCACTTAAATATTTACCTTTACCTATCAAATAATATTGAATTATTATCTGAGAAAATTTCCTTAGGGCACTGTAGAACATAGTTTTTAAAGTCTTGACAATCCTCGATGTCCTTTCCTGAAGTGCTTTATTTTGTTCAAGTCTCTCTCAAAGTATGATATACAGAACCAAACAAACTATTCCGAAACTGGCTGTTCCTTCTCTTAATATTTCTATTCATATGGAATGAAGAATAAAAAAAATTTGGTAGAGGCTCATATCCAACTTGTGCTCTACCTTCTTCAGATGCTTTTTGCTTTCTTAGTTATTAGCCATTCAGTATTAGCACAGATCTCTCTTCTAAAAATGAATAAATTAAGTACTGATAAGTACAAATAAAAATTTAATTCATGGACTATCTACCTTATTATATCATATTAAAGGATAAAGAATACAGAAAGATAAGCTTAACACTATGTTAGAAAGGTTATTAAAAATATTGATGAGGGGCTGGGGATTTAGCTCAGCGGCAAAGTGCCTGCCTGGCAAGCACAAGGTCGTGAGTTCGGTTCCCGGTACCGGAGAAAAACAAAACAAAACAAAAAAATATTGATGAGTTTCTTTTTATATCTCCCATATTTGCTATAAAGCAAAATTAACATATTTAGACTTTTCAATGATGTTTTCCTTCCAGTCAATCTTTTCAATTAGAAATGCAACAGATCTGAAAATGGTAATAGTTGAAATACTACAGTACTCAAAGAAATATAACGAACTTCTAGACTCAGTAACTAGAAATTTTAAAGATGAATACTTACAAGTTCATGGACATCAGTTTTAAAGATAGAATGTACTCCAATAATGAAAGGTGTAGGGGAACTTAGAACTTCTAGTAGCTGAGCTGGAAGAATGGGAATATAAGGATAGCTGGAAATAAAAAATATGTATCATATATATTTGTTTTTCAACAATATAAACATATACTTTCATTTTGATGCTGTATGTATTTTAGGTTGTTTAGAAATTATTATCAATATTTTTATGCTTAATATTCAAATTTTGAAAGGAACAATTAACAAATTCTTGTTCAAGATACAATCAAACACAAAATAAATGGAACCCAGGTGAGGTTCCTTACGTCTTCTTTCCCTTAAGTAAGCAGTATCTTTGGGTCTTTTAATATAGTTTGAGAGCATTTTTCCTTAAGCAGAAACTTGAAATCAGAGATTAACACTGATGGGGTCTTTCTTAAGACTAAGCAATGATTTTTCTATATGTTATACTCATTCAAATACCATTTTCTTTTCTTCTTTATTTGGCTTTTGGAGATAGAGTCTTGCTACATAGTTCAGGCTGGCCGTGAACTCACTATGTAGCCCAGGCTGACCTGAAACTTATGGTGATCTTCCTGCCTCAGACTTCTGAGTGCTGGGATTACGGAGGTAAAGCACTATGCCTGGTTTCACTTTCTTATAGTAATTGATATGTATGCATTCAACAGGAGTGGCAAACATAAAGCCAAGAATATTCAATTTTATCTGAAAGATACATTTTAAAACTTTTTAATAAGAAAATACTAGAGGTAGCTTAAAATTTTATTTAAGTTTATATGAAGCTTGATTTCCTATATGCTATGGTTCTCAAATTGATTAAGCAGTATATTAGATGAAAACATTCTACTTATCACTATCAGGTATCACTTAATTTTGTTTTTCACTCTTTATTATATGAAAATTTTTTTCAAATAAAGAGAAAGGAAAACAATTATAATGAAGCTCCATGTATCTAATGCAGTTTTGACAATTACCAATGCATAATTACATATATATTTCTACCCATTTTTGTTCTATATTATTTTATTTTAGGTACCAGGAATCGAACTCAGGGCCTCATCCTCATGCTTGCCAGCAGGCACTGTGCCACTGAGCTACATCACTGGCACTATTATATTATCTTAAATAACCCTAGATACCATACCATTTATACATAAATGATAGATATCTAAATAAGTCTTTTTTATTAATAGAACAATAATATCCTTATAACTCCTAAAAATAGTCTTTTAATATAAAAAGCACCAAATATTTTATTGGTAACTTTATTCAAAAAGAATGTTGCTGACAATACTATTCAGACTAAATTAAATTATTTTCACTAAGTTAACACTTCATAATCAACAACTTGGAAAAGTTCCAAAATCTAACCAAGATTTTATTAGAATCACAACTCCTGTAATGACATAACTTTGTAAGCTATGCCTATGTGGTTCAAAATCACTGTGCCAGGACACTTTATCAATAAGTAATGGATAATTTGGGAATAAATAAATTACCAATTAACAATCTCACCTATATTTAAGAGGAAACATTAAAGATTCCAAGGCTCTACAGGCATCACTAAGTCTCTGGAAACTTGCAGAATGGAAGAGAACCTTATTTTCTGTGAGGACTGCACAAAAGAGGCTGAGGACATTTTGAATTCCTGAAATCACAAGAGCAAAGGTGGACCAAATGCATTTAATTGTATTTGCGTAGCCAAAAATTATAAACTTACAATGACATGTAAAAAAAAGCCAGTATTTGGGGGAAATATCTGGCTAAACTATAATTCTCCATAACCTATGGGTATCCATTTTTCCAGAATTTTTTGCCTTCATTCTTCAAATTAGTGTAACCCTCACTGAATGTATTTGTTGCTTGGAAATATACAATTACTTTTTTTTTTTTTTGAGTAGTCAGAAGTTCAAAGATAGGTAAGTTGTACTAAGTGGTTGATGGGGTGGTCTGCATAATCAAAGGGGTAACAAAAATGAACTTTGAATTAAAAAGCATTCTAATTTCTTTTTCCACAAAGAAATTGGGAACCTATAAAATGGTAGAAAGGGTAACATGCACTGATCAGTACAATGACCAATAATATTTACTGAATTAAAACTATTTACTGTTGTAAACATTTAACAAAAGCATTGAGATTTAAATACAATCTTTGACAATTCCAACAAAATAAGTGGTATGTTTAAAAAATAAAGCTGATGAGCAATAGATCCATTCTATATATTTTCTTTCAACAGTTTCAGAATGAGAAATAGCACGGTATTTTTAAAAAGTATGTAACAAAGATTGTTCTACAGTTACTTTCTTTTCAACTTCATTCAAAGGTCTGTATTTAAGTTCTGGCACTCTTCTAACTTTCTTCCCCTTTAAAGTCTATTTGTCTGATGTTCATAATGATGTTTCTGTCAATTATTAACTACACAGACAACAGTAGTTCCAAAAGATTATAATGAAGTCCATCTACACTGTAGCTGTCTTAACATTGTTGAAGCTGGCATAAACAAACTTACGAGGTTGCCCATTGAATAAAGATATAGCAAACACAATTGTGTACAGTACATAATACTTGATAATAATTGCTATATAACTGGTTTGTGTATTTATACTATATTTACTCCGGATACATACATGCATAAGAGGCTTGTTTACAGCAAGAATACTTTACATGTGCTATTTTGGCCTTATAATGTATCACATGAAAATTGTACAATGTTAGGTTAATTTGAATAATGCTGTTTGATCGTGTGTTCTAATTTGAGTCTTCTTGTTGTATTTATATCAATGTTGGTTCATTGCATTTTTCTTTAAAAATATCCTTTCTAAGGTGAAAGACAAGTTGTTGCATCTGGCTCCCCCTACAACTAAAAAAGAGCCACAAGCCCTAGTAGACCTATTTGGATTTTGGAGGCAACATGATCCTTATTTAGGTGTTTTACTCTGGCCCATTTGCCAATGCTAGTTTTGCGTGGGGCCAAGAATAAGAGAAAGCTTCGTAAAAGGTCCATATATAGATGTAAAACAGGCTATGTTATGCGGATAACAAGCTTGTAAATGCTTATTTACTGTGTCCCCTAATTGAATCATTTTGTCTTGTGCGTGATTTAATCTCATGTTGTTTGGTATGCTGTGGCTCTAGGTGCAACAGGATATTAGTCTTTCTTTCTTCACTATATAGTATAGGTATGAAGTGGGTTGTATCACCTACATTTTGTATGTTTCTATAAATATGTATACTTCATGATGTTTGCACAATGATGAAATTGCTTAACAAAGCACTTCTCAGAATATATTCCTATTCTTAAGAGACACATGATGATATGACCACACCAATTTTGTTGTTTTTGTAATTTGCTTGATATATCTCTATTTTTTTACTTTATCCTTTCTCAATTTCTTGTAAAAAATTTACTTTTACTTGGGATGGAACCCAAGGCCTCACACATGCTAGGTAAGTGTTCTACCACTGAGCAACATTCCCAGCCCCAGTGTATTTTTTTTACTTGGTTTTTAAAATTTAACTAAATTGGCCAGGGATATAGCTCAGCAGAACAAGAGTCTGCCTGGCAAGGGTGACGTCCTGAATTTCCTGGTTCCAAAAAAAAATTAACTGAATTATACTATATATCTACATGATGTAGACACTACATAAATAGGATCTTAAATAAATAAGCCCTAGTAGACCTATTTGGATTTTGGAGGTGTAAAAATGTAACACTAAAAAAGTAAAGACATGTGGGAAAAGAGAAGGGAAAGGAGAAATTTTGTATGTATGTATATACAGGATAGTTAACATAGTTGTTCTACTGTCTTCTATTTCTTTGCTGAAAGGAACTGTTAATGAGTCCTTGATTGATCAATATTGTATGTCTCTGTTTTCACGAGAAACCACTTTGAAGATATCAATATGTAATACAACAAGCATTGTTAATTTCCTACCACTTTGTAACTCTGTATTGTTTGTACTGCTCTTTTGCTATTTTGTGAAAGGTCTGTCTGTTAATGTTTTCCTTTTATTTTTAAAATTAAAAAAAAAAGGTAAAGACAAGTCTCAGATGAAGACACTACCTACAAAGTGCACAAATGGAAAAGGTTAGGTGTGAAAAAATTTTTAAGCCCATAGTAGCATATAAATTTACAATTTGCAGAAGAGTAAACCAAAAGAGGAAATGATATGCATATGAAAAAAAGGCTCCAATGTCTCTAGTAATAATTTTTTTTTTTTTTTTTTTGCAGTGCTGGGGATTGAATCTAGGGTCTTGTACATACTAGCAAGTGCTCTACCAAGCTATATCCCCAGCCCTTCTAGTAATAAAAAATTTAACCTAATAAATCAATGACATATGATTTCACAACTATCACAGCAGCCAAAATTTAAGCCTGACAATTGTATTTCTATGACTTTGGGGAAGAAAAGGAACTATGATACATATTGCTGTGAAGGGTATGAATAAAGTTAGTATGCATATACCTTATACCCTAGCTATTACAGCAGTTCTAGACATTCTGTTACTAGGCATTTACCACAGAAACATTCTTACATTTGCCACACAAGAGACAACTATAAAGCGATAGACTACTGAAATAATGAAAAAAAGCACACATCCTAAATATAAAATGAATAAACTCTGATAAAATAATATTATGAAATTATGGTACTCAGTGATTGAAGGTAGCAAGTGTTGACAAAAGTTAAAATTTATTATTCAAAATTCACAAAACTAAGTATTAAAGAAATTTAAATACAACTTTCAAGTGGTATGAATTTTTGGTAAGTTTGTACCATTTATACTATACTTGTGCATATAATATAGATTACCTAGCAAGACTTTGGTATACCTATATAACAATGAAAACGAGTAGGCCAGCAGTAGAATATCAACATGAATATAATATTGAGTGAGGAAATTACAGTGCATAATGAGTGCTTAGTACGACAGCATTATATGTCAGAATCATACAAACCACAGCTGTTTATGGCTTACATAAATGTAAACATAAGGTATAAAGATATGTTTGAGACTAACATTAAATTCAGTATAGTATTTATCTCTGAAAATGTAAGCATACACGTTAATTCACATTTATGATGCTGTCTTTATTAAGCTAAATCATGAATGTATGGATTTTTCAACATTTCTTTGGAATAATTTATAGAAAAGTAACAGGTATAAGAATAGTAGGTCATGGTGGCAAATGTCTGTAATCCCATTATGCAGGAGGCTGAGGCAAGATTGGCACAAGTTCAAGGCCAGCCTAGGCTACATAGTGTCTCACAAAACAAAACAAAACAAAAATACACAGAATAAACATACAGTCAATATATCATAATTAATCTCTACTGTTAAGATTTTGTTCCATTTGCTTCATTATTTGTACCCACATGCTAAAGCAGCCATGAAGGCTCATTCTCTGTCCCCACAAATACATGTGATTTTTTTCTGAGCCAACTGAATGTAGGGTGTATACACCTTCATATTTACCCCTAAATACTTCAGTTCATTTTCCTAAGAAAAAGATATTCTCTTACATACCCACAGTAGAGTTATCACCTTCAGCAATTTTAGCACCAATATAATACTTAACATCTAATCTACAGTATTCTAATTTTGTCAGCGGACTCAAATAATATTCCTTATGAGCCTTATTCCTCCAGTCAGGGTTCACTCTAGTATCAGATATCCCATTTAATTTTCATATATTCTTAGTCTCGTTCAATATGAAGCATTTCCACAGCTTTTTTTAAAAAATTATTGAAATGATATTCACATACCAGAGAATTAACTACTTTAAGGTGCACAATTCAGTTACACTTAATACGTGCACTATGTTGTAAAATGACCACCTCTATCTAGTTCCAAAACATTTCATCACTGCATAAAGAAAGCCTAGATCCAGTAAGCAGTTGCTCTCCACTCCCCTCATACACTGTTCCTAATAATCACCAATCTGTATTCTTTCTACATAGATTTACTTGTTTTGGAAATTTCATATAAATGGAATCATACAGTATGTAACCTTTGTATACGGTGGCTTTTTTCACTTACTATATTTTTTCAAAGTTCATTCTTCTTGTAACATTTACAGTACAGTACATGATCCCTTCTTATGGATGAAAAATATTCTATTGTGTGAGTATACACTATACTTTTTAGTATATATGTGCATACACAGAGTGAGCCAAAAGTATATACATACTTCAGGAAAAGAAAAATAGTATGATGTGTTTTCAGCAGATGGTGTTACCTGCATAGGGGGGGATTCTATAGGCTGTCGTGTATCACAGAAAACCCACTACACTTCTGGCTCTTAGAGAAAAAATTGAAAATGCATGTGCAGCAGTCTCAATGACCAACATTACCCAAGGAACAGTTTGCCATACTAATACAGGTCTGGAAGCTAATGGCCACCACTTTGAGTGCCTTTTGTAATTATAGAGACCAAAGGTAACTTCTTTTGATCTTGATGTCTCAATAAACTTAGTATTAAAATATTTATATGTTTTTCTTTTCCTGATGTATACATTTTTCAGCAGACTCTGTATGTATTGTATTATACACACAAATGTTGTACTTTGTGTATAAAGACAAGCCCACTCCTGTTTGGCTATAGTAGAGGTTTTTTTTTAAAATGAATATGCATATACATGTTCCTTTAATCTTGTTGCTGCTGCTTTGAAACAGTGTCTCACTAGTTACTCCAGGCTGCTCTGGAACCTGCTATGTAGTCTTGAACTCTTGATCCTCCAGCTTCATCTTCCTATGTGCTAGAATTTCAGGTGGTGCACCCAGTTATATGTGTGAGTACCTGTTTTCAATTTGGGTATATACCTAAGAGTGGCAAGGTTATATGATAATTCTCTACTTAATTTTCAATTCACTGTTTTATAAAGCAGCCAAATTATTTTGTTTTTATTTAATTTAATTAATTAATTTATTTATTTTTGCCTTTTTGAGACAGGGTCTCACTATGCAGTTCAGGCTGGCCTTGAGCTCACTTTGTAGTCCAGGCTGGCCTTGAACTTACACTTCCCTAATGACTGATTTACACTTCCCTAATGACTAATGATCTTGAGCATCTCTTCACATGATTTATGGGACTTTGTATATATTCTTTGTAAACGTGTATTTTAATAGGCAATTCATCTAATTTTTAATAGTTATCTGTACTTCTGTTGTTGAATTCTAGTGATACCTTATATATTCTGCATACTAGCTCTAAAAGAATTTTATGATTTTAATTCTTACATTTAGGTCATTAGTTCATTTTTACTCAATTTTTGTACACAGGATAGGGTAAGGGTACAACTTTATTCTTTTCACTGTGGATATCCAGTTTTCTGTTACCATTTGTTGTAAAGAATACTTTTTCCTATTGAATGGTGACTATCTGACTATAGATGTATGAGATCTGACTATAGATGTATTTTTGCATGTGTACATTGGGGTTCAAACCCAGAGCCTTGCGTGTGCCAGGCAAGTACTGTTGCCACTGAGCTATATGCTCAGCTCACACTGTTTGCTTACTAAAACTTTGCAGTAAGCTCTGAAGTCAGAAAAATTGAGCTTTCAAATTATATTTCTTTCAAAACTGCTTTTGCTATTGAGTACTTTAAAATTGTATATATATTTGAGGATCAGCTATTTCTATTTCTAGAAAAGAAAGGACACTGAAATTTTATTAGGGAATACACTAAATTGCTTTGGTTAGTACTGATATATTAACAAAGCAAGTCTCCCAATCCATGAATAAATACAAGTCTTCTTTAATTTCTTTAGACCACAAGAACTCTTTTTTGGATATATTATAAACAGAATTATTTTAATTGCCTTTACTGCTAATGTACTTTTCCTTTTAACAATCCTTTTCCAAATTGAAGAACACTGAGTGTGGTCATTCATGGCTATATTCCCAGCATTCTAAGAAGCTGAGGTATGAGAAGTTTGAGCCTAGTCTGGGTTACCTAGTGACTTAGTAGGACCTTGTCTCAAAATTTTAAAAAAGGCTAGGGTAAAGGCACTAAATTCAATCCCCAGTATGGCCAAAACAAATTAATTAATTAACTTAAACAATATTTAGTCCACTGCTGTAAAAAAATAGTTGGCCATAATCTGCAAACCACTGGTCAAAATGTTTCTCTTCTAGTCAGCATATAATTGGGATATTCCTTTCTAAAAGCCTGTCTGCTAATCTCTGTCTTTTGATTGGAGTGTTTGAGGCATTTACAGCTAATGTAATTAAGGATCTGGCAGATTTATGCCTATGATTTACTATGTCTTAAGTCTTTCTTTTCGTTTGTTCGTTCGTTCGTTCGTTCCTTCCTTCTCTCCCTCCCTTTGTGTGTGTGTCTCTCTCTCTCTCTCTGATAGCAGGATTTGAACCCAGGGATTCTCGAATGACATGTAGCTACAAACCCAGCCCTGTATGCCACAGTTTTTGGAGACACAGTCTTAGTAAATTGCCTAGATTTGACTTAAACTTTTAATCTTCTTGCCTCAGCCTTCTAGAGTATCTGGCGTTATAAACATGTACCATCATGCTTAGTCCCTTAAGTGTTTTTGATTATTTTTTATTCCTACTTTACTGCACTTTTAAATTTGTTTTAGCTTGTGGTGGAACCTCTGGGATGGAGCATAGTGGGGAAGTCCTTAGGTCAATGGGACAGTTGCGTGACCCTACTTGTCTTCTCACTCTCTGCTGCTAGTTCAAGATGTAATTCTTCATTTGCTCCCACAACTCCAGCTGCCATCATCTTTACTGTAAAGTGATATAGTAAAGGAGCAGGACCATCCAAGCCTATGCTATTATAGCATTTGGATGCTGAACTTCTAAAACTGTGAGCTAAACACATCTTTTCTCTTTATAAATTAGTTGTTTTGAGAATTTTATTGTACCAATGCAAAAGTAACTTATACACTATGCTCAAAAGCTACTTTGATTAGTTTTTGCCCTTTTCAGTGTGGTTATGCTATTCATGTGAAAGACATGGAGTTTGTTTCCATATGCTTTAACGTTTGTTTATTTATTTATTTATTTGCTTACATATGTTTTAAGATAGTCTTGTTTTTCTCTTCTCATTAATTATATTTATGTAATTTTGTTTCTAGAATATATAAGACAAACACACTTTCAGAGATCAAAACTATACATGAAGTTATACTCAGAGATGTGTTACTTTCCTGAATTAATACTATTTTTCCAATGCCAATTCTTACTTTATATAATGTACTACTGTTAGGTAAAACATTGTGGGGGGCCAGTAGGTGTGTACAGCTTGGGACTCTGTATTAGCAATTTGAGTTATTTATAAAAAGTTATATTTTTTAAAAGTCTGTGGATATGTTAGTTTTTATCGTTGCTGTAATCGACAAGAGTAAGAAAGGACTTAAGATATAGTAAATAGCAAAATGGTAGATATAAATAAATCTACTATATCAATAATTACATTAAATTTGACTGTTTCAAACATATTTTTGAAAAGATAGAGATTGCCAGACTGGATACTTTATCAGAATATTAAATTCATAGCATTATTGTATCAGATATATTGTGAAGGCAGGAATTCAGTCATAAAGGATTCTTTCCCAATTAGACTGTTGTTAGTTTTCCATCACTGTGACAAAACACCTGAGATTAACAATTTCAATGAGGAAAAAGATTTTTGGTTCATGGTTTCAGAGGGCTCAGTTCAGCGTTAGCTGGCTCTATTGAATTTAGGATGAGGATGAGGTAGAAATGTCATGATAGAAGGGTGTGGTGGTAGAAAGCTGCTTACCTCATGGTAACCAAAAAGGAGGGGAAGGAAGGGATGAAGGGAAAAAGGAAGAGAAAGAAGAAAAAGAAGAAGAGGAGAAGGAGGAGGAGGAGAGAAGGAGGGAGAATGCATATGGTAGGGAGGGAGGACAGGAACAAGATAAACTTTTCAAAGCCATGCCTCCATTGATCTGCTTCATCCAATTAGGTTCCATTTTCTGAAAAGACCTCTGAGCTATGAATTAATGGATTTATCCATTTGATCCAATCATTTCTCAAAAGTTCATCAGCTCAAAAGGCTTAATTTAGCACATGAGGGACATCTTAGTTCTAAACCATAATAATTAGTTTACACTATCAAAGGGGAAGAATGTGCTATACTTACAATGACAGGATAGGATAGATGTTTCAGAACTTAGAAATAAGTTAGGGACAATATTCTAGTATGAAGGCAAATTTTACATTGTTCCCAAAAGTAGTAGTGTAAAAATCAATTTTCCCATGCCTAAATGGGGTATTACTTAAGTTCCATGTTCTTCAGTGTCATATGCTTTAAGTTTTACATAATTAGTAATTTTAAATTTTAAGAACTTATACTAATGATTTTATTCTTAAATAGCTATATTTGTTGCTATGTTCACAGTTTTACTGTTATTTAGAAATTCAATTTCTTTGAATTTCTTAAGTCATAAGCAGCTTTCTATATAATCTTGAATTATTTCCTAGTCTTCTGTCAACCAATATCCATCCAAACCTGAACACAACAATGGTACAGAAATATGAAAAACATTCCAGGAATAATTACTACTGATTTCACTACAATAGTACATACACATCCTGTTGATTATTCAAAGAATAAACCATTCTGAAAACGTGCTTCCTGATCTCAATTTTCTGGAAGGTTTAATGTTCCAAAATTCATTGCTTCAAACATTAACATGTATTTGCTTCCTGTTTTGAAAGAAAAAAAAAAACCCTACCTTTTCTCCAGAATTCTCCTTTTTATTGAATAATAATATGTTGCACAAATAGAACACTGCGTCTTGGCTTTCAAATGGGTAAACTGAGGAATGGGTCATGCTATGAAGATGTGATATATTTTGGAAAGCCTTACATAATTTATTATAGTCCTACATAATTTATTACAGTCCTATAATACTATAATTTATTATAGTCCTTTATCCATGGAGAAGAAAATAGTGTAGTACCAATCATGGCTTATAAGAAGTTATGAAAAAGGGTATTTCTTTCAACCAATATTTATGCATTATCTACTATTTTTCAGATATAGGAATGTAGGACTGAAAAAAGATCTCTACCTTCACAGATGAAGATTTACATATAATTTTGTATATTATCACTTAGAGGCAATATTTGGTATTTACAAATTTAGCATGTTATTTCTACATATGTTAGATATGGGAAATCTCAGTTAAAAAAAAACTTTGGCTGAGTTGAGAAACTGAAAAGGGCATATTTTTTTAATTTTTATTTTAAAGAGAATAGTAAATAAGAAACAAGCAAAGAAATAGAACAGCAGCAGCATACCAGTATCATAAACATAAAACAAATCAAAGCAGGAACATTCAAAGTGACAAAGAGTCTCAAGACAAAATAATATGAATCAACAGGGGTTGTTACATTACATACCACTATCCTCAACTTCATTGCTCAGATTACCAGATGTAAGAATGAAAGACTGCTCAAATCATCATGGGGAATAAGAAAATAGTTCTTTGATAAAACAGTACAGATAATACAGACCTTCACTAGACAAGATGGTAGGAGTTTGCCATTGTAATGCAACTACATATTGTTACCTTCAAAACAGCTGCCCAGACCACCAGACACAAACATGCACAATCAGAACATAAAAAACTGTAAGCATTAACTGTTAATTTCAATATACCATCAGATATCAGCAATACACTTACTGCAGCTATATATATGTGTGTGTGTGTATATATTGTATACATATATGTATATATGTACACATATGTGGGTATATGTGTGTGTGTGTATGTATATATATATATAGAGAGAGAGGGGGGGGGAGAGAGCTATAGTGTTCCTTCTTTTTCCTTCTTTCCCTCATCCCAGTCATTCCCTCCCATGCACAATTTCTTTCCCTTTCCTATCACCCATTGTATGTTTTGAATTTTACCTAGTCTTTCACATTTCTACACCAAGGAAACAATATGATGTTTACACATATGGGTCCAATTTATTTCATTTATCAGTATGGTCTTTAGTTGCAT
>NW_004955414.1:25714649-25726607 GCF_000276665.1 Chinchilla lanigera
ATTTCTTCAGGATCTGTAGTGATTTTGCCCCTTTCACTTTTTATTGCATGTATTTCAGTTTTTCTTTCCTTTTTAAAATAATGATGGCTAGGCGTTTATCTATTTTATTTATTCTTACAAAGAGCCAATTCTTTGATTTATTAATTCTTTGTATTTTTTTTAGTCTCCATTGTGTTAATTTCTGCTCTGAGCTGTATAATTTCCTGCCTTCTTTGGGCTCTGTGTCTGACTTGCTCTTCTTTTTCTATGAACTTGAGGTGCAGCATAAGATTGTTTATTTTTCCTTTTCTATTTTCCAAAGGTGGAGTTCATCGCTTTGGATTTCCCTCTGAGGACTGCTTTCATTGCATCCCACAGGTTCCTGAAGGTTGTATCTGCATTTTTGTTTAATTATAAATAGTGTTTAATCTCTACTTTGATTTCATCTGTGACCCACTGGATGTTCAGGAGGACATTATTTAATTTTCCAACTGTTTATGGAGTTTCTTGTTTTCTTTTGTCATTAATTTCCAATTTCATTGCACTATGGTCTGATAGTATACATGGGATAATTTCAATTCCTTTGTATGTACTTAAACATGTTTTATGTAGTAGTATATGGTCTATTTAGAGAACATCCCAAGCGCAGTTGAGAAGAATGTGTATTCTGATGCTGTTGGGTGGAACACTCTGTAAAGGTCTACTAAGTTCATATGTTCACATGTTTGGTTAAGTTTTGTTATTTCTTCCCCAATTTTTTGTCTAGTTGATCTATCTCTCTTTGTGACAATGGTGTGTTAAAGTCCCCTGTTATGATTGTGTTGCTACTTATTTCATTTTTCATGTCTGTTTGAATTTGTCTTATATAGGTGGGTGCTCCTGTATTTGGTGCACAGATGTTTACAACTGTTATCTCTTCCTCCTGAAGCTTCCCCTTCACAAGTATGTAGTGATTTTATCTCTTTTGATTGTTTTTGGTTTGAAGTGCATGTTGTCTGCAAACAGAATAGCTACACTCGCTTTATTCTGGGTTCCTGCAGCATGGAGTATTGTTTCCCATACTTTAATTTTCAGTCTTTGAATTTCCTTTTGAGTTAAATGTGTTTCTTGTATACAGCATATAGCTGGGTTTTGTTTCCTAATCCACTCTGCAAGTCTTCTTCTTTTGGCTGGTGCATTGAGACCATTTATATTGATGGTTGTAACTGATACGTACTGGCTTATCTTTGTCATGGTACTTTCCTGCTGTTGGATCCTCCTTTTTCCCCCTCAATTGCTTGCTCTGCTTGTGGTTCCTTTCTGTTGTTGTTCTTGAAGTTGTGGTCTGTTTTATCTCTTTCTAGTATATCTTTTAGTACTCTTTGTAGGATTGGCTCGGTGTTCATGAATTTCAGTTGTTCTTTATCATGAAAATATTTTCTTTCTCCATTAAATTTGAAAGATAGCTTTGCATGGTACATCTATCTGGGTTGGAAGTTTTTTTCTCCCAGTACCTGAAATACTTCACTCCAGGCTCTTCTTGCCTTGATGGTTTGTGTTGAGAACTACGGCATGATTCTGATAGGCTTTCCTTTATAGGTGATCTGTTTCTTTTTTCTAACAGCTTTTAGTATTCTGAGCTTTTGGTGAGTTTCTGGGATCTTGATCACTGTATTCTGGGTGTAGATTTATTTTGGTTATGATTAACTGGAGTTCTATATGCTTCACTTATCTGGATGTCCAATTCTTTTATCATGCCTGGGAAATTTTCTGCTATTATTTCTGCAAATAGTCTTTTTATGTCATTTGTGTTGACACCTGCTGTTTCATTAATACCTCTTAATCTGATGTTGTTTCTCTTTGCTTCATCTTGCAGTTGTTGAATTGTTGTTTCCTGGTTCCTTATTGTTTTTAAGAGATCTCTCCTTTCACATTCATTAGTGGCAATGCTGTCTTCAAGGTCTGAAACTCTGTCTTATGTTTGTTCAGGTGGTTTTGCAAGCTTTCAGTGGAATTTTTAAGTTCCTGGACACCTGTTTACATCTGTTTCATACTTTCTAGTTCTTTTCTATATTGCTCACTCAAGGTTTCCATGAGTTGTCTATGCTCTTCTATTTTCTTATCTATGTCATCTTTGGACATGCTGAACAGTTCTTTCATTATTGTTGTCATTTCTTTTCTCACCTGAGACATTACTTCTGATCTGATGTGTTCTATGGCCTGATGGAGTTGTTTCTTCACTTCAGCTGCTATCATTTCAGAAACTTCAGGTGTATGACTTCCAGGCTCTTTTGTGTTGATGTCTCCTGGGCTTGTTTTGGGTTGTGTGGAGGTCTGGGATTGCATTTGGTCCTTTGTTTTGTCATCTTGGAAGATCCAGAGGCTTCCTGGAGTGTAGCCTCACTCTCCTGATTGTGTGTGAGTGGCAGGGAGAGAGTCTGCCCATCCGCAGTGTTCAGTGCAGTCCCTGTGCTGGTGAGTGTTGGCAAAGTGGGGTCCCAGATGCTCCTGAACTTTGTTGCATTCAGTTGGCTCCCAGGCGTGTGTGGGAAGGGCAGCGGAAGCTCACCAGAGTTCCTGAGACTGTCTGGAGTTCGGCCCAGCTCCCACTAGAGTGGGGGGAATGCAGCTCGTGTTCACTGAGGCTTCAGATATTGCCCAGGACAGCGCCTGCTTCCCACACTGGAAGGGGAGGGTGATGGTGGACTCCTCGAGGCTGCTGACTCTGTCCAGGTTTCTGCGGAGATCCCCGGGCGGGTGTTGGTGGGGGTTGTGAATTCTTCCGGCAGTGGCTACAAAGGCCCCAGAAGTTATCCAGGGCTCCACGTGCCTAACCCACTAGTGGGGCAGGCACCAGAGTGGCTCACTGGGGTTCTTAAAAGTGTTTGGCATTCAGCCCAGCACCCCCAGACACACTATGGGCATGGCCAGTAGCCACTGTGGCCCCAGAGGGTTCCCTGGGTTCTGCCTGCCTTGCACCCTGGTCAGGGATGCAAAGCCGCGCCTCACAGGGCTTCCTGAAGTTGTCAGGGATTCAGCCCAGCCAAGGCAGACACATTGTGGGTGTGGCCAGTAGCCCCCAAGGCCCCAGAGGGTGCCCAGGGTTCCGCTTGTCTTGCACGTTGGTCAGAGAGGCACCGCTGTGCCTCACTGGGCTTCCTGAAGATGTCTGGTATTCAGCCCCACCGCTGTCCAGGTTTCTGCCTGGTCCCAAGCTCATGTGTGGGGTCGGAAGAAGCTCACATGAGTTCCCCAAGCCATCCAAGGTGCAACTCCACTCTGACAGACCGAAAAGGGCGTATTTTTAGGGTTACAAATACAGGCTTAAATACAACATGAATTAAATATATTTTATGCACATATAAACAGAGCTCAGCAATGTGGGAACCTCTAAATATAAGAAGTCAATTACCAAATACACATGAGCACAAAGAATTCAAATCTAAAACTGTGTATATTCCAAATAGGAGTCCATAAAAGGCCACCTCAACCAAAAGTATAAAAATATAGAGCACATTTCCTTCCTTCTTGAACACAGTAATTGGTTTTCTTTCTGGGTCTAGGATAATCACATTAAATTAGCCCAGATTTCCAATTTGTGCTTGTTCTGATTAACCAGGTTTTTATCTAACTTTACTTCTAAACTCAATAATCAGGAAGCAAAAAAGCCTTGGGAGTTAAGAAGCAAACACTAGAAAAGGATAAATATTATTCAAGAAACAAAAGAGAGCACTGTCCTAGCAAAAATAATTCTTTTAATTAAAACTTCTTCCTTTCTTTTTCCCTTTTCTTTCTTCATCCACTATTAAGTCTCTACTGAACTACTGAGATGTATACATATAATTCTAGGGATGGATAAAAAGAAATTTGAGATCAGTTCTTAGAAACTAACAGTTCAGTAAAGGTGGCAGATTTCCAGATGAATAAAGCACAATATAATACAGATATATACAATGTCACATGGAACACATAAAAAAGGGCTATTTATCCTGCCACCATTAAAAGCTGCATTTTATAAAAATATTAATCTCTAAAGTGCTTGTATTTGTCAACTTTCCTATCACTGGGACACAATACCCAACAACACAACTTAAAGAGGGACAGTTTAATTTGGCTCGTGGTTCCAGAGGATACAGGCCATGATTGGCTGGCCTCAAGGCAGAAACATAATGGTGGAAGAGCATGACAGGCCAAGCTGCTTAGCTCATGCTGGTCAGAAAGCAGAGCCAGAAAAGTGCACCGAAGAGGAAAGCACCCAGGACACACCTACATGACTGCCCAGAAGTCTGCTTTACTAACCTTCTAGGCAGCTCTCAAGGCAATCAAATTGACAATTCAGTTTAACTGCTCCAGTGATAAAGGAGCCAACTGAAATTTTAGACAAAAGAACTCAGTGACATGAACACTTTATTACAGCTATCTTGCCTCAGATCATTTGTCTTCAAGAAAGGATAACTCAATACAAAGATCTATTTAATGGTACCATTTAAGCATAAAAGGGCAATGGGAAGGACAGTTTTAAACCAGGATGCTTCTGAACTATCCTCAAATTTTATTATGTAGTAACTATATACTTCACATATGAGTCTACTAAGCATACATTAGTCAACAAGAATTCAGTCAATGACTGTCTCTTTTCAGTATTTATAAAATGTCTCCTTTACAAGATTAACACAAATATTTAATCTTTAACTTTGAAATGAAAAATAGATTTTTTTAATTCATGCTGGAGATCAAGTTCAGGGCCTTATACATGCTATCTGTCTTGGTTACTTTTCTCTCATTGCTGAGACAAAATACCTGATGCCCAGAATTAAGGAAGGAAAGGTTTGTTTAGCTTGCAGTTTGTGGAAGTTTCAGTCTATAATCAGCAGTCTCCAAGTCTATAATCAGAGGGGCACATGGCAAAAGGCAACAGTTCATGGTGGCAGAAGACAGCAGAAGCAGCAACAGCACAAGGCGGGGAGGGCAGCAAGCAGCCTCTTTCCCTCCCTTACACTGTATGCAAAACTACCCATCCCAGGGCGGGTGTAACACTCACACCCATAATCGCAACACTGGTCCCTGAATCAATCATAAACTCTAGAAGCCTGCCCCATGACTGCATGAGGCTTTGGGGGGACATCCAGACACAAACCATAACACTATCCAAGTGCTCTACCACTAAGCTACATCCCCAGACTAGCAATCAGTTTCTTAATATCATTCTGACTTCTTCCTACAGTTGTTGGCTCAGTGTTCACCAAACATCTTACTATTCCATTAATGGCTTCTCATGACTTCTTGTACTGGTACATATATACCTTTTTCTTCTGTAATGCACTTCTACTTTTTTGGCTATCAAAAGTTTGCTTATAGTAACTATATTGAACCTGTTTCTTCACTAAACTAAAGTACCTTTGGGAAAAGAATTATGATTTTTTTCATCTTTATATTCTTAGTGACTAGTACAGCACCTGGCTGTAATAACTTTGTAAATATTTGGTCAAAAATATACTTCTGTCATATCAGAAGGTGAGCATGAAGAAGACTTTATTGTAGACTTATACCATTTACTATAAGAAATTAAGCTGAACAATCTTCCTTGTAGATCCTTACATCTCTGAAGTAGACTACAGATGGCAAGCACTTTCTTCAGAAAAGTGCTCCAGAATGAACTAGTGAGGTTTAATCTGTTTCAGATCTCCAAAGAATACAGGTGATATTCAAACTGTCAAAAATAATCACAGATATAGTAAAAAATATATTTCCTATTTTCTCCTTTTCCATCTAGGGCACAATATACCATTCATAGTAATAGTATAAATTCTTCTATAGTCTAATTCTCAATCTACCTTTTTAAAACCACATAGTATTGAAAAAGAAAATGAGTATTTCATTTTTCCAGTTCTAAGTGAGAATGAGACTAATGCCACATGAACAAGCTGAGAAAACTGAAGACAGAAACACAATTGAAGGCAAGAGATTTTGTCCACTTAATGAAAAAGTACCACCCCCCCAATAAAACTACAAGCAACACATTAACCAGAGGGTTCATAAAGTTATCAACCAATATGCTTCTTAAAGATACTACATTTAAGGTAAATAATTTTTTACCTCTTAAAGCCTTTTTACCTCTGGTATTTTTTCATCTATTTCAGGAAACTGATATTTTAAAATGTTCTTACAAAAGTTCATAGAACTTAAATAATAATTACCCAGTATTATAAGTAGATGTTTTTCTAGGAGAAGACAAAAGTGAAAATACCAAAGATTTTCCATTAATATATTTAAAACCAGAAATAACCTTCTGAATAGTAAGATGTCATTACAATCAACATTTTAAGGATTTTTATGTACAAAACAAGCACAATGTTTGAAGATAAACGGAAAAAAACTTTAGCTATTTTAATAACTTTAAAAAATCTGTATGTAGTATCTTGTAGAGAATCAGCGAAGAAGTATTGTCCCAATAGTAGTTAACAAAAAACTGGTTAAATATGTATAATCAAAAAAAAAGTATGCATATAAAAAGTATAAATAGATGATACAAGATTAATATTTAGCTATGGAGCTGAAGGCTCAGATCATTTTAGTCAAAGACTTTTGAAATGTCTAATAAAGTGTATACTGTGAAAATTTGGCAAGAAGTATTCTAAAATTGGTGTGTTTCTCATTAAAATTCAAACTATAGATGAGTGGATATGAAAAAATATGAAGAGAATTTTACAAGATTATTTGGGTCAGAGTGGGACATCCATATTAAATAAGTATGGATTAGATTAAAATATTCGAGGGGCTATAAAAACCAGTTCCTGTGAATACAATCCTATTAACAAAAATAATGCCAGTTTTCTGAACTTAAAACACAAATCTTGAGTAAACAAAAATATTTCACATAGGCTGCAGTGAGAAAGAAAATGAAACAAAAAAGAAATAAAGATGATTAACAGGAAATTACTGGGAGTGAGGTTCCAGTGGCATCAGTCCACATAACTATTTCAGGCAAACCCAAACTTTTTAAGCGGTGAAAAACAAATCTTGGGGGCTGGGGATTTAGCTCAGCAGCACAACGCCTGCCTGGTACCAGAGAAAAACAAAAACAAAACAACAACAAAAAAAGAAGAACAAATCATTATCCTAATTTTTAGAAAGATGAACAAAGGAAATGCTATCATTCATTACATTAGACCTTTCACAGGAAAACTAGTCAAGGCTACAAATGAGTCTTACAGTGTTATCTACTTCCTCTCTACACTTTGTAAAATTGACTACCACCATCCCACCCCCAACCCATGTAGTGAACTCTAATGGTGAACTCTAATATTAGGCGGCTTCAGCAACAGTTTAACCAAAATGACTTCTGATAAAAGACTACTTCTAGACAGAATTATTACCACCACATGCTCTCGTAAATACAACTCTGTGCAGAGCAGTGCGTCTTTCTTTCTGCTTCCTTTTCTTATTTTTTCCCTGTTCTTCCCCAAACAGCAAATTTAGAATATAGAAAGCCAAGGAAAATTAAGCTTAAAATACTAGAGTACAATAATAAAATTCAATCTTCCAAAGTCTAACCATCTTGTATCATTCTGTACGGTGAAAATCTTTGAGATATAATTACCATTTCTTCAAGATGAGCATATTCATTCATTTATTCAATAACCATTGATGGGTTCTGTGCCTGAGGCACTATGACAGATGTACAGAACATAGAATAAGATAACAGTAGTTTTTGAAGCTTACACCTTGGAATGCCTACTTCAAGATTTTTTTATTACATGGAAAGGATAAAATCTCTAATTTGCTCAAACCATTGCATTTGTAAGGTTTTTTTTTTTTAATTAAACAAGGTACACATAAGAATTAAATAGTTTTGTAAGTTAAAAATCTTTTTCAACAAATCTTTTTACTGTAAAATAAAACACAGATATATGGCGCACACCTGTAATTTCAGCACTCAGGAGGCTGAGGCAGGAGGACTGCCACAAGTCTTAAGCCAGCCTGGGCTACATAGTGAGTTCAAGGGCAGCCTAAATGATACAGCAAGATACTGTCTCAAAAAACCAAAAACCAAAAACCCAACCCCCACCCCCACAGATATAGAAAACCACACAAGTCAAATGTATGGCTTAAAGAATGATGTTACAAACACCACCTATGTCAACAAACCAATCATTCTTTCCTGTCATAAGTAACTATCCTGGCTTTGATATTAACCACTTTACAGAATTTCAGCATCCAAAGGAACATTCCCATAGAAGTACAGATACTGTAGTTCAATCTCATGCTACAAAAACTATGTTTTTATTTTTATCTATCTATCTATCTATCTATCTATCTATCTATCTATCTATCTATCTATCTATCTATCTATCTATCTTTCTGAGACAAGCTCTCACTCTGCAGTTCAGGCTGACCTTGAGCTCATTTTGTAGCCCAGGCTGGGCTCGAACTCACAAGGATCCTCCTGCCTCAGCCTCCCAAGTGCTGGGATTACAGGTGTGCACCACCACGCCCAGCAAACTGTGTTTTTAAAATCTCTTTCAATCTAGAGATTCTTCCTCTCATGGCCTTTCTCTATAATTTATACACTTATTAAAGGACTTGGGGCATTTGAATAATAGTTTCTAAAATCCTAGATTTTGATAATTATATTTTCTTGGTGTAATTGAACAAGCTCTGTCTTCTGCTTTTTTCTGTCATGAGACAGATAAAAATATAGATATTGTGGGGCAAGGCTGGGACCCACTATTATTATTTTCTTATGATGCTTAGAGATCACAGCTGTTGGTGCTCAGATCTTCAACTGTTCAAGCTTGGAAATCTTTTCCATTTACTCATCAAAATACTTCTAAAAAGAAATAATTCCCCTCATCTACTACATTTATTAGGTTGCTATGATTCTTTTTCCTTTACTGGTTAGTTTTCAGGATAACAAACTGGCAATCTGTCATGTTCTTTTATAGTCTAATACGATGAATTCATGAATCCTAACACATTTGAGGGGTTTCAACCAATTGCAATTATAATTTTACAAACTCAAATGCTACCATTTTAGATCAAGCCTCTTTAAAATGGCTCCTGGGTTATTTTGCCAAAACTCTAATAGTTTCTTGTTTACTGAAGTATGATTCATATGGCATAAAATTCACTGTTTAAAGTGTACTGTTGAAAGTGCACAATTCAATGATTTCTAGTATACTCAACTGGGCATGCAACCATGATTAGTATCAACCCAGAACAATTTCATTACCCATCAGAAATCCTGTATCCATTTGTTGTCACTTCCAATTTTCCCCCAGTTCACCCCCTGGTAACTAGTCTACTTTCTGTCTCTATAATTTGTCTATTATGAACATTTCATATGAACAGAATCAAACAATATGTGGCCTTTTCTGTCTAGATTCTTCCACTTAACCAATTTTCAAGATTTATCCACATTGAAGTATGAAAAATACAGCACTTCTTTTTATGGCTGAATATTTTTCCACTCTATGGATATAAACATATAACACAATTTTTTTTATCCATCTATTTATTCCTGATTGCCACTCAAGTTGTTTCCATTTTTGTCTATTATGTATTACTGTTTCCATGAACATTCTTATAAAATTTTTGAGTATTTCTAAAATTTTCTTTTAGAATTTGATATGCTTTTATAGGTATATATACCTAACAAACTATCACCACTATTAAAATTCTAAACACAAATTATCCAAAAAGTTTCAAGTCCCTTGTAATCTCTGTCTTTTTACCCAGAAGGCAACCAGAAACCTGTTTCTGTCACCATAGAGACTGCATTTTTTGGCTTGCAAATGGGTTGCCATTATTTATATATTTACTTTTAATATAGTACAAGTAGATATTAATAAAGATAACAAAAATAATCTTTTTACTTCTATAAAAAAAATTTCATAAGAAAGTAATTAAGAGAATAACAATGGTTACTAAACGGTGTGCATGATCTTAAAAGAATGGGTCAAATGTTAATCAGA
Source organism: Chinchilla lanigera (assembly GCF_000276665.1). Lineage (NCBI taxonomy): Eukaryota > Metazoa > Chordata > Mammalia > Rodentia > Chinchillidae > Chinchilla > Chinchilla lanigera. The sequence goes on from NW_004955414.1 coordinate 25,724,582, forward strand.
CTACAAGGGGATATGTCCTCCTTGATTTCCTTTTTCAGAGTGATGTAAATGTTACTGAGGTCTTTCACTTTCTTGGTTAGGTTAATGTCTAAGTATTTAATTTCTAGATGCTACATGAATGCTACTGTTTTCTTGATTTCTTTCTCAGTGACTTCATTATTAGTGCATGGGAATGTTACTGATTTTTGAGTGTGTATATCTTGGGACATTGCTGAGTTTATTAATTCTAAGAGTCTTTTTGTGGACATGTTTTGTAAGTAGGGGATCCTATCATCTGCAAATAACGATACTATGACTTCATCCTTTCCTATATGTATCTTTTATTTCTTTCTCTTGCCTGATTGTTATGGTTAATGTTTTGAGAAGTATGTTGAATAGGAATGCTGATAACGGACATCTTTGTCCATTTAGACAAAAAGATTTCAGTTTTCCCCATTTAATATGATGTGGCCAGTATCCTTCTACACCTACTTCAGGGTTTTTTTTTTAAATCATGAATGGATGCTGGATTTTGTCAAAGGCTTTTGCTATGTCGACAGAGATGATCATGTGATTTTTTATCTTTGCTTTTGTTTATGTGATGCATTATATTGGCAATGATGCATAATCTTTTTGATGATTTGTTGCATACTGTTTGCCAGTATCTTGTTGAGAATTTTTTGCACTTATCTTGATTAGGGAGACTGGCCTATAGTTCTCTTTTTTTGGTGGGGCCTTGTTTGGTTTTGGTATAGGATAATGTTAGCTTCCACGACTGATGTTGGGAGTACTCCTTCCCTCTTAATTTCATTGAAGATATTGAACAGTACCAGTGTTAGATCTTCCCTTAAGATCTTGCTGAATTCAGCAGTGAGTACATCAGGTCCTGGGCTTTATTTAGTTGGTAGGTTTTTAATTATTGCTTCAATTTTATTGCCTGTTATTGGATTATTCAAGATTTTTAAGTGTTCTTGGTTCAGTTTTGGTAATTCATATATTCTAGGAATCTCTTCATTTTTCCTGAGTTCTCCAATTTTTGACATATAGATTTTGTGAAGTAGTTGCTAATAATTTTCTAGATTTCAGTTGTATCTGTTATGATTTTACGTTTTTCATTTCTACTTGCACTGATTTGTGTTTTTTCTTTCCATCTCTTTTGTAAGATTAGCTAAAGATCTATTTTGCTTATTCTTTCAAAGAACAAGCTCTTCAACTCACTGTTTCATTGAACTGTTTTTCAAGTCTCTATTTCATCGATTTCTACTCTAATCTTCATATTTCCTTCCATGAAGTCTGTTGTAGTTCTGACAGGTTTTCCTTTATAGGTGATTTGCTGCTTTTCTCTAAAAGATTTCAAAATTCTGTTCTTGGGTTGAACGTCTCTTATTTTACTTATTATGTGGTGGGGAGTGGTTTTTTTTTTTTTTGTATCATGGCTATATGAGTTCTATGTGTCTCATTTATTTATATGTTAAATTCTCTTTCCATGTCTGGAATGTTTTCTGCTACTATTTCTGTAAACAGGCTTTTTATGTCCTTTGTGCTATCTTCTGATTTTTCATTAAACTGAATTATATTATTTGAGTCATCTAGCAGCTGCTGGCTCTATTTTTCATCTTCCGTTGTTTCTAAGGTATCTTTCATTAACTGATCACTAACCACAGCCCAGTTTTCTAGATCTGACACTGTACTCACACTGGTCACTCTGCTGCCCAGACTTTCATCTGTATATTTAATCTCTTGGATTTCTGATTGGAATGTGTTTTATGGACTCCTACTCTTCTCTATGCTGGGAGTTTACCTTTTGCATTTCTTTGGCACCACTACATTTTTATTAATGTCTTCTCTAGCCTTGCTATCTTTTGTTTCTTTTTTTTTTTTTTTAAAATTTTAAAGAGTAAAAGGATAACATAATAATAAGGGGGGCTTACCAAATTACAAAGTGGTAGGAAATTATCAATGGTTATTGTTTTACATATAGTTATCTACAAGATAGTTTCTCAGGAAAACAAATAGACAAATAATAGTGAGTTACAGACAAAAGAGG
>NW_004955414.1:25727308-25779347 GCF_000276665.1 Chinchilla lanigera
CAGATGAATGCAGTGGTCGAGTTCTTCTTGCGGCCCCGGGAATCAGACTTGGGATCTGTTTCTCTTAGTGCTGCAGCAAAAGCAGCTGCTTTTTCTCGGTCTCTTTGTTTTCTCTTCTTGGCCTCCTCCTCGTCATGGCTATAGAATACTGAGGAGGCAATTCTTACTAACATCTCAAGTGAGCCGTCTGGGGCGAAAGCCATTCTTTGTAGCATTTGATCTTTTGTTTCATTTGGGTCTTTTTTTTTTTTTTTTTTGTGGTACCAGGAATTGAACTCATGACCTTGCCCTTGCCGGGCAAGTGCTGGGCTGCTAAGCTATATCCCTGGCCTGGGTCATTCTTTGTTTAGTTACTATTTTCTTTGAACTTGCCAAGGATCTTACTGAACTGTTTTGTTACCTCCATTGATACCCCTTCAGACACTTCTGTGTAACCCCCTGATGATCAGCTTTGGGGGAAGTTAGGAAGTTTTGGAGGCACTTTTTTGTCATTTTCTCGTATTTCTATTTTTTTAATTAGTTTTTTTTTGTGCCAGGGTTTGCAGCTTTTTTGGTCCAGTACCCCATTCTGCAAGAATAAACCTCAGTCTTACTTATCACTTTCAGAAAATTCAAATATTGGCATACAGATAAAACCAACTGACAGCACCAATTATGTTACCTTGGCTATAGTAGTTAAGTCCGTGACTACAATGGCATCAAGAATGAACTGGATACTAACAAACCCTAAGAACCACTCATGAAAACAACCTTAACTAGAGCAAAAAGGTCAATGTAAACACTTAGGCAACCCTGTATTTACTATAGTGACCTATAGTGAATTAAACCACTAATTTCTCCTGGATATACACAGCAATACAAAAGCTCAAGCAGACCACTTAGACTAACCTCCAATTCCTTCAGATTTACCCTCTCTAAAGACTATACTCCCCAAACCTGTCCTCCTACCACAGAATACCTGCCTTGTGATCTTCCTGGCCTGAGATGAGCTTCTGACAGGATCTCAGGAGATCTCTGTCTACCTTTTACCCTCTCCAAGCCTGTCTCCCATGGCTGTCTCTTATCCAGTTTCTGCAGCAGGGTAATACATCAGTCCTGGAACAAAACTGTCATCCTGGGTGTTCATCTCTTTGTGTATAAGATTAATCTTTTGGTTGTCACCTCTGCTGCCCTATACTGCAGGGTACATGAGGTGCCTGTGATTAGGGAAGGAGGGTGCACTCTCTCCTCACCTTCAGGATACACAAGATGCTGGTGTTGTATAGAGATGTGGTGGGGCCTTTCTCCTCTCCTGCTCAGGCTATAAGGAGCTGGTGTTGACAGTGGTGGTGTGGTGAGGACTTTCTCCTTACCACAGGGGCACATGAAGTGCAAGTGTCTGAAGCAGAGATGGGTGGGGTCTCTCTTCTCTCCCACATGGCCTGTGAGGTACCAGTATGGGGAAAAGGCCTCTCTCCCTCCCTGTAAGTCCCACCTAGAATGTATTTTTAGAATTTAGTAAAATTAAATCATAAAGTATACATTCTTTTTTTGCCTGGTGGTTTTTCTTTAACATAATTATTTTCATTTTAATCTATATTGTATGCATCAATGCAATTCATTCCTTTGCATAATTTATTCCACTATTATGGAAAAACCACAGATTTTGTTTTATCCATTTCCATTATCAGTTATCCATTACCACTGATAAACATGTTTCCAATTTTTTACTACATAAATGAAATGAATGTGGACATTTGTGTAAAAAACACATACTATTATTTTCCTTGGGTAAATGCCTAGGAGTGGAATGGCTGGGTTACATGGTTTGCTTAACTTAAAACCAAACAGTTAACTGTGTTTCAATGTAACATACTATTTCATATTCCTATTAAAGAAGAGTAATGGCTCTAATTCCTCAAAATCTTCGCCAATATACAAGCAGCCCTCTGAAAAGCGACAACACTGAATAGACCTCTCTTTCCTGAAGAATAAGACTCAATTTGTGTGCCTTTTTTGTTGTTCTTTTCTTTTCTTTTTGTTTTTAAGACAGGGTTTTACTATGTAGCTCAGGTTGGCCCTGAACTCATAGGGATCCTCTTGCTTCTGCCTCCCGAGGCTGGGATTACAAATGCTGGGATTATGGGGGCATGCCACCACACCTGGCTTGTGTGCCTTTTTACAACTGCATTAAACTTTGCAGGCCACAGAAATTGTCTCCCTATCCCACTTCTCTGCTCTCAGTAGCTCCCAGATATTCACCTTAGGCCAGTTCACTGTTATGTTCCCAATGAAGTGACACAAAAATGTCCCTCAGGCTGCCTTCTACTCAACATCCAGAACTTGGGAAGCAAACTCCACTCTTATCTCCTCCCCGTACTCTTCAAGGTGGGAGAGATAGTTAGTGGTTTTATATTTTCTGATTTATACCACATAATATACATTTTTAAAAAAATATTAATAGATTTTAACAAGAGGACACTGAAAATGGGAGAAAAGACATACCCAACTGCTGGAACAGGAGAGCCACACTAGTGCCTGTGACAGGAAGACTATCATGTAGAGGAGTCTGAATCAGCTGCCTGTCTCCTGCACCCAAGGAAAACAGCTTCTGAAAAATGGAGAAATGTACACTTATGAAGTGATTTTAGATATTTTCTTAAAATAAAACTCCATTTGAAGTTTAATTTTAGAGCAAATGACCACGACAGCCAATTCACAGATTTAAAGGGCAATAACTTATAATCCAAAACATTCAAGTAGCTTTGTATACACCAAAAATGGTAGAAAAAAATTCAGCAACTCAAAGTTGAAAATTTATAGCAATGAGACACAAAAAAGTCACCTGCATTCACAATTGACTAAAAAATAATAAAGAGTTAAATTTAGTAACTCTAGGAAAGGCCCACATGATAATTCTGCTTCTTTAAAGTTTAAACCCAACTTTGACCAAATCCACATTTAATATTTTGTGCTAGTAACAGAGATGAGAACAGGAAGAAGATGAGAAAATATGAGAACAGGAAGAAGAAAAGAAGGTAACAACTTAAGAGAAGAAAGGGACAGTTAAAAAGATAAAGGGCAAGGAAAATGTATGACCATTTTATTATATGTAATGTATCTATCAGACTGAAGACAGTGTGACCTTTAGGGAGCTGCCCCCTTTCCTCAATAGTAGATAAAAATAAGGAAAATAAATAATCAACTAACGATTTAACAGTTTAAAGGAAAAGAGTTTTGTTTGTTTTTGATGCTGGAGATTAAGACTTAGAGCCCTGTGGGTGCTAAGCATACACTCTACCAATAAGTTACACCCTAAGTCCCAAATCCTTTTAAAGTATGGTTACTCTAGAAATAATAAACATATCATAACAGCTAAGATTCTTAGTTTTCTATTTCAGAGGCAAATGTAAGACTCTTAAGACCTACAAAATAAAGGGATCTAGTAAGAAGTGGACATAATATCACCAAAAAAAAATCTGTTTTCTTATTGTTGTCTTATAATTTTTGTCAAACTTTTTTACTTTAAGTTAATAAAAATGATGGATAACTATATACAGGAATAAGCAAAGTGAAAGAGTACATTTAAAAGTTCAGTCTAAGAAAGTGTATGTCCAGAAAATACAAAGTTCAAGTTACATAAAATATGACTTCTAATTATGTTATATGAAAGGTGAATTCTATGTTAAAATTAACTTTACAACCTAAGAAAAGAACAGAATCTTATGTGTCTAGAAAGTAAACCACAGGAACAATGCTTAACTAGGATCCTCTTTAAAACAAAAAATATTTAAAGAATTCTTTCCCTCCCTTTCTCATCAATTTACTGTACAGAAAGAGTAGTCACTCTCCATCTGACTCTCTATTCTGTTTACCTGAGACCCTCCAGCTGCTGGGACAAGACAGGCACAAAGGTTTGCAATGAGGCTTTCCAAGGAGACATTCAGACTGTCCACGTACACAGTATAAATCAGACCCAGGCAAGCCTGCAAAGAGAAGATGCATACAGTTATTTCATGGAAAAAGCACTAAAACTAAATTGCATGATATCTGTGCCTGGAAAATTTCTCTTTGAACACAATAAAGTATATTCTACAGTGAACATGGAATAAATGTGAAGCAACAAACATTAAGTTTATTAAATTTTCCTTGAGGACCAGGACTCCCTAATGAGCTTCAATATAAAGCAGAAAGCCCTAATTTGTAAAACAGTTGCCTGTGCTCAGATAAGTACTTTAACCAACATGCAGAGCTAAAACTAATTTTGTTCTACTGTTTTTCCCTATTATTTCAATTTACCCTGCAAAACTTCAAATTGAAAGATTAAAAAAATTAGGTATTTGATCTTATTTTATGGTTCTTATAAATTTACTCAATGGAAAACTTATGTGAATTATAATAGAAGGTAGCAAAACAGAGAAGATATTAAGATTAACAGAAGAAGGCACATGGTAAACAGAAGATAAAATTCAATCTTTATGATTCAGCTTACTGAAATTTGTCACTCTGAAAAATTAGTAACTGTTGAAGACTTACCTACTGTCACTAAAATCTGGACTTTTTTTTTTTAGACTATATTATTTCACTTTCTGGAAGAGTTTTTCATAAACTACTAATAAATTTTTTCCTAAATTTGAAAATGCACAGTATCTAAGAAAGAAAAAAATCTGGACATAAACAATATTTTAAAGATATGTTGGTGGGGCTAGGGATTTAGCTCAGTGGCACAGTGCCTGCCTGGCAAGCGCAAGGTCCTGAGTTCGGTTCCCAATACAGGGGAGAAAAAAAAAAAGATATATTGGTAACAGTATGCTCATGATCGTTTGTCTAAAAATCGTCTAAAAATCTCTAAAAATCTCAAGTCTAAAAATCTCAAGTAATCCTACTATTTACTTCACTCTAACTACTTATAAATTGAATAAACATATACAAGGTTGCAATTACTAATGTATTTTAAATTTGCTACAGGTAATTAAATTATCTCTTTAGGATTTGTAACTTTTGGATTTAATTATTGTGAGACTGATGTAAGGATAAACACTATATCCTTAGAGGTGTAAAGAATCATGTTAATTTACTCAAGTATTCCTTTTACCCAACATGAATTTACTTCTGTTCATGCTAATTTTATCAATCAGTCACTAAACCAATTTAATGATATTTTCAATACAAGGGACATATCATTATGCATTCAAAATAGATTTACACAATAATTTAATAATGATCACTATGAGTTCTTTACCCTAAAAACTTCTGGATAATCTAATCTGGATACCAACACCAGGCTTTTGGGAGCAAACACTTCTGCAGGTTGAATTAAACCAGACACTTCCTCTTCACCTTCAATCTCTTCCTTCTTTGTTCCCTAGAAAAAGCAACACTGCAATCAACAGAATTTCCTGCATTCATAATTCACAGAAGAAATACAAGACACACACCTTCTAGATAATTTACAGAAATCCAAAATTGATTAAAGCATAATTTGCAGAAATTAGGCAAAGAAATTATGAAGCAAAGAACATGTTTAAAGTATTCTTTTAAAAGTAAACTTTTAAATACATTTTAAAAGTTCTTTAAGCTCCTGATAAGTGTACCCCAACTTTAAGCATTTTCTTCCCTCCCTACTTCCTCCCTCCATCTCTTCTTCTCTTCCTTCTCTTCCTTCTCTTCCTTCTCTTCCTCCCTTTTGAAAGAGAGGCTTGGTTATGTTGCCCATGCTGGACTTGAATTCCAGAGTTCAAGTGATCTTCCACCTCTGCTACCCCAGTAGCTGAAATTACATGTGCCACTGTGCTTGGCTTTAAGGTAAAATAAGACACGTTAAAATTATTTTAAGTAGTGACCACAACAATTAAAAATGACACATAAGCGTAAAGTCAGTTTTCAAGAGATGAGAAAAATCTGTTTTAGAAATGAGTAATAATTGTCAGTTTTGTTTTTCTGCTTGGCCCAATCTGTCAAATGAGGATTCTAAGACTTGTAGAATGCTCAGTGCTCTTAGAGTAAAGCCCAATCAGTTCTAAATTGCTTTGCTCACAAGCAACAATGCTGGTATGTTGAGAAGGGAGAACATTTTCATATACTAAGGGAAGATTCAGGATGTACTTAATAATATTGAAATGCATGATTATAAATGGCAAAAATGGTAACTTTCAGGAAGAATTTAACACCAAAAGAAAAAGAAAAAAGAAAGAAAGTCAGTCTTAAAAAACACAAGTTTCCACAACTAAATGCTGGTTAACAAACCTGAAAAGCCAGGAGTGGTTGTATATGGCTGTAATCCCAGTAAGAGAGGTTGACTCAGGAGGAACGAAAAGTTTAAGGCCAACCTGAGTTAGGTAATGAGACACTGTCAAAAGTTCAAAGCCTTCTTGAACTAGGTAATGTCATATTCTGTCTCATTTATGAATCAAGTATTTTATGTGCAACTACTGTTGGACAAGACTATGATATACTGTGAGAGTTTCAAGGCAGAAAAAGGAGGAAAGGTTAAAAAGAAAAAAGCATTCAGATTTATTTCTAGATATTCTAAGATTCTAGGACAACTTCCTAACTAGACTCTCCTTGTCTTTCCTTTACACTAATCAAAGGTTCAACTTACAACTTAACTTCCTCCCTGAAGACTTTTTTTCCTAATATTTTCTTTCTCCTACTTTCTAGCAGAGTTTACCAATATATCAAGCTTGCTTATAGTGATTTCTTCTGCCAAACTTTCTCCCAAAAGCCACAAAATGCTATACCCAGCTGCCTGGTTGATATCTCCAGTTAATTACTAATAGGCATCAACTGAAATCTCACAGTACCCATCCCATCTTGAGTGTGTATTTTTTTCTGTCTAATAAACCTCTTTATGCCTTTCAGTAATCTGTCTTGAAAATCGTTTTACTGTGGCAGAAGTCTGAGAACCCATCACCTACCCTACGGATAAGGTGTACTGCAGAGGTCCCCATCTCCTCTTTGGGGGAACTGCTAGACAAGCAGTGGTAAACCTATGGCACAGGTGCTACAGTGGGCTGTTTGTATCACTGAAAACTCTAAAAGGTTTGCCAATACTGCCCTGTCCATATCCATGGACAATATCCAATTGCCATCAAATTCTGATTCCTCACCACCTCCACTGCTACCACAATATTGGGAACCACCATAATCTCTTATGAGGATTATTATGATAGCCTCCCTCCATCTCCTTTACTCTTCTTGGACTCTACTTTGCTTCCTTGCTGCTCTTCAAACATGCGAGGCATGCTCCCATCCCTACAGGTTTATCGACTTGTTTGCTTTGGAATCCTCTGTCCACAGACATGTCTCATAACAAATATGTCTCTCATCCTCTTTAGGTCTTCAAACACCTAACTCTGATAAGCCTTTGCTGGCCACTCTACTTAAAGCTGCAGGAGTCTAACACTACTTATTTTCTTTCCCTGCTTTTTTTCTCCATGCCATTTGTCATTACCTAACGTGTTATACATTTTACTAACCGTGGTTTTTCTGTTTATCTGTTTGTCTCACTAGACTATGCTCCATAAAGGCCAGCATTTCTGTCTTTGGTTCAATGATTATTTCCCAGTTCCTAAAATAAGGGTTGGAAACCTAGCTGATGCTTAGTATCTATCTATTCCCTGCATAAATGCAGAATTAAATTTTCTTAGAATGCCCTTCTGGGTACTTTACCAAAGGACACCCTTGCTCCCAGTCATAAAGGGCAAGAACTATATTTTTTATTTCCTTTAGAACCTCTTTAGTTTCTACTACAGTGCAGTACAACCAGTTATTAGTTGCACAAGTAATGCAAATATTCAAAGAGAACTATTCCTATGTATGATACAGTCCATACACTCTTGATAGATTTTCATTTGCTACAAAGTGAAAACTAAATTTAGGTTGGTTTCTGGAATCCTCAGAAATAATAAAAATGTGACGAATATGAATTTATGGAAGATTTCCACACATAATGAATCATATTCCTTGTGGATTACTAACAGATTCAAAATGACAAAAGAATTACTGAAATTCTTGGAGCAATAAACCTATCCACATTATTATGAGATTGGGATAAATGCTCCAGAGTACTATTAAAAGACAGCTTAAGTAAATAAATAACCATTTCAAATAAATGACCATTAAACTACTTTGACCAAAATATTAAATAGAATGTATTGGTTAATTTTAAAAGCTGTTCTTCAGGCCAGGGATGGTGGCATACGCCTATAATCCCAGCACTAAGGAGGTTGAGGGAAGAGGTCCCTGTGAGTTCAGGGCCAGTAGACGCTATACAGTGAAATCAAGGCCAGCCTAAGCTACACAGTGAGACTATGTCTCTAAATAAATAAATGGAATACAGACTGTATATTTTGATGACATTAAGGAATTATTCAAAATTACAATTGATTCTGTTAGGGATTGTTTCCGTAGTGTAGTGGTTATCACATTCGCATCACAATTGATTCTGTTAACTATTACAATGGCAGAGTGGTAATGTAAATAACAGCCTTTATCAGAGATATATGCTATATGCTAAAATAGGGGTTTTTTTTCTTTTTCTTTTTTTCTGATTTTTTTTTGAGTCAGGGTCTCATTATGTAGTTCAAGCTGGCCTTGAACTCACTATGTAGCCCAGGCTGGCCTCAAACTCATGGCAATCCTCCTGCTTCAGCCTCCAGAGTGCTGGGATTACAGCCCTGTGCCACCACGTCCAGCTCGCTGAAATAGTTATGAGTAAAATGATAAGGCATCTTTTGTTTTAGAATGCCCCTCATCAAATCAAGGTTTTAGATTTTAAAAGGCTTACAAAATTCTGATTTCTTTTCTTGCCTTTTCTGTACTGGGGACTGAACCCAGAGCCTCTGCATTGAGCTACATCCCAAGCCACTTTTTGTTGTTTTATTTTGCTGTTTTGTGGGAAGGAGGAGGGAGAGGAAGAGGAAGAGAGAGAGAAGTTAAGGAAAAGAGGAGGAGAAAAACTAGGCGGAGGAATAAAAGAGGCAGAGAGATCAAGAAAGACTGTAGATGATACTAAACCTGGGGGGAGGGAGGGGGAAGAAACTTACCGACATACAGAAAGGGAAATGCAAAGGGCCTAAGTCAGGAAGGAGCTGAGTATAGTTTAAGAAACAGAAAAGCAGTCAAACTACACAGTCTAATTGGCTAGGGGAAAAATTATTGCAGAAGATACTGGAATGATAGATTGTGACTGGATTATCTACAGCTTTGAGTCCAAAGACACTTGGGTTTTTATTCTAAACGCCTGGGGGATTTGTTAAAGAGTTTTAAGCAATAATCGTTTCCTTCTTATTTTTATTTTTTGAGAAAGGGTCTTGCTATGTGGCCTTAAACTTTCAACTCTCCTGCCTCAGTTTCCTGAATGCTGGGATTAGAGATATGTACCACCTTTCGTGGCTTTTAATTCTGTTTTTGAAAGATTATTCTGATGCTGAGTGGCTTGTAAAGAGGCCAAAATAGAAAAAAGAAGGCTGGTTGTTCAGACAAGACATATGGTAGAGTGCTAATAGGGAGGGACAGAAAGAGAGGACTGAAGATTTATTTTTGAAGTACAGTCAACAGGATTTGTGATGTCTAGAATGGAAACCAGAATGGACAATATGTAATGCCATTTATTGAGATTAGAAAAATTAGTGAAATGAGACAGAACAAAAGAGTGGAAAGTAATCAGGGGGCAATGTACACATATAAAAAGCTCAAAAATGTGAGTTCCACTCCTTTTAAAAATATGATAGCAAACAGCTGGGCATGGTGGTGCAAGCCTATAATCTCAGCACTCAGGAGGATGAGGCAGGAAGATCAATGTGAGTTCAAGGCCAGTCTGAGTACAAAGTGAATTGGAGGTCAGTCTGAACCGCCAGCGGGACTCTGTCTAAACAACAACAACAATGAAAAGATAGCAAGAAGTTCAAACATTTAGAAATAATGGCTATAAAAGCAGCTTTAGGTAATTATAAATACATTGACACAAGAATATATCAATACATAAACTGAGACATTTAAAATGGACAATATAGAAAGTGTGTTTATGTGTATTGGTAAATTTGTATTAAATGGGTTTATAGCCAGGCATAGTGGCACACGCCTGTAATCTCAGCACTTGGGAGGGTGAGGTAGGAGGATCGTCGCAAGTTCAAGACCAGCCTGGGCTACAAAGTGAGCTCATGGCCAGCCTGAACTGTACAGTAAGACCCTGTCTCAAAAAAGACAAGAAAAAAAAATGGGTTTATACTTTAAATATGGAGGGGAAAAGGTCTGGAAGGTTTTACTATAAATGTCTTTGTGTGCTAGCATGTTGTTGCTCTGAGAAAATACGTGCGAGTAACAATTTAAAGGAGAAAAGGTTTATTTTGGCTCATGATTTGAGAAGTCTCAGTCCATGACTGACTGGCTCTACTGCTTTTGGCCTCTGGTGAGAGAGAAATATTATAGTGAAAGAGTGCAGAGGAGGGAAGCTGTTCACCTCATGGCAGCCAGGAAGCAGAGAAAGAAAGGAAGGGTCTGGGGACAAGAATGAACCCTTTCAGTTTATCCACCCCTAGTGACTTACTTCCTCCAACAAGGCCCCACCTCCTAATAGTATATTTATTCAACTATGAGCGCATCAGTGGATTAATCCACTGATGAAGCTTAGCATTCCCATGATCTAATCACCATCCAAAAGCCCCACTAGGGAACACAGGAGACTTCTGGAGGACATTTTAGATCCAAACTGTAACACTCTGGATCACAGGATTATTTTCTGATATGTTTATATTTGTATTTTTATATTAAATGTTTAAAGTTTTTGGGTATCACTATAGAAGGATGGGGAATAACCCTTTCTGTCAGGAAATTTAAGTTTCCCCTAAATGCTAGGAGAAACAAAGGTTTTAAAAAGAAATGCAACTGGTACAAAACAATATTGCAACAGTTAAAAGTGTATATTTAAAATGCCTGAAAAACTCTGAGAAATCAGTGAAAGCCACAGCAGTGAACCAGGATGCTTAAAAGATCCTTTCAGAATAGCATGAAGTAATGATAAAGCAAAAAAGAGAAATCTAACAATAAGGGAAGCCAAAGAAGTCAAGCTACAGAAAAGTAGTATACTTTGTACTGTGACTGGCTTGAATTGTAATATAGACTGTTATGGCTTATATCTAGATGTCCTCCCAAAGTCTCATGCACTATAGGTAGAGCTTCTCAGAGCTGGCTGGATCTAGGGTGTGTGATACTGGGATTAAGTTTGTGTGGTACAAAATTAGTCCACTGGTTGGTTTAACACAGTTCTGGGTGTGGATAATGAGAAGGCCCACCCTGAGTGTGCTAGTGGCATCACCCAAGAAGCTTGTAGCCTGGATGAGATAAACAGGAAAGGGAGGCCTGCTTGTTACTGTCGCCTCCTGCCTCCCCTGCCATGGACTGTTTCTCCTTTGCTCTGCCCCTCTGCCTTGTCACACTGACTTGAAGCCAGCTCACTGTATGGACTGAAACCTCCTCAAACTGTGAGCTGAAATAAACTTATACTCCTTTAACTTGTAGGTGTTGTGATCTCAACAGCAAGAAAATAACCAAGGTATATAACTACCTGTCCATTTAGTTTTACTACTTTTAGTTTTTATGTACTTTTAAAATAAAATTAAGTAACCTAATTCTCCATTTTTATTTTACATAGTTGAACCAAATATCCTTGCCTACTTTGACATTATCAGAGTTGATAAAATACATTAGTTTGCAGCAGATTTTTTTCATCTCTGAGAAGATAATATTCATTTATCATAATTTAAAGCTTTTCAATTTTGGCATCTTTTATTTCAATAATTCTGACTCAATACCTCTTTAAAACATCTTTTATTCTCCAATTAATATCTACTGAATAAATTAGAATTAATGAATTAATCAGGATAATCTGAAAACTATGCTCACTACCACTAAAAAATGTTTTCATTCATCATTTATCCCAAGACATAATTAACTCACATTTCAACTGTTATATTACCCTACTCAAGTATTTGGGTATATTACAAAAATATGAAGAATATTTAGGACTGACTTAAAAATGTCATAATTAAGAGAAATACTACTATGCTAACCTTTATCTTTCAAGGAAAAGATAATACATTTTTGTGAAAGATGGGAAAACAGCAGATAAACTCCATGTTTGTTTTCTAACAAGGTTAATTATCTCAAAATTAGTGTCACATGAATTCAAGAATATTGTTTTGTGAACTGCCATAGGCAATGAATTCTTTTAAATTTCTTTTTCCCTACCTATCTTAGTCACCTTTCTTTTTCTAGGACATAATACCCAATTAAACACAACTTGAAAGAGAAAAGGTTTATGTTGGCTCATGGCTTCAGAGGTTTCAGTCCATGCTTGCCTGGCTGTAAGACAAAAATATCATGGTAGGAGGGCATGGCAGAAGAAATCTGCCTCATCCCATGGCAGCCAAGACTCAGGAGCAAAAAAGAAAGATCCACAGAGGAAAAGGTCAAGGACCAGACACAGTTCCTAAGGTCACACCCCCATGACCCACCCAGACACATTCAGAAGTATGCTTTACTAACCTCCTAGGCAGCCCACAAGCCAATCAAGTTGACAATCAAGATTACCATCACACTACTTGATAAAATCAGTGAAAAAACTAAAAATAACCAAGTGCAAAATTATTTTTCTAAGACAAATCATTACAGTAATACTGTTTGATGAGCTATAAGAGTTTAAAAAGTTAACTTCACTAGTTTTTCAGTTAAAGTATATTTTCCTGAATTTTTGATGGAGAAGTTTATAGTAAAGTGGTCATAAACATCAAGATTTCAACTTTATTTTCTTATGGAACATATGTCAAAACCATAACATGGCACATTGAAACATTCAATAAAGAAATAGAACATTTAGTTATAAACAAATGCCATGCAATAAATTCTATAAGGCACGCTCACCTAAAAAAAAAAAAAAGTGCACCTTATTCAGAAGATGATTTGGAATAGTATTCTGTGAATTATAATTTGGGTGGAAATTCTAAATTTTAAAGTATTACCTACTAGTAATACCATTAAAATAAATATCTAAAGTAAAATATGATTAACATCAAAATAGCAAAAATAACACAGTAGTAGGAAGAACTTGAAACCTACCCCTTTCGCTTTATAATAATGCCCAGAGCACTGAAATGACTTGCTAAGGCTATGTACATAGCTCATTAAAGGCACAGCTGTGATTACAAACCAAGTCTTCTAATATTGGCTAACTGTCTTTCTATTTTCTTATACTTGTGACATATAAGCTTTACAAAACATAGGTATTAGTTCAAAGAGCTAAGAGAAATATCTTAGATGTCAAATTGTCAATCTGAAAAGATGTTTAGAACTTTTTTCCCTTTATAATCTTTTCTTGTGTTTAAATAAAATAGTAATAACAATATACAGTTCTTACTAGTTAGTCTTTCCTAGCCTGAAATTGTTAAAATTTAAGGAGTCATTTCACATTGAAGGATTTTGGAAATTTACCCTCAAATGTTTTTCCTGTTGTATTAATGTCTCATATAATTAATGGATCAAGTAATCATAATCCACTAATTAATCAATCATAATTCATGATAGCTTTTCCTGACAAAATGTATCTGTGAAATTATCAAGTGAACTATTAAAATTCAGTATACTGTTCACTGGCCAGTTCCTATTTTAAAAGGAGAATGAAGCTGGATGTTGTGGTGCACACCTATAAACCCAGCACCAAGAGGCTGAGGCAGGAGGATCATTGTGAGTTTGAGGCCATCAGGGCTACATAAGAGAGTTCAAGGCCAGCTGAACTACACACTGAGACCCTGTCTCAAAAAAAAACCATAAATAAATAAACAGATAGATAGATAGATAGATAGATAAATAGATAGGAGTAAAGACAGAGAGTAAAGACTATGGTAAAAAAAGAGAGTGAGGACTGCGGTAAACGCATAACGTTTACTATTCTTACTGTAAGGAGAATCACATATAGATACTTGCATGTGTTATAACTCATCAAACTAGAATAAAGTCAAGGTATGCAAGTCTCCCACTTTTTTCTGTGTCTTTGTAATACTACTTATGCTAGACTCTGCTGAATAAGCTCTAAAAATTAGTCTCTAGAATGTGATCAAGTATAATGTTGATTATATTAATGGCTAACCCACTTCCCAGAATTTGTTATTCCTAATTTCTGGTTTAATAAGTTATCACTGACTAATGCTAAGTTATCATCGACTAAATGCGTCCTGGGGGAACAAAGATTTTCTTAAAAAGATATTCATAATAGTCTTATTCATAATATTGACAAAACAAAATAAATGCCATCAGGAGAATGATTTGAAATGGTAGATAAGTGTGTAGCCATTTTAGTTTCAAAAAATCCTTATCATTAAAGAAACTATTTTTTCCATTATTTCACCTTTCTACTTAAACATTTTAAATTTTC
Organism: Chinchilla lanigera; assembly: GCF_000276665.1. Classification (NCBI taxonomy): domain Eukaryota; kingdom Metazoa; phylum Chordata; class Mammalia; order Rodentia; family Chinchillidae; genus Chinchilla; species Chinchilla lanigera. The sequence goes on from NW_004955414.1 coordinate 25,741,716, forward strand.
TATAATAAGCACAATATACTTTGAAAACTAAGGAAGAAGAAAACTGATTAGGTTGTACTTCAGATAAATCTAGGGAATGTTTTGCATGTGATTTCCTTCACTGCTCCAAGTTTTTATCTATACAGCAGTCTAGAAATACATTTTACTATTTTCCAAGTAATGCCTTAATAATTTGGAAATAACTGCATGATATTATGAATATGTAAATTTATTTTCTCAAATACCTGTTTAAATAACATTTCTTGAAATATACAGATATCATTGATTTGTAATGTTTCCATTGTTGGATATTGTATTCTTAAGTACAACATGATCTGTTTCTTAACTATCTTTTCTGTTTTCATAATAGGTCTTATTCTTGAACCAAGAACATAGTAATATACTTTTCTGCAGTATTACAGTATATGCTTTTGTAGTTGGTCTCTAGAAATAGACATAGTCAAGCTCTTTGACTTAGTACCTGAATATTCCTGGGTAAGTCTTTTAATCTCATCTTTAAAATGGAAATGCTGAAACCTACCAACTGGTGTTCTTGTGAGAATAAAATAAAATACATGTGAATTAAGTAAAATGGAATAAAATAGTGTTATAAAATGTTTGCAAAGTACACAGAACATAAACTTTTAATTTACCATAAACTCTAAAATATTTTTTTCTATTTGTAGTTTTTGCCCAATTTCCTCTTTTCTTTTTCCTCTTCTAAGTCTTAGCTCTCATTTTTCAAATGTCCAGCCAAGTTTTTTGAACTCTGTAATACTTACTCCAGTTGCCCAGCCTTCAATTATCTGTTTCACTGAATAATACTTAGCATATGGTATTTTGGGGTATTTTTGCACTTAAGTTTTGGATTTGCTTTTTGTACTAGAATTCAATCCCAATGAGAAGCATATCGTGCCTTTACGCCTCTTCTACCTTGATTGTTCTTCTTACCTCCCCAAATCACCCTCTTTCATTTCCCTTTCTCTCTTTCTTTGATGGCAATGTGTCGGCTGATATGGCAAATATGTTCACTGAGAAAATAATTATCATTGGTTCAGAAATAGGTATATAAATATATTAAAATTTTAAAAAGGTACAAAACTAAAGGAAAATTTAGAAAGGTCTATCACATTTTACCTAAACCATAAATTTCAATGTCAAATCTGTCATAGTCTACTGATTACTTAAAAAGACAATCTAGGATCACATTGCCAGGTTGAAGAATTCTGGAAACATGCTATCAAAAGTTTAATGCCAAAGCTGCTTATGATCAATGCCAAAATTTGCATGTGATTACTAACCATGTTACTGTATCCTGAAAAAGGAAACCAAGCCAACATTTTTAAACTTGCACAATTATACTTTGGATGGTGTGTGTCCCTAAGTTTCTCTTCTTTAGACTTCCAAATAATGTGTCATAGGGTAACGGGTATGAAGTAATTCACACCACGTGAGAATTAAATGATCTATTTTGAACTGATGATATGATCCAAAATCAAAAGACAAACACATTTTTAAAAAAGGACATAGCTAAACAGTTGATGCCAAAAATGAGAAAAACCTTACTGATGGATCTAGAAAAGACTATCATTTGGGTTTTTCTTCTTCTTCTTGTTCTTCTTCTTTTTTTTTTTTCCCCCAAATTGTACCTCACAGTTTGTACCCTCATCTGGATCAAACTCAAAAGACTAATTTTTTGATGCCAGCATAGAAAAATCAGACTTGCAATTCTGGGTAGTACCTAAGTACATTATATAGAAGCCCAAATTTTTATAGTATGTTTATATCTTTACAATCTTAGAAAAACTCATATAAAGCACCTTTTAAAGTGGTGTAACTTGATGACTCATAAAAACTAAATAAGTATAATAAATATAATTTTTGGCCCATTTAAAAGGATAAATAGGAAAATATCTGAGCTAAAAAGAAAAGTAACTTTTTAAAGCATTGATTTGAAATATATGAAAACCATTCTTTATTCAAAGGAGTGAAGGGTCCTTAAAGAAATGGCTGATATTAAGGTTGAGGCTGAAAAGAAATGAGTTTGGATTAAATTACACCATTAAAAGCAAAAAGTTGAAAAATGCTTTAATTAAAAAAAAGATGGGACCTTATTTAAAAAATATAGAAACCAGTCTGAGAGATGCCCATTGGTCAAATATGGGATAACATGTGCATTAAAGTCATGAAAACCACTTATGAATTATACACTATTAAAAAAAACTGGCCCATGGTTCAGACAGGTAAGAGAATTCTTGCTTATGATAAAATGTCAACTGTTGACTAGTAAAGGTAGAAGGAGCATGGAGTTGGAAAATAACAATTTTACAATCATCATAATCAAAGTTGGTCCAGGAAAGAATCATCAAAAAATGCTATATCTAATGGAGGACGAGTGATGAGTCACAGGATATTTGTCTATTCAAAGTTTCTGCCTACGGTTCACTTATTATTTGGAAGTGAAAAAATAACTACTATATAGTACAGAAATTTGACAATCACTTGACCAGGTTACCAAAATTAGTATCATCAGTGACAATAAACAGACATTCTGTACTTCCAGGTATAAACCCTCAGAAGGAAAACACACTTAAGTACTAACCTAACTGTGGGTATGCAACCCGAATCTAAAAAGAGACATCAAAAAACACAAAGTAAAAAATAGTCTATTAAGGGGGGGATACACAAATTATACTACTCAAAAATGTCAATGTCATAAGAGAAAGAAAGGCCAAGCAACTATTCCAGATGAAACAAAACAAGAGAAATGATAAATGCAATAACCTGTGATATGCATTGGGCATGTCCTAGAAGAAAATAGGGGATGGAGTTATAAAGAACATTATTAGGTCATGAATGGTGGGCAAATGCAGTCCCAGCTACTTAGGAGGCTGAAGCAGGACTGATTTAGTCAAAGAGGAAAGGCTATGCAACGCAGTGAGATGCAGTCTCAGAAAAAGGAAGGGAGGGAGGGAAGTCAGTCAAATGACAAAGTAAGAATAAGAATGTGTATGGTAGGTTAAAGTATTGTATAAATGTTAAATTGCCTGAGGTTGATGGCTGTACTTTACATGTTCATTTAAAATATACATGTTATGGTTTATATGTTCCCCCAAGATGCTCATGCTCATGGAGGGGGTGATGGTTGAAAGGTGACTGGATTATGGGGCTTATACCTGAATTGCCATTAGAAGGCAGTGTGTGGTCAGAAGAAGAGGGTCACTAGGCACAGGCCCCAGAAGGGTTTATCTCCCTCCTCAGTTCCTCCCTTTGCTCTCTGCTTTCTGGAAGTCATGCCATGAGCAACTTTCCTCTGCGATGCCCCCACGACTACTGAATTGAAACCTTCACAAACTGTAAACCAAAATAAACCTCTCCTTTAAAGTTGTGAGTGTTGGGTATTTTACCCCACCAATGATAAAATTACTGAGACAATATACTGAAGAATTTAGGGTAAAGGGATATGACACACATAACTTTCTCTCAAATCATTCAGAAAAAGAAATGTGTGTGTGCATATGTATTCAGAAAGGAGAAAAAAAAGGAAGAGAGGAAAGAAGGAAAAGAGGGAACAGGAGAAAGATCTCAAAAAATCAGTGTAACAAAAGATTAACAGGTGAATATGAGTAAAGGATATATGAATGCTTGGATAATTCCTGCAATTTTTCTGTAAATTTACAATCATTTACAAAAAAAAATTTGAAAAATACCCAAGAATTTCTACAACCTCTTTATAAACACCTGTGATAATGTCTTAATGTACTACCTTTCTGTCTCTTTATCTGGAGGGAAAAGAAGAGGCTAGTGAAGAGAATACCTACATAGTCAGTTAGCTCTGTTAGACAATTCTAGGGAACTGTGAAGAATACAAAAATTAAAAATACACTGCATTTCACCATTAAATTAAACTCTAAACATTAACATAGAAATGAAAGAGAGAGAGTAGCACATGAGCTACAGAATAGTCTCCAACTATTTAGACTAAATTAAAAATGAATTTAATCAACTAGTTGTCAGTGATATCCATCTGACCACTAGGACATAAGAGACTATTTCACAGACTACTGACAATATAATCTTTAATTTCAAACATAAGCAATATGCTGATAGCCATTAAATATTTCATATCAAATATTTCTTAGTCTGAGTTCCTAATTTAAAAACCTTCACATTTTGATATGGCTTCCCACAAAGATCTGACAAAGGAAAAATGTGCTGATGATGCAGAAAATGCATATTTCATTGTATGTAACCTTTTAATAGTTCACTGTCAATAAACTGTCATGCCGGTTTTAATATAAAAGTCTAATGTAAGTGTGTGTCATGATAGATGATTTGTTTCCTTTTGTAGTGAAAAATTAGGTTTCTGCATACAGAAAACTTAGATTTTATAGTTTAATAAAGATAATCAAAACTACAAATGCTTCTCTATGAAAAATTCCAGAAAGCAAGCCAATCATTTCTCCTAATGATGATATTAATTTATCTGCATGTAGAAGCTACAGCAAATAATGCAAACTGGCATACCCAACATCCTCTAAACCCCTTTATAGTTTCCTTCATGTACTACAGAACCTGGAGGGGAAAACAACTATAACCACTGCCAACAAAAGATCCCATACTTTTTTTCTGACTTCCTTTCATGAAAGTAGGTTCTGCAAGCAATCCACCAAGGAAATACCCATTTGAGACTTAGAAGGAGAAGTCAGCAGTGTGAGATGCTGACCACACATGGGGGATGGGATATTCTAGGGCAACTATAATGAAGGTTATATGCAGCACCATTAAGTATCAAGTGGTAAAAGATAGAAGGAATATGCTTTCTAATGTGCAATGTGCAACTATTCCTTGTTCCTAAAACTGATTCCCTGTTTATCCCTTATCCCTCAAAACTCCATCCCTGAAACTCCATTAGTTGCCCATTATTTTGTTATAAATCCTTTCTGCTTAAAGAAAGTAGATCCAGTGGTCTGAAACTAAAATCCTTAACCAATACTCTGAATGAGCAAACATTTTAAATTTCTATAGTTCTAGCCTATGAATTTTGGACCAATTGTGTTGATAATACCACCACTAATAAGAATGAGCTAACATTTACTTAGCCAGGCATGGTGGTGTCTGGAGAATCACAAGTTTGAGCTCAGTCTGGGCAACTTGGGGACTTAGCAAGACCCTATCTCAAAAATTAAAAAAACAAAAACAAAAAAATTGAAAAATAAGCCTGGGGGATATAGCTCAGTGTAGACACCTTGAGTTCAATCCTCAATGTCAGGAAAACAAACACACACACACACACACACACACACACACACACTTTATTTGAGGTGCTTCAATATTGTCAAGCATTGTAATAAATGATTTATAAACATTCTTATTAAATATTCTATGAATGATCCCCTGAAAGAAAAACTTGGAGGAAAAATATCCAGGTTCACAAGAGAAAACTAATCTTAATAATCCAACTCACAGATATGCTATTCTCAGAAATCCTCGTATGATGGTTATTTATTTTTAAAATTTTAATTTAACTTTATTTATGGAAACAGGGTATCACTAAATATATAGCTCAGGCTGGCCTCATATAAAAAGCTCTTCATGGTTTTTAAAGTAGCCAATGAAATTCAAACTTGTAGTTTTAACAAGTATGGCATAAAAGAAGTCCTAAATGCTGTCCCTATGACTGCGTTTTGGATAGCAAAGTGTTTTTGTTCTTTTGGGTTTTTTTACCTGAAGGTTGATCTCTGCCTCATAGAAGGTTAGGCATGAGCAGTAATGTCGATCAGAGTCAATATCTGTTAGTACCACCACAAAGAACGTCGGCTGCTTCCTCTCTCTGGACAGCTGCCATCCAGCGGGCTGACAAAACTAAACAGGACAGAAAAAAGTGGTCACATTTTAAAGTATAATGAAACTTATCCCTTAATAGCTGAGAGATATTAAATGCTTCTATCTTTCAAAATTTCTACCTGATGTGGCAGCAATTGTGTCAATGCAGCCAGCCACATTAAAAAAAAAAAAAAAAACTTCACATACACATTCATACTGGAGAAAATTTTTAACAACATGCATGTATATTTTATGAAGTGTTATGGCTTATACCTAGACGTTTCCCAAAGCTTCATGTATTCACAGGTGGAGCTTTTGGCAGATGAATGGATTATGGGGGCTTATGATTGATTTGCTATTACAAGGTGTGATATGGTTGGAAGACGTGGGTCACTGGGGGGGTGCTGCAGGTCTCTCTCTCTGCTTCCTGTCAACCATGCCCCTCTGCCATGCCCCTCTACCTTGGAGCCAACTGACTATGGACGGAAACCTTTACAAACTGTGAGTTAAAATAAGCCTCTTTTGCGTCTCAGTGATGAGAAAGTAACCAAGAGATGAAAATAGCCTTAATTTTCTACAGATGCCATTCTGAGATGTTATTCCTGAGACCATGTTGCCATTCCTGAGACCAAAACGAGGGACTTTTTCATAACCATGAGAACAAAACATGCAGTAAGTTGGAAATAAAGTAAAAAGCATGTATCACTGATGGAAAAGAGAATTATTAAAATATTTCCTCATGAATCTAAGGTATTTTCAATTGAGTATGATGAAAGAGGTATCTTGTTACCAAGACAGATTACATTTAGGGCTAACAAAAAAACCAAAAGAAATACAATAAAGAAAAGATAATGAGTTCAACAAATGGAGTTAAAACAACTAGACATGAACATGCAACCAAAAAAAAAAAAAAAAGGAACCTAGACATAGACCTCACACTCTTTCCAAAAACTGACGTCACTGATGTCACATCTAAATGTAAAATGCAAAACCAAAAAACTTATAGAAGATAACATAGAAGAGTCTTAGATGACCTTAAGCTTTGAAATAACTTTTTAGATAAAATATCAAAAGGTATGATTCATGAAAGTGATAACTGGACTTCATTAAAATTAAAAATTTCTGCTCTGTGAAAGAAACTGTCAAAGCCAGGCCTGCTGGCACATGCCTGTAGCCCTAGTACTCGGGGAACTGAGGCAGAGGACTGTGAAGAGTAGAGGGCCACGTGGGCTACATAGTGAGTTTAAGGCCAGCCTCAAAAGCATAATGAGACCTTCTCAAAACAATCAAGAAAAGAGAGAGGGAGAGAAAAAGAATATGGATATGAAACTAGATACAGCCTGGAAATACAGTATCTTAAAAAATATATATCTGATAAAGAGTTGTTATCTAATACACAAAGAAGTTAAAATTCATCAATAAGAAACAACTTGACTAAAAAATGGGCCATAGTTCTTAATAGACACCTCATCAAAGAAGATCTAAAGATATAAAATCAGCATATGAAAAGATGCTCTACATCATATGCCATAAGGGAAATGCAAATTAAACAACAAGGAATGGTTGAGGGTATAGCTTAGTGGTACAGCATTTTCCTAGCATGCTTGAGGCACTGGGCTTGATCCCCAGCATCACGAAAAAAACTAAGAAAAATAAAGCAAAAAAGGAGGTTACCACTGTAGATCTAGCATAATGGCCCAAATCAGGAACAACAACTAAGTCACTTTGTCACTGGAACAATATACTCAATACTTGCAAGTTAAAGGAAGAAAGGATTATTTGGGTTCACATTTCAGAAGTTTCAGACCTTGCATGGTCAGGGGCATGATGAAAGGGCCTACGCAGAGGAAAGCTGTTCACTTCATGGTGATCAGGAAGCAGAGCAGGAAAGGACCAGACGGCCACAATTCCAGTGATCCTTATGACCCAATCACTTTCCAAGAGCCCCATCTCTGAGCACATAAGGTTCTTGGGGGACATTCTTGATATAAGCCATAACAATGATAATACTTAATTCAATTAGGATGTGGAGCAACAAAAACCCTCATTCACTTTTACTGAGAATGCAAATGGATACAGTCATTTTAAAAGATAGTTTTGCCAAGCATGGTGGCACACGCCTGTAATCCCAGCACTCAGGAGGCTGAGGAAGGAGGATCACTGTGAGTTCAAGACCAGCCTGGGCTACAAAGTGAGCTCAAGGCCAGCCTGAACTGCACAGGGAGACCCTGTCTCAAAAAGCCAAATAAATAAATAAATAAATAATAGTTTCTTATGAAACTCAACATGTTATTACTATAATATTCATTAACCATGCTCCTTGGTATTTACTTAAATGAGCATGCAAATTTCTACCTGCATAAAATTATGCACAGCAATGTTTATGGTAACATTCCTAATTTACAAAACTTAGAAGCAACCAAAATAGTCTTTAGGTAAGTGGAGTGGATAAATTAACTGTAGTACATTCACGATATGGACCATTATCAACGCCAAAATGAAGTGAGCTATCATGTCATGAAAGACATGGAGAAAATGTAAATCAACATTGTGTGGTCTTAGGAATTGAGCCCAGGGCTTCACACAGGCTAGGAAAGCATTCTGAATATTAAAAAGTAAGAATGCCAGCTTGAAATGGCTGAAATATTATGTGATTTCAATTATATGACATTCTGCAAAAGGTAAAACTAAGTAGATAGTAAAAAAAATCAGCAGTTGCCAGGAGTCAAGAATGAAGTGAGACATAAACAGGTGTAAAGAAGTGGAACACAGAATCTTCAAGGGAGTAAAACTACTGTATTCTATGTGATACTATAATGGTGAACATATGTCATTACATATTTATCAAAACCTACAGAAAGCACCATAGTAGAAATGATCCCTAATGTACACAATAGGCTTCCAGTGATAATGATGTTTTAGTGTAGTTTCACATTCACGACAAATGTATCATGCACGTGTAGGATGATGGGGAGGTTGTTCTGGGGGCAGGAGGTATTTGGAAATTATCTGACCTTTGTTTAATTTTGTTATGACTCTAAAACTGCTCTAAATGGGCCGGTGATATAGCTCAGTGGCACAGTGCCTACCTGAAAAGCACAAGGTCCTCAGTTCAATTCCCGGTACCAAATAAATAAATAAATAAATGTGCTCTAAAAATAGTCTTTTTTAAATCTGGAGGACATAATCTTGAGTAGCAATATTGCTCATGAAAGACAGAGGAAAAACAGGAATTAGTATACCAACAGAGTAGCTCTCTGTGCTGGATTACCTTTCTTTTTGTTACTAAATAACTGTGTGATCTCAAGCAATCTATTTACCCTCTCAGCATCTCAGTTTCCTTATCTACAAATGTGGAATATTAGTATCCACAGATAATACTCTTAAGAAGGTATGTAAGTTAATACATGAAAAGTGCTCAGAACAGTCCCTGGAGACCATTTCCAAAGCCTGCCCTTCCTTTCACCACTTAAATTACACCCTTTTCTTAGTTTAGAGACATCAGAATAGATGATTTCCTATATTTGGAATCATATTCACAGCCTTTCTACAGAATGAAAAGGTTTACCAGATGAATTCCTTTAAACAGACATCATGAAGACTATGTAAAGAAACTAAAGAAAGACAAAGAAATTGTATGAAATGGCATAAGCTTTAAAGATAACCTGAATTATAAAATAAATGAAAACATTTCTATTAAATTTTTTATTTTGAAGTGGTAATTCACTTAATAAATATTTATTGAGGACTTAAACACCATTCATTCTATAATGTCATTTCCTTTCCCCCCTCTATATTTCCCCAGAACTTCTTATCTATTTACTACCAATCTGGTATAAAAAAGCTGACATCATTGTCTTTATCTTTATGTATTTATTTTTCTGCAAAAATCTATACATTGAATTCCATGACATTATTATCTCAGGTTTACTTGTGACCACTGTAAGCCTTTTTCATTCTAGAATAGTAGCTGTCAAAGTATAATAAACAAGACCACAAGAGTCCCTGGGGTCAAAGTTACTTTCATAACAATACTTAGATACTGGTTGCTTCTTTCATTTTGTTGATACATGAGTGGTTCAAAAACAAAACAGGATAAAGCTGCTGTATCTTAACAGGAATTAAAGTAGTGGCAATCAAAATGGAATCAAAACGGGCTAATAGTCAATGTATTCTTCATAGCCACAGATTTTCAATTTCTTTAAAAAGTCCATTTGAGATAAGAAGGCCTTTAAGAAAGCAATATATATTTAAATTTCATTGTAACTACCTCTGACCACAACTTCTTAAATGCTTCAAATAGTCTTCATAGTCACTCTTATTTTCCCTGACCTTCATTTACATCCATATTTTCACAGCTTACTCCTCCATGTTTTATCATATGATCTTTAAACTAAAAAATTAAACGTGTCTCTTTAAAAAAAAAACCTTAAAGAAAATTCTTTCTTTTATCAGAACATAATAAACACATCACATCCAAAAGGAGAATGTAACTGTTTAGGTATAACACTAGTTTCTTAAAAAGCCTCATTTCCTTCAGTTTATATTTTAACAGGAATTCTGTGATTTCAAAGAAGCACTAACCTAAAACTTTTGGGAAATTCCAAGAATCATTTTTCAGATTCAGTAAGTACTTCAAAATTCAGCTTACTGTGACCACAGCTAAGAGGGTAATGGTAATTCATGGTTGGTCTGGTGAGGTAATTTTTACTAAATTTTCACCAAAATGTTCCAAAAAGAGTTACCTAGACACATCCCTTACTCTATACATAACACTATAAAAAAGGAATTATTTTATGTTCTACATTTAAAAAATCATTACAATCATACAAGAAAATTTTAATTTAATAAATTTTTATTCTCAAATATATACACTAATACACAAATATACACAAAATAAACAATAGTTTCCACAATTGCGTTTATAAAAATGTTTTGCAATGCAGAAAAAGAAATGGCCCTAACTTGGAAGTTATAAATATGTACTTCTCAAATTCACTGCATCATAGATTAAACAATAGAATTTGTGTATCAGGGTATGATCCCACCACTTAAAGGATAATACTCTTTGTGGGATTTAGATTTCAAGCCCAATAATACTAGCTGGTTCAGTCATTTCAATTTTTAACTAAAAGAGTGTTGAAGAGATAATAAACAATGAGGGAGTGGACACTACAATTCACATTTCTGACAAAAATATGAGAGAATGTTTAGACAGCTGGGAACAGAGTAGTCACTAAAAAACAGCTCAACGATAAGCATGAAACAAACAGGATAAAATCAGAATTTTGTTCTCCCCAGTGTCTTTACTGGCAAACAGGAAAAAAAAAATGCTGTCACAGGTGCAAAACCTAAAATGTTTAGAATTTATTACTATACTGATGGATTTATATTTTGTCCTCCTTTCTTCAAATCACTGAGAAAACACCTTTTCGGAATGACTTTATCAATGAAAGCACAATATAAGCTGACAATGTTTTCATACATACATAAGCATATATATAACAGCTTGTATTTTTGATCACTCCCTTCTAGCTTGACCTCATCATTTCACATAGATCATACTAAAAATTTTACATCATATCTGAGAATAGCCATTCTTTTTTCAGGATGCTGTCTTTGTTCACCTTCATTTTTCTTTAACACCTTGGCGTAACTTAGCAAAGGACACTTCAAGAATGCAAAGTCAGAACTGTTAACTTGCTTGCTTACTTAACTGCCCAGTTGTATGAAGCAGGTCATTTATGCACAAGCCACCCATCTGTACACAAAAATACAAATATAAAAATAACTCATTTGTGCAACACTATACAGTATATATGATATTTCACAAACTCATTTTATAAACAATGATGTTAAGGTCATACAGATAGTTTCTGACATCAACAGGACTAGAATTCAAATCTCTGCCTCTTTAGGAACTATGTACTTTCACTGCTGAATTACTGTTATAAATTGTCTTATGGGTATTATTTTCTGTTCATATTAATTTGTGGCAAAAAATTAAATGATATGAAAATGAACTTTTTTTTTTGAGACAGGGTCTCAGTTGTGTAGTTCAGACTGGCCTTGTTGAGTTCATTATGTAGCTCAGGCTGGCCTCAAACTCATAGCAACCTCCTGCCTCAGCCTCAGGAGTGCTGGGATTATAGGGATGTGCCATCACACCCGGCTCATGAAAAGGAAATAAATCTTGTAACAGTCCACATTTCCTTTCAACCATGTATGGGCAGGCAGTTTTTGCAATGCTGAGGCCCAAACTGAAGACCCTTGCATGTGCTAGGCAACTGCTCTTCCACTGGGCCCACATCTCTAGCCCTGTTATATTTTTATTCACAAAAGGATATAAGCAACTATATATTCTCTTTCTTCACTTTCTATAACATGTAAATTTCTCCATGTATTTACATATTTTAACAACATTCTCTTTAATGTTGTCTAGTAAAACATCATATAAATATACATAAAGTACTATAACTTAGCCAATTCCCTATGGTCGGCTGGTTGGGACATTTACAATTTTTAAACAAATGATGAAATAATCATGGAATTATATAACCTTTTATGCATATGTTACAATATGTCCTTAGAGAAATACAACTGGGTTTTGAGAATGTATACTGTGGTAGATTAATGAATGGTCAACTTGTAACATCAAATGAATTGAATCAGCATAATTCCAGGTGTGGAAGGCCCACCTGAGGATTGTTGCCAACAGCATAATAGCAGAACTGGAGGGGAAGATCGTGTGCTATTGATTCTCCTGGAGAAGCTTGTTGTGCTGGCTTCCTGATATGAACTCAGCTGGTATCATCAGAGGCGCTCGGGTCCTCACTATAGCTGAGGATGGCTGCAGTTCTTTTCAAGGGAGTGCTGGTCCTTGCTTTAAGCATTACTTCCTGGCTCCAGTGCAAAATTCTGAGTCTGCTGGTACAGAATCTTCATCCTGCTGGCTTTCACCTTCTAGCTTCCACCACTGACCTTTGGGCTTCCCAGTGCAGCTCCTTGATACAAACTTGCATGAGACATTGTCATGGGCTCTAGGCCTCCAGCTGGACTTGTGGAGGACAGTGCCATGGGCTCCAGGTATTCAACTGGACTTGTGCAGGACACTGGCGTGGGATCCAGCCCCTCAGCTAGATTCTTTGGGTCTCTAGTGCATGGACAGATCTCTTGTACTCTTCTGTATCTGACTCTTTTGGTGAATATTATAAAATAATTCTATAAATTATGTGTCCTGTATTAAATCTATTCCCTTGTAAACCACGACCACAACTTATACCAATTAAGCACAAAAATGTCTAAATACCCTTGAATTGTTTTTTAAAGCTTAGGTAACCCCAGGTTAGTTTTCCTGATAACTAAAGAGAATTAAAAAAGAAATGATAAAAAATAACTCTTGTTATGACCTATATTCTGACTAAAAGAAGAAGCGATTTGTGAAATAAAGTAAAATTTAGGAGACTGAACTGTACCAACCCAGGCTAGGTCAGTGTTGAATGTGTGCTCTCTATATACATATTTTCTTCAAAATTTCAAAGAAAATACAGTGAGCAAAAGAGTTTTGAAAAAAAGCCAATTTAAAAGTCTGAGAAATTCTCCAATATTTTAGGATAACACAATGAGGGTCACATCTGTGTTCAAGTTTAGTGAGCAACTTTGGATGAGGCATACTTAAAAGAAACCATCAAAAGTCTGCTTAAAATGAAGCTTAATTTAATTCGGTCAACTATAGTACTCTTCATAAAAATTTGCATTCAGGTATCACTACTACTATACAACACTGCATTGTCTTCATTATTATAATACAATTTTAATTATGTATAAGATAATACAATTAGAGGTTTAGGGGCTAGGGATGCAGCTCAGTGGTAAATGGGGTGGCAGGAGGGAAAATTAAGTTCACACATCAAAAACACTTACAGAAAAAGATATAATAAAAATTATAAACAAAGAAACTGAAATGATGTCCTATTAGGTTCCTTAAAGGGGAAAAGAAACAGAAAATGAGAAACAAGAAAACTAGATCACTGCAGGAAACCTCTTAGGTAACTCATGATTTGACCACTCTATCCTGCAAGTTTGCCTCTACTAGTCCTTTATCAATAACTTTACTGGTTCCTTTCCAAATACTGTTGCATTCATTTACATATAAATATATATGCATGTATAAACGTTAAGGCTTATTAAGGCTTAATCTGAATACAGCAATAAAGCCCATCTTCCCCTATCTAGATTCACTATCAATGTTTTACCACATAAAAATACTGAGTTTTGATTTTTAACATACAATATTTCATGTGTATTATATAGCCTTTAAGGCAGATATCTGTTAAGACTGCAGTTACTAAAATCAATATTTTCTAAATGGCTTCTAAAAAACAATGAATCATATCATCAAAGTTTTGTATATTTAATGAAAAAGTTAAGATTTTAAACAGTACAGAGGGACCCAGGTGTGGTGGCACTTGTCTGTAATCCCAGCACTCAGGAGGCTGAAGCAGGAGAATAGCCATGAGTTCAAGGCCACCCTGGGGCACATAGTGAGTTCAAGGCCAGTCTAAACTACAAAGCCAGACCCTGTCTCAAAATAAAAATAGAAATAAAAATAAACAGTACAGAGCAGTGGTGGCAAGCCCATGGTACATGTACCATAGCCAGCTATTCATTATCATTAAAAGCTGTAAAAAGGGCAGGTGGTTGACTTTCAAAATCTTTAAGAATGAGCAAATGTGCTCACTTCTTGAAGCTCACTGTTTTTGAGTCAGAAACAAATATAATGCCTCAAGGGGCTGGGGATTTAGCTCAGCGGCAAAGCGCCTGCCTGGCAAGCGCAAGGTCGTGAGTTCGGTTCCTGGTACCAGAGAAAAACCAATATATATATATATATATATATATATATATATATATATATATAATGCCTCAAAAATAATTCTAGATAAACTTTCAATTTAAAAATATGAAATTAGCAAATAGTTAAAAGAACTACTTGGTTTTAATGATTTAAAATTTAGTGCTTACATGGAGGAAATAAGGTGAGTTCAGATACAACACCTTTTCCTTTCTGATAAATTATGAACACTGGAACTTTACCAATTTCCTGGATAATAAATAAAAAGAATGCTATCATTTGGGGCTTTTCCACTCATAATTCCATTACCATGTTCTCAACACAAAATCCAGTGGAATCTTGCTGTCAACTCACTCCTTCATAGATCTATACATAATGTAGTTTGAGTAACTGTGACATTATAATACAAGGTCAATAATAATCCCTCTTTCGTTGGGTTGATTTGAAAATGAAAGTGCTTAGAATAAAAGAAATAAAGTAGGCTTTCATAGATACTTAGTTACATGTGTTTCCTGTATTCCTCATAAAGTTGAATAAATTTAATTTTGAATTACTAAAATTATAATTTTTTAAAATTAAGAAAACACAATTTCTTTAACAAATGGCTTATAAAAAAATTAAAGAACAAACTATAGAGTAAGTGACCAACCAAATGCGCATGTGATCCTTGTTTGATAAACAAACCAACTATGAAAAGACAATAAAAAAGCAATATACACCTAGACATATACAAATAAGGATTTTTGAAAACTATAAATGTTGGGTGATATTAATGAATTATTATCTTTAGGTATGATAATGACACTGTGTTTGTGTTTCAAAAAAAGTATCTTACATTTTAGAAATATATACTGAAATATTTACAAATAACGTTTTATTAAGTTAAATTACATAGAATCACCACTTTTAGGTCTAAATGATTGGATACAATTTCCTATGGCTCAATTAATATAATATCTATGACTTGTTTCACAACAATCAGATTGGGGAGGTGTGAGGCTACTGAGTGAATAGGTGTTAAAAGTGAAGATTGGCCCAGAATAAATGATTATTGTAGATAAATTATGAGAACCTGTAAGTTTATTCTTTGATATTTCAACATTGTTTTAATGAAAATAAACAGGATGAGAGAATCCTACTCATATAATTGTGCCTCATATAATTCTTTTTAGCATTATATATGAAACATAGCAAATTCTAAAAACACAGATGTTGAAAATTATCTCAATCAATATTCTTTGTTTTTTTTTTTTTGGTTTTGGTTTTTCTCCGGTACCGGGAACTGAACTCATGACCTTGCGCTTGCCAGGCAGGCGCTTTGCCACTGAGCTAAATCCCCAGCCCCTCAATCAATATTCTTATAAAGTCCCATCTACAAGAAATGATGGATTCATAAAAACACAGCTTAGTGACAGTGGTAATAATCTAAATTTGGCAAAGGAAGATAGACAAAAAATAAGAAAAGAGATGGTCTTCATATTTTATAAAATTGTTACGTGTGACTTATTGATTTATTTTCATTCTGCAGATTTTACTATCTTTAAGTTTATGACAGCTATATATTACTCCTCACACTACAATCTTTTTCACCTACTTTTAATCCATATTTTATATGGCTTTATTTGGGCTGATTAAAATACATTTGCACTGAATTCCACTACCTCTGTTTACTAGGTATAGATGTATATATAGGATAATATAGTTGTAACTTGAAATGTCCAATAAAAGCTCACTAGTTATTTTAAATTATCACATATATTCTTTCTAAATACAAGTTTACCATTTGAAAATTTTTTCACTTATAGCCAAGAAAATTTACATATATATATGTACATTACTCTTGCTAAATATAACCAATGTGCATAAGGATAGATTTGTTCTATCATAGCTACCTCTGGAAGAGCCTACTAAGATATAATAGTTTACAAGGCACAAAAAAAAAATTTAAGGGCTCTAATACTCAAGCCACATCCCCAATCCTAGAAGAAACTTTTAATAATGAAAGCTTTCAGCCAATTAAATTAAATACCTCCTAAAGAATAAGTAGCTCTTAATGGATGTATTAAACCAAAAAGCTACATAGCAATTTATCAGATATACTAAAAAGAGACTCATGGAGAAGGCTAAACATGATAATCTCATTATCTCTGTCACCTTATTCGGGTTATGATTTTTGTAAAGTTACCTAATTTCTCTGAACTTCAGTTTTTCTTCAGTACAAAATGTCTCATACTTTACTATCAAGATTAAATGAAGACATGCATGTAAATTGGTTAACATAGTACCTGGGACGTATTGAACACTATTATAGAAACTTTGACCAGTTATATAGTTGATGCTGAGTGTACACGCAACTGACATTATTTTCACTGCTAATGCTTTGTTAATATTATACAAAGAAAGAGGAGACAGTTGATGAATGGAGCAGAGGAAATCTTTAGCCTGAGGCAGGGCCATTCTTTGGAAGAGACCACCAAGACCAACATGTCGGTATTTACATAAGCAACTGGGAGTACTGATGATGAGCCTAGGGCTCAGTGTAATTAATTCAATTAGGTCACTGAACATACTACGTGCCAACACCTGTTTTAGGAACTGAAAACACAGTAAGAAAGACAAAATCCCTGCCCTGTAGGAGTTAACTGTCTGGTAATTCTGGTGATTTCAATGATACATGATTACCTAAACAAAAAATAACTCAAGAAAATATCAACTTGAAACATGTACATGGTATATAGTAGCTATAGCATCTATGGAGACAAACAAGGGTGTTAGAAATGGCTGTATCCCCAAAAAAAAAAAAAAAAAAAAAAAAAAAAAAGAAATGGCTGTATCCCTTAGACTACTAGTGCTATAAAGTTTGCAAAGGAAATGACATTTCACATTACAGTGGCATACACACACAAAATACCTGAAACAAAATTATCATTTGGCAACCAAGGATCAAATGAAAATAAATTTCTGGGCATCAACTCAAGCCATGGCTAAGCATTCAATGGCAAAAAGTAAGCTAGGTTTTACTGTAAACGCCAAATGATTGGAAAAATGCACAATAGCTATCAGTCTTCAAAACACAGGACACAATATAACTTGTGATTCAGAAGTAAATCAAAATATATGGCTAATGAAAACTAATGAATTATTATGCAAGCAGTTCAAAATTTATTGTTTTAGCTCTCATGAGCTTCATAAAAATGTTTGGTATGAAATGTTAACACTGTTTTTGATAAAAACCTGTCTAAACAAGATGAGTATTATTTACCAAAACAGAAAAACAATGTTTTACTCAGATATGGAGAGTTGCTAACTTTAAATTCTATTATCTATCAGTCACAAGAATATTTACTGCTTGTTTACTTAATGCAGCTTTTTATGAGAAGGCACTTGCAGAATATTCACTGGCTGCTAAATATTATTGTTAGAAGCAAAAACCAGAGATGGTTATCTATTTAAGCTGTTTATCTTTGTCCCTTGAAAAAAATACAGCAAAAAGAACAAAATGTTCTACTGCCAAAGCTCAGTCTAAATGTATCTGGATAATAGCAAGGTGGGTGTTTCCTTGGAACTTCAGAGGTAAGAGTATTTGAAAAGTAGCCTGAAAGAGAAAATTCTTCTTTTCAATAATTACATTATGAAAAACAAAACAGGAAGAGAAAACTTTTCCTTTGAAAAAGCAACAATGAATTCAGTTGAAAATCAAAGAGAGAATGACTGCTCTTCTACAAGTGTATGCCTAGGAAGAAGCAACAAGACTCAGAAGAATGAAGATTTAATAGTAAGATTAGACCTATACAGCAAATAAAAAAATAAGAACTAGCCAACTAGTTTCTAATCAAATTCATTTATATATGTGGAAAGTTTGGTAGATAAAAGTAACGGCACACCTCACATGTACATAGCACGTTGGTATTGTCACAGGGTTTTAGGTCAAAGAATGGCTCTTCAGTAAAATCTTTGCTCATTTCCTAGAGTATAAATTGCTCCTTTTGGGGGCAATAGTGTCTTAATCCATTATCCATTGTTATGGCTTGTATCTAGATGCCTCCCACCCAACCTCATGTGCTAAACAGTTGGGGCTTTGGGACGTGGCTAGATCTAGGATGTGTGAATGTGCATTAGGGGTGTGATAACTCAATTAGTCCACTGAATCATTTAGCATAGTTCTGGATGTGGATAATAGGAAGGCCTAGACTGGGTGTGGGTAGTACCACCCAAAAGGTTTGTAACCTGGATGAGACAAAAGGGGAGGGAGGGCTGTTGCTGTGGCTGCAGCTGCAGCTACAGCTACTGCTGCCACACCATCAACTGTTTCTCCTCTGTGATGCCCCTCTGCCATGCCACCCTGCCTTCCCTGTTCCCACAGTCAGCAGACTATGGACTGAAACCTTACAAACTGTGGTCCCAAATTAATCTTTCTTCCTTTAACTTATGGGTGCTGGGTATTGTGTCCCAGCAACAAGAAAACTGACATACACATATTTGAGAATTTATCACAGTTCATGTTGTACTACAACTTACTGTAAAACAGCTGTATCTATACCACTGTATTATAAATTACCAAAAGCTATGCTTTATTTAATTTTTATTTCTCTATAAGCTAATATGTCTCTTTCCAAATAGATACTAAATAAAGCTTTGTTGATTTGTACTCCATTATCTTCTACAATGTCCATCACAATTCTATAAGCTTTAAAAGTAGGTATTATACTTGTTTTATAAAGGAGAAAACTGAAAAACAAGTAGGTTAAGTGATGTGTGCAGGTTCAACTAGGCTTCAAAACCTCAGGTGACTTGGCTAATAATTCTGTTTTGATGATACCACAGTTCTTACTAGACTTGGGGTACATACATTCATGAAGAATTTATAAAATTGAGAATGAAACCAAGCAATCACAAGTTAGCAGTACTCTGTAAAAATACCACTTATATAGTATTTATTGCAGAGAACTAATAAAAGAACAATGTGAGATTATAACCTTGAGTGTTCTTTGCATCTGAACTCTACTATTCTAAAAATACGCTTTTAAATAAGGATGGCATGTGATCTTTTACAAAAGGGGAAAGGACCAAAAGATGGAGGGAGGAGAAGTAGAGGAGGGGATGTGTTATGTGTATGTCTCAACTCCCCATGATGAATGTAATCATTATGTACTATAAACATGTACTAATACAAATAATTTTTAAAAACTGGCATGATAGTTAACTATCAACCAGTGACTATACACTAAATACATAACCAGAACAAAAAAAACCATGAAAAAATAAAAAAGACAGAGCTGCCAGTAAAATACTTGTCTGGAATATGACAAGGCTCTGGGTTTGATGCCCCATACTTAAAAAAAAAAAAAAAAGCTAGGTTCAAAAGCAAGACAAACATCTCCAATGACCAATAAAAGGAAACTTAGTTAAAGACTCATGCTTGTTGATTATAGATTTTAAATAGAAATGACAGAGCTCAGTAAAGCACCAGCCCTTGTCTCCCAGCACTGGACTGGTTTAAGAAAGCGGGCTACAGGCTGGGTGTGGTAACGTACATCTGTAATCCCAGCACTGGGGAAGCTGGGATTACACTGCAAGTTTGAGGCCAGTTTGGGCTACCATAGTGAGATCAAGACCAGCCTGAACTATATAGTGAGACCTTGTCTCAAAAAAAAAAAAAAAAAAAAAAAAAAGGAAAGAAAGAAAAAGAGAAAACTGGGCTATAAAACACACACACAGAGGCCAACCTTCACCTATTTACTTTAGCAAACTAGCTTCTTAAGTAGAGCCAGTTGACATTCCTATTAACCCATTAAGAAATTAAATCAAAGTATTTAATGTTTCTGGGAAAGGATCTTTCATATTTGTAATATACTGTAAGTGGTGATAAAAACTACTGATTCAGATGTAAGAATTGGTTCCAGATTGGATACAAGGGAAGGGAGGGGCATGTCAAAATGAAAAGGTAATTGAATATCCAAAGACACATATGAGCAAGAGGGAAAGAGAACAACAGCAGAACAATAACTCTCACTATAAATGAACCAGTAAATCAAAATTCAAAATCATACAAAGAGGCTGATATAGCTCAGTGATAGAGCACTATCTCAGCATGCACAAGAAAAATCAATCTTCAGATTGATGATGAAACTAGACATTTACAATCAGCATTAAGAAACAATTTTTCAATTGATCTTCCCATAGATTTCTCCCTACCTCAATATCCTACCAGTATTTCAAATTTACACATTATTATAAAACTAAGGGTAAATGGCCCAGTAGGGTCATTGATGGCTAGTGGAGGGGCAGATGTGTAGCTCTAATAATCTGGCTATAAGAACCAGAATTGTCTGAATTTAATCCTCAGCATTACAATAGTTTTTTAAAAAAGGAATCAGAATTGTCAGATGAGAATAAAGAAATTATACTGACACACTCCAGAGAAAGTTCATCTGACAAGGAGGACATTCAATGGATAGTAACTTTATTTAGTATTTCCTTTTATCACCTTTCATTGAGCTCAAGTAGATGCAAGTAAAGTGCCAAATTCAGAATAAGCAACAACTAATCACAACATTAGTAACTATAAAAAGTAACAAAAGCTGGGGCTGGGGATTTAGGTCAGCGGCACAGCGCCTGCCTGGCAAGCACGAGGTCGTGAGTTCAATTCCCGGTACCGGTAAAAAACAAACAAACAAACAAACAAACAAAACAAAACAAAAGTAACAAAAGCTGTCTTCTTTCAAGAGTTTAGCATTTAAACAGACACGATTTTTTAAAAAATTGAAAAGTAAATGGTGCAATATTTCTGGCAAAAATGGGAGTAACAAGAGAACAGAATTAATATCCTTCCAGAAACAGATTTTTAAAAAAACAAGCTAGACAAAATATATAAAGTTTTCAAGACACTGGACATCAGGTCCATGGGAGAATGGAAATAAAGTAAGTGAGCACAATGATTGCCTCAGCTTCCTACACTGTGAGCTTAAAGGTCACAGTTCAGAAAGGAATAAAATCCTAGACTTCCTGAGTTGAAAAGGCAGCAGAGGTCCAGAAAGACCAAGACAAGGGCCTAAAGGTATATAGCTCAATGGGAGAATACATGTTTACCATGTGGAAAGCTTTAGATGCAATCCCCAGCACCACACTAAAACAAACCAGTCAACAAACAACTGCAATCCAGAGTGACCAAGGCAGGCAGAGTTTGCAAAGCTAAGTACCAAAGAGAAGTGCTCAAAGAGAAAAATCACTAGAGATTTGCTGAAGGTCTATCAAGTATACAATAAAGTATGAATCAGAACCGTAAGATGACAAGTAAAAAAGACTAGAGAGGAAACAACCAAGAATAAACAAACTAACCCAGAAAAACAACAGGGAAATTTTTAAAAAGCAATAAAGTCAAAAGCTGGTTGGTTCTCTGTAAAGTTCAATAACATTTACAAAGCTCTAGCCACCTGACAAAAGGAAAAACAGAGAAAATACAAGTTATATCAGGAATAAAAAGGAAGATGTAATTATGGATCCTACAAACACAAATTAAAATAAGAGAGTATTTTCAATTTCATGCCCATAAACTCAACAACTCCAGTTAAAAGGAAAATTCTTTGAAAGACACAAACTTTGAAAAACACTGATGTTTACAGGTAACCTAAGTGATCCTGTATCTCTGAGTTACAAGCCTGGTTTGAGGTCAGCACCAGAAAAAAGTTATAAGAAAACTACAGGGTAGTACAGAATTCTTCATAGATACAGATGAAAATTTTCCAACATAATACTGACAAATTGTAATTAGCAATAATCTCCAAGGAGACATCCAGGGAAGGCCAGACTGGTTCAATGTTTGGAAATTGAAAGTGTAATTCACTATATTCAGAGACCAAAGATGGAGAACTGTACCAAATGATGAGTTTAACACCAAAACAAAGCACTCAACAAAAATCTGACACCCATTTATGATTAAAAACTCCACTATAAAACTAAAAGTAGAAGGAAATATCCCCAAATTTATAAAGGTGTATCAATCCAAAATTTAAATCTAGTATCAAATTAATAATAAAATATGAATGTTGTTGCCCTCAAATGTAGGATGCTAAAATTTCAGTCTTAGCCACTAGTACTCAGTCTTATAGTGGCTGTATAACAAGAGCAAGATAGAAAGAAACAAAGAAGGATGCATATAGCTTAGAAAAAACAACTATCTCCTCTATTTTCAGGTGACAAGATTTCCTACATAGAAAATTCAAACAATCTATTAAAAAAAACAACTAGAACTGAATTTAGTAAGATGACAAAACTCAAAGTATTTTTAAGATATTTATTTATAAATACAACAGAAAATATGAATTTTTTAAGGAATAAATTTAACAAAATATACACAGAAAACTACAACCAATGAGAAACAAAGACCTCAACAAATGATAGTACTACAGTAAGCAAGAGAAAATGATACTGGCTAAAATACACAATGATTTATGGAACAGGATAGAAGAGTCCAGAATACCTGTGAATTTCTACCAATACTTGGTTTTCACAAAGGCATATCAGTAGAAAAAGTATTTTCTCAAAAAAAAGACATCAGATTGTTTCTCAGATATCCTTATTGACAAAAATAATGCCTGAACCATAATTTGTACAATATACAAAAATTAGGTTAAAATGGATTCTAGAACTAAACATAAACACTGTAACTATAAAACTACTAGAAGACATAAAATCTTTTGACCTTGGGTTAAAAGCAAAGCTTAGATAGGATACCAAAAGCACAAAAGAAAAATAACTGATAAAGTGGATTTCACAACAAAAAACTTCCACACTTCAAAAGGCACTGTTACAAAAACGAAAAGGTAGGAGTCCAGATTCCGTGTCCCACAAAGACAGAAAAGGAGCCCCCAACGCCCACGCTCACCCCAGTCCGGCCCAATCAGAGAAGGATCCTCTCCCTCTCCCAACCTCACATGCCCTACTTGTTGCTGGATATCCCTGGATAACGGTGGATTCTATTGCTTGGCCATGGCACCCACAATTTCCAGGCTTGTTAGGTGTTTTGTTTCCTCTTGACACTGGGCAGCAGAGGCAAGACCAATCCATTAATTTGATTAGATGAAGCCACTATCCCAGCAGAGTGGAAAGCTCCAGGGAGAAGCAGCACTAACCCCAAGAAAAGCCTAAGGAGAAAATCACGACTTGCTGGACTCCAAGACTACAGAACCTTAAAAGAAACTGATATACGGCATATGATATAGGGATGATATATGGACCTCCAAAAAATGTAAGGGAAATATTATCACTCCCAATCTGTAAAATGTTCAAAACACTGAGTTTGTGTTCTCTAAAACTGAGGAATGAATTCTAGGGACAAGGATGGTTAAGAGTAGTATGTTTATCGAGAGAAAGACAGAAGGGGACTCAGAAAGTGGGTTGCCGGCCGATCCCACTTCTCAAGAGTGTTTTATTGAGCAAAGCCAAGAGGTAAGGCAGGTTCCAAGTGGGACAAAACTATAGTCAACTAATAAGATTACGAAAGTATAGTCACTTAGGAAATATGGATCCAATGGGAAATCACAAGGTGGGTATGAGGTGGGACAAAACTATGGTGAACCAGTAAGATTACAAAAAGTATAGTTGCTTGGGTAATATTGACTAAATAGGGAATCAAATGGAATAGCAAGCTTACTTGGAAGGAAAAGGATTTTCCAGGAAGGAATGGGCAGGAGGTGTTGGTCCCCCACCCAAGGTGACTGATGCCTATTTAGAATATCAATCATTGCTGTTCATCCCTAGGGGAAGTATGTGGGTATAGTAGTTAACTCTTTTTCTTGAGGCCAGGAAGTTAATAAAAGAGCCTCCTGCCACAATTGTCCTTCAGTGCTGAGGGTATAGCCCTGTTTAACATCCTCTAATATTATAACTCACTTAGCTGTCTACAACTGCTCATTCAAAACACACAGAGGTAATTTTTTGATTGGCTCAATATTTTGTTAGTTTTTCCTTCACAGGTTTTTTATTTGTTGTTTCATCTCTCTTTTTTCTGTTTTTTTTTTAAATGTGTTTCCTTTATTTTGCTGCTTTTTCCTTTCTTTTTCTTGTTCTTTTTTATTGATACTATTATTAAATACTATTAATTTCCTTTTATTCCTCAATACAATCCCTTATCTCAATTTTCTTTCCTTCTCATCTTCCACTGATTATTTCCAATTTTACTTTTCTCATTCTCTGTTTCCCAATTCCTCTGTCTTACCAGTATAACCATTAAGGTTTATAAATCTTAAGATAGTTATTTCTATGCTGTTAGTGTTGAACACTGTTCTATTATTGAGAAGTAAAGTTGTTCCATTTATTAGATACTTACTGTAGGTCAGTATTTAGTTTGTCTTACAATAATTATAGATCTCTTTTATATGGTTATGAGTGGTATATTATTGGCTCTTAGGGTATGTCAATATTTAGTTTGTCTTTGATGCTATTATTGTAGATTTTACTTGTAAAGTCAAAGAGATGCAGTTGTTGCTATTAATGAGTTTTCTCAATATTGTAGGCAACTAATTTAGGTAGAAATATTATAGGCAATCAGACAGGAACAAGCTCTCAAGAGTCAGTGCAGTAGATGAGAATACATTGCAACTGTGGGGGAGTTGCATTCCTTAAAGGCCAGACCTCAGGACAAAAGAAAAAATGGGGGGCTGGGGATTTAGCTCAGCAGCAAAGCGCCTGCCTGGCAAGCGCAAGGTCGTGAGTTCGGTTCCTGGTACCGGAGAAAAACCAAAAAAAAAAAAAAAAAAAGAAAAAATGACTACATCCTCATATTTTCCCTAGAGATGAACAGCAGTGATTGATAGTCTAAATAGGTATTAATCATCATGGTTTTTGCTTTCTTTTCTTTTTTTTTTCCTTTGTTTTGGTACTGGGGATCAAACTCGGGACCTTGAGCTCACCAGGCAGGCACTGTGCCACTGAGCTATACCCCCAGTCCTTCACTCATCTTGGGTAGGGGGCCAGGAAGAACCACTGACCCACCTCTTATAGGAAAGGCCTACGTTCCCTTCCATGTATACTTGTGACATGACTTGGTTCCTCATTTAATCCATTTTACCTAAGCAATTAATCTCATAACCCTATTGGTTGATCATAATTGTGTCCCATCTCACTACCTTGTGATTTCCCATTGGATCAATGTTCCCTAAGTAACTATACTTGCAATCTTATTAGTTAATTATAGATTTTCCCACCTTAAATCCACATCACCTCATTGTTTTGCTCTATAAAACTCCCTTGAAAAGTGGGGTCCTCAGCAACCCACTTGGGACCTCTTCTGTATCTTTTAGAAACTTTCTTTCCCCAAATATATAGCTTTCTTCCCCCAATAAGTAAATTCTGCTCTTAACCTCCGTTGTTCCTAGCACTCATTCTTTGCACGAACTTATACCAGACATCTAGCAGGTTGGGAGATTCTTTCCCCTGTACCATCTATATGTCAGTATCTGGACTGCCTGCCTTTGTGTGATTAACAATACCGTAAGTCATTCTCAACGAAATGCCTACTGAGCCAAATACACTGCAACCTCCTCACTCTTATAAAAGGAGGTATTTAGATGCTCAGAGGCAAAGCCTACAGTTAGCCATACCCAGATGGCACTGCTGAAAAGCAGACATTAAATAAAGAAGTCTCTATAGTAACAACAAAGCTTTTCACAACACTCAACTCACAAACCCCAGAACAAAAACAAACAAATAGAAACATAAGACAACAAAACGCTTCTCAAAACTCTCAATTCCCACAAACCTGATCTATGGAGCATGACGAGGGAGGAAATCAAAAGCCCTACAGATGAATTATTCAAAAGGATAACAGAGGAGATTACAAAAAAGATTAATAAGGTGCTTAATGACTATAAAGAAGATATACTAAACAAACAATGGTCCTAATAAAACAAACTGTGAGTCTAGGTAAGCCACTAATAAAAAGCTAGCTGAATTGAACAAAACAACAGAAAACATGAATGTCAAGCATAGAAAAGTTAGAATCCACTTTTAAAAAAGGTACCAAATTGAAATTCAGATTAAAAATTCTATCAAAAATATGGACAACAGACATGACCAATGTAAGCGCAGAGTGTAAGAACTACAACACAGGGCACGCATATGTGACAAACTAATGAGAGACACCTTAAAAACAATAAAGGAAAATAAAAAGGGTTACAACAGCTGCTAGATGACACAAGGAAGACTAAGATTAATTGGAATTAGTGAAAAATCATAAGACAACACAAATGGCATTAAAAAAACCTGTTTATAGAAATAGTAGCAGAAAATCTCCCAAATATGGGAAAATTTTAACATACAAATAACTGAGGCATATATAAATACGCAAAGCCACAGTCAGAAAAGAATCTAGCCACAACACTTCATACTCAAGAAAAGAATCTTATAAGCTGTTAGAGAAAAGCAAAGAATCACTTATAAAGGTAAATTCATTAGAATTACAACAGACATCTCAGCACAAATCATAAAGGCCAGGAGAGCTTGGAGTGAAGTATTTCAAGCTCTGAAAGAAAACAACTTCCAACCAAGACTGATATATCCTGCAAAACTGTATTTCAAAATACTGGAGAGCGCCTGCATGGCAAGCGCAAGGTCGTGAGTTCAATTCCCTGTACCGGAGGGAAAAAAAAACAAAAAAAAAACAAAAAAAAAACAAAACAAAAAAAAACAAACCAAAAAAACCCCCAAAATACTGGAGAAATAAAATATTTCCATGATAAAGACTGTCTAAAGAAATTCATAACCCCCAAATAAGCACTCCAAAACATCCTCAAGGATAACCTAGAAAGAGACAACAAAGCTAAAATGCCAAAAGTTCCAATAGAATAAATACATGAGGTAGAGAAAGGAGTTAAGCAAAAGGCAAGACAAGGAAATCAGGAACAGGAAAATAATGCAATGGCAAAAATAAGTCAATAACTTTCAAAATAACTCTAAATGTGAATGGTATAAAGTGTCCAATCAAAAAAACACAACTTGGCAGAATGGATCAAGAAACAAAATACAATGGTATGTTGTATACAAAACACACATTTAACCCAAAAGAAAATTCATAGACAAAAAATCCAAACGCGGAAAACAATATTCTATGCAACAGGAACCCAGAAACAAGCCAGACAATGTGGACTCAAGTTAAAACTGATCGGAAAAGGCAAAGAAGGTCACTACATATTGGCAAGGAGAACAATTAACAGGAAGATATAAAAGTTATTAACATATATACACCAAAAACAGCATACCCAAGCTAATAAACAAGTACTACTGGACACAAAAAATTACACAAACACAATTATCATTGAGGATCTCAATACTCCCACTGACACAAACTCAGCAGAGAAATATCAGAACTAAACAAAACCTTTAAACAAATGGACTTAACAGACATTTACAATGTTCCAAGAACAACAGAATACACATTCTGATTGGTGGCACACAGAACTTTCTCCAAATTAGACCACAGACTAGTCAGTGGAGAAGAATCAAAATTATCCCATCATAGTATCAGATCATAGCACAATGAAATTAGAACTCAATGGTAAAAGAAACCAAAGAAATCATGCAAATCCATGGAAATTAAACAATACACTGTTAAACTGGCCATGGTGGGGCACACCTGTAATCCCAGCACTCAGGAAGCCAAGGCAGGAGGATTACCACCAGTTCAAGGCCAGCCTGGACTACTTGATGAGTTCAAGGCTACTCTGAACTACACAATGAGACCCTGTCTCAAAAATAAAAACAAACGAACAAGCCCCACCCAGAACAATACACTCTTGAATAATCAATAGGACATAGAACAAGATAATGAAGAAATAAGACAAGTCCTAGAATTAAACAGTAATACTAGTACAACATACCAAAAACTATGGGACTCAATGAAAGCATTCCTTAGAGGGAAGTTTATACCTGTGAATGCCCACAAAAACAAAGCAAGCCCATATAAATAATTATGCACCCCAAGGTCCTAGAAAAACAAGAACAATTAGACTCAAAGCTAGTACAAGAAAGGAAATTATAAAGATTAGAGCAAAAATAAGTGAAATAGACTTAAAAACAACACAAAGAATCAACAAATCACTGAGCTGTTTTTTGAAAACACAAACAAAATAGACAATCTCATAACTAATTTAACAAAAAAAGACCAAAATCCATGCAATTAGGAATGAAAAAGGTAAAATCAAAATTCAGAAGATTCTGCAACTATTTCAAAACCTGTATGCCAATATATTGGAAATTCAGAAGAAATGGATACATATGAATTACCAGAACTGAACCGAAAACTATTTAAAAACCCTAAATAACAGGCACTGAAATTGCAGTAATAAAAAACCTACCAACTAAGAATAGTTTAGGTGCTAATGGATTCACTGCTGAATTCAGTGAATATCTAGGGCAGATTTTCTTCAAATTATTTTTTGTTTGTTTTTTTTCCAGTACCAGAAATTGAACTCACGACCTTGTGCTTGCCCCACAGGCACTGTGCCACTGAGCTAAATCCCCAGCCCCTTCCTCAAATTCTTTAATGAAATCAAAAGGGAAAGAGTACTCCCCCAAATCATTGCTCACAGCTTACACTAACAGACTCCCAAAATCAAACAAAGATCCAAGTGAAAAAGAAAACTGCATCCCAATCTCTTTAATGAACATAGATATAAATATCCTAAGTAAGATACTGGCATACAGAATGTAACAAGTCATCAAAAAGATTGTACATGATAACTAAGTAGGCTTTATCCCAGGGATGCAAGAATAATTCAACATATGTAAGTTAATCTGATACATCACATAAACAGAAGCAAGGACAAAAATCACATGACCATCTCAAATGACATAGAAAAAAGCCTTTGACAAAATCCAACCTCCACTCATGATAAAAATCCTAAAGAAAATAGGTTCAGAAGGACCTTATCTCAATCGGATAAAAGCCATTTATGACAAACCAATGCCAAATATCATATTAAGTGGGGAAAAAACAAAAACTTTCCCTCTAAAAATGGGAACATGACAAAAATGTACATTATCACCAATCCTGTCCAGAATGTACTTGAAACATCAGCCATACAATCAGGAAAGAAACAAATAAAAGGGATATGTATAGGAAAGGAAGAAATCAAATTTTCATTATTTCCAGATGACAATGGTCCTCTGTCTAGAAAATCCAAGAAGTTCCACCAGAAGATTCCTGGAATTACTAACTACATTCAGAAATGTAGTAGGATATGCAATCAAGACGCACCCATACACAACAAAACATGGATATTGCTGTACATCAATAACAAATTCATCAAGAAAGAAATTACAAAAATGATATTATTCATAACAGCATCAAGAAAAAGTAAATAGCAATTAATCTAAACAAGAAAGTGAAAGACCTCTACAATGAAAAATTATATCACTGTGAAAAGGAGCTTGAAAAGGACGTTAGAAAACAGAAAGATAGCACATTACTACTAGATAGGTAGAACAAATTCAATCAAAATGGCCATACTTCCACAACTGATATACAGATTTAATGCAATCACAATCAAAGTAGCAACAGCAATTCTCAAAGGACAAGAGAAAAAAATCTTACAATTCATACAGAACCAGAAAAGATCTAGAATAGCAAAAGCAATGCTAGATTAAAAACAAACAAACAAAAAAAGCAAAACAGAAGCTGTAACAATCCCAAATTTGAAGTTATAGTAAAAGCTATAGTGATAACAGCACAGTACCAGCACAAAAACAGACATGTGAATCAATGGACCAGGATAAAAAAAAATGCAGAAACAACTCCTGGCAATTAAGCTAGCTAATCTTTGAAGGGGGGCGGGGCGCAAAAGCACATGCTAGAGAAAGATAGCTTCTTTAACAAACACACTGGCTATTCACATGCACAAGATTGAATCTCAACTCTTATCTCTCCACCATATACTAAAATAAAATCCAAATGGATCAAATATCTAAATGTTAAAACAGAAACAAATTGCTTCAAGATAAAGTAGGCAAAACCCTTGTGGACATAGGCATAGTCATAGGCAAGGGCTTTCTGAACAGAATCTCAGTGGCACAAGAAATAGCATCAAGAATCTACAGATGGGATCATCTAAAATTAAAAGGCTTCCCCACAGCAAAGAAAAACCCAGCAGAATGAAGAGACAATTTTCAGAATGGAAAAAAATTTTGCTGCTATTCCTTGCACAGAAGACAAACATCTAGAACATATAAAGAACTCAAAAAAATTAAATCCCAGGCTGTGAGTGGTGGTGCATGCCTGCAATCCCAGCACTGAGGAGGTTGAGGCAGGAGGATCATTGCGAGTTCGATACCAAACTGGGATACAAAGTGAGCTCAAAGCCAGCCTGAACTGCATAGCGAGACCCTGTCACAAAAAGATAAACAAACAAACAAACAAAACCCTAAAATAAAAGACCCAATTAAAAAATGAGCAATTGAAATGGCTAGACATTTCTCAGAAGAAAAAATACAATTGGCTAATAAATACATGAAAAAATGTTAAACATCTCAGGCCATTAAAGAAATGCACATTAAAACAACTGAGAGTCCATCTTACAGAAAGAATGGCTATCATCAAAAAATTAAATAAAAATAAATGCTGGTGAGCTGCAGAAAAAAAAAAAACCTTCTACACTGTTGGTGGGAATGTAAATTAATACAACCATTATCCAAATCTGTATGGAGATTCCACAAAAAAATAAAACTAGAAATTCCATTCAACCCAACTATTCCACTTCTAGCTATCTTCCCAAAAGAATTGAAGACATCATGTTAGAGTGATACATGTACCCTCACATTTATAGCAGCATAAGTCACAATAGCTGAATCTTAAAAGTGCCCCATATGTCTATTAACACATGAATGGATAAAGAAAGTGTGGCATTTATATACTGTTAGATACTACTCTGCCACAAATACAAATTTGAGTCATTTGTAGAATACTGACACCAAACTAAGTGAAACTGGACATAAAAGCTTAAATTCTACATAGTTTCTTCATTACATAAGAAGCCAAAAATGTAAATAAAGAGCAAAATAAAAATAAAAATGGGAAATAGGGAGACTGATTTTGTTCAAATGGGAAAGGGTTCAAGAGATGAAGGGAGTAGGGAACGAGGGGAAGGAAAAGACTTAAAAAGAATTGAGATGAGTTATGTATATGTACCAACTCCCCACAACGAATGTAATCATTAGGCAATGCAAACATGTAGTAATGAAAATTAAAAACTGAAAAAAATAATAAATTGCAAGAAGAACGAAGAGGCAAACCACAAATTTAACAATTATAAAACATATATATGTGCAGGGCTTATGTAATGAACTTTTATTATAATTCAGTAACAAGAAAACAACTCAATTTTTTTAAATGAACAAAATATTTAAACAGATTTGAAAGCATATTTCAGATGGCAAACTACCACATTAAGTTACTACAGACTTCCATTAGAATAGCTACAATTCAAAAGAATGGTTCTGCCAAGTGTTAGGATGTAAAAGAATAGCAAATCTTAATCACTGATCAATGAACACAAATTAGTAACACGTGTTTGGAAACAAACAGTTTTCTTAAAAAGTTAAACATTCATTTTGGATGTGATCCAGTCATTCAACTTTTAGGAAGTTATACAAGAGAAATAATGGTGGAAGCAACCAAACAAGCATCAGTAGGTGAACTGAATAAACAAAATACAGTAATCTATAGAATGGAACATCACTCAGTAATCAAAGATAGGATTTATTAATACATGCAACAAAAAATATAAATCTCAAAATAATAATACTAAGTGAAAAAAGCCATTATCTTCCCCTGTAATCCCAGCACTGAGGAGGTTGAGGCAGGAGGATCACTGCGAGTTTGATTCTATTTATATTATGATTCTATTTATACTATTATAGAAAATATAAACTAACCTATAACAATAGAAAGCCTACAAATACAAGGCAAGGAAAAGATAAAGGAAATTTTGAAAGATGATCGAGATATACTCGTTTTCTTTATTGTAAAAAGATACCATTGGAGTACAAAGATGCCCCAAATCAAACTGTGCACTTTAAATGCATAAAAGGTGGAAATGGGAAAAAATATATAAAAACATATGTTGGAGTCTTGAGATACCTGATCCTCTAAAACAGTAAATTATACAGCATTATGATTTTGTACAATGTAAGGGACATCAATTTTTAACAGCTTTCCTCCAATTAAATATTAAACCATACTTTATTTAAGTCATTGTAATATAGTACTTTTTAAAGAAAAAAACTACAATCCCCAGCATCACAATCATCATCATCATCTGATCTGTTGTGTTTTACTCGTCTACTAATCATTATAGCTTATAACATTGTCTGGAATTCAATTCATGAGCTCCTATGCTGAAATCACTTTCTGGTCCTGGTTCACAATTATTCCGCAGCAAAGTCTCATGGTAAGACTCATTATAATGTAGGATTTCTCCACCTCTAATCCAACAAACTCTAAACCTTGATTCCTTCTCTGTCTCTGTATTTTCATCTTGTTCCTTCCCCTTAAATTGTAAATCCACTTCACTGTGACAGCTAGTTCATGGCCTTTTTTGCTTTTTCTTTTCTATTTTTTTAAAAACTGTTATCTCAGACAGCAGCTCACTGTATAGTCCAGGCTGGATTTGAACTCACTGTGTAGCCTTAGGCGGACCTCAAACTCACAATTTTCCTGCCTCAGTCTCTGAAGTGCTGGGACTATAGGCGTGTGCCATCACACTCAGTTGGTTCTTAGCCTTCTTTGCCTTAGAGTTCTTTACTCATTTTAGGCCACAAAGTAATAAAAGTAAAATAAATTCCAGCATTCTGGAAGGCTGAGGCAGGAGGATTATAAAATCAAACTAAGCCTGGGCAAGGAACTTCAACTATAGTGAGATCTTGTCTCAAAAATTTTTTTAAGAGGGTGGTGGTGGTGGTTTGATGATGTAACTCACTGTGAAGTCCCTGGAATATACCAAGATTCACAGCAGTATTACTTAGAATACATGAAAAGTGGAAGCAACCAAAATGTCTGTCAATAGATAAATGGAAAAGCAGCTTTGGCGTAAATATTCAATAAAATAGTATTCAAATGACATGAAATTCTGATATATGTTATAACCTGAATGCATTATGCTAAGTAAAATAAGCCAGACACAACAGGGCAAACACTATATGACTCCACTTATGTAAGGTTCCTAGAACAGTCAAAATCATAGAGACAGAAAATAAAATGGTAGGTAATGGGAGGAGGTGAGGGAAATGTGGACTTAATGTTTAATGGGTAGAGTTTCTGAATGAGATGAAAGAAAAGTTCTGGAGATGTTATGATAAATATATAATCAGAATATACTTAATGCCACTGAGCTATACACTTACATATGTTTAAAATGGTAAATTTTATGTACATTTTAATACAAATATAAAGATCTGACAGGTCTCATCCAAATACTGATGCAGGTAGAGGTGACACATGTCTACAAAATAGGTACAAGTTTACCACAATTTTTCTAATCACACAGGAAACCAAGATTAATAATTTTTAGAAACAAATTAAAAAAAAGAAACAAATTAAAAGTGAGTCCCAAGAAAATAGTAAGAGACTATAGCCCATAGAAAAACCATTATTTAACAACCACAATTCTAACAAATTCTTTAATTTTTATTGGAGATAATATAAACTAAGTGATTTTAATCTATCTTATAAAATATATTTTATTATATTTAGTTTTTAAATATCTTACTCAAAAATGTAGAGCTCTATAATTATAAGCTAGGCTGCCATTTTTGTAGCTTGTGCATAGTTATGATTAGGTAAAAAATAAAATTTAAGTAAAAACACTTCAGTCTACCTTAAGACTGCATGTAATTTTCCCATACAATCACAAAGAAGCAGTACTGCATTACCCACTTCATATCATATGTTACCATGTAATTGTGTAAAGATATTATACTATTTATAAAAGATTTGTTTTTTCTAATAGTCTAGAAAATTAACTCTGACAGTTTTGAGTCAACTTTCTATGTCCAGAGATGGTCTATAGCCATACCACCCTGAATGCGCCCAATCTCGTCTATGTCCAGAGATGCTGTAATTTCTATCTGCTAATAATGAAAAGGAGTGTGATAGAGGCAAAGAATCATCATTTATGATTAAAATAAGGAGATGATACATGTACATTCACTTAAATTGAAGAACTAAACTCAAAGAACCTGAATAACACTGAGGCAGAAGATTATGGCAAGGTAAGTTGGCTGGAAAGCAAGATGTAACCTGTCAATCACAAAAATCTGGAATGAAAGCTGAACAACAGGCTATAAATCATGGCTGGAATGCAAGGGCAGTGCAACTTCCAAGGGACTGGATCTGAGAGGATATAAAAAACTGTGGTCATTGACTTTGCTACCACTGCAATCTTCCTGTTCTGCTGTCTTTCTGCTTCTGCACTGGCTCATATGCCATTCTGCTTACAGGATATATCTCTTCTTGCTCTTCTCTTTTTCTTCACTCTTTCCCTTTTTTCCTTGGCTTTAAATAAAAGTTATGTTTACCTGTTTGGTGGTCATCCTAGCCAATTCTTTGGGTGGGACAGAAAAGGCCTGGAACTACCAGATACCATACCATCCAGCAACAATATCAGAGTGAAGGAATACACTATCATTGCAGTGTAGCAATTCACCTATTACTGTATTTCAATCCCTGAAATTATATCCTAGAATAAGCATAAGTTTCAAGACAAAAAAACCTCCTGTCCACACAGTTGCCCTCAACTCAGAAATACTTTTGAAAAAAAGAAAATAATGTATTTGTACTATGTATTACTCAAGTATTTAAGCCATCGTTTATAACTTTCAATCAACATGAACATTAAATATACTAACAACTTCATCTAGTACTCAGCTAAGAAAAAAAAAGTCTATTTCTTCCAATGCTGAAAGAACACACCTCGGTATGAAAGAAAACAGTACACCCCTATAATTCCAGCACTTATGAGGCTAAGGCAAGAAGGTCAACACAAGCTTGTGGTCAGCCTGAACTGCACAGCAAGACCCTGTCTCAAAAAAATAAAACAAAACAAGAAACAACAACAAAAACAATGCTTTAAAATAATAATATTTAGTTTTTCTTGAGGGAGACATGGTTATGGATGCAATAGACTTCTGTTCCATCACCACCTGCTTCTGACTGACTATTGTTCATTCTTACCAAGGAACACGTTGGTCATAGTCACTGCCATGGCATTTAAATATACTGAAAAGACACCCGTGGAACCAGAGGTGGTAATTCACTGAATTAGAATTGTCCTCACCAACCACAATGTGAAATCCCTGGAAAAGATGTGTGCTGATTTGATCAGAGGTCCAAAGGAAGAGAATCTCAAAGTGAGAGGACTTATTTGCATGTCTACTAAGACCTTGAAAATCACTACAAGAAAAACACCTTGTGGGGAAGAGACATAGGGTAGTACCCATATGAGAATCCGTAAGGGACTTTCTAACTTGCACTGTTGTTCTGAGACTGTTAAGCAGATTATGTCCACAACACTGAGTCATGAGTGGAGGCTGATGTCACTACGGCAGATAATTAACGCAACTGTTTAATAAATTATCAATTGTTTTTTTTAAAAAGAACAAGATTTAATTTTATATTATTTTTATACAGATAATTACAATATTACAGATATTTTATCAAACTTAAGATAACCTTGGTACTACCAGATTTTTGTCCATGTGTTAACTTTAGAACTTAATTCTCCCATGTGCTACATACTAGAACTATATATAATAGTTGACATACATTAAATATTTTTCTAGTGTTTATTAAAGCCAATAAATAAAGTATATGAAACTTCTGTTCTCTCATCCGATTATGACTTTTGAAAATAATATTATTTTTCCTAGTAGAAAAACATTACACCAAAATGCCATTAAGTATTTAGTAATTCTAACCTGTAATATTTTGTAGTAGAATAAAATCTTAATAAATTAAGGGAAGAAAAGTAAATACTAACAATACTCATAATACAAAAATTACAAATTGCATACAATATTTAAATAGACACATCAAAACTCAGACAATCTCATTTGGTTATGGTCAGATAGCATAAAAATTTTAAAATATTGGAGAGACTGGGAAGTGATGCTTGTGGTACAGCATTTGCCTACCATGCATGAGGATCTAGTTTTAATGCCCTATACCTTAAAAAAAAAAAACTACCATGTTTTATGAGCACAAACAATATTATTTAGTTAAGCATAAGCTTCTAAAGGTAATTATTGTTATTTCCTAAAAGTTCTTATAAATATTTCAACTTTTCACTCAAAATAAGACCTGAACTATCTCACTTTCATTTAGAATCATCCTGAGCTTACGGAGATGTATTTTTAACAAAAGTTGCCTACTAATGGTTGTGCATATGAATCTACAGGTATGTGGCTATATGTGTCAAAAATTTTTTCTATACTGCAAACCTATACAGATATTTACATGATTATCATATATTTTCCAGGAATGGGAAAGGGGACTGGTGTTGAGGGGGAGACTAGCATCATTAACAAGCCTTGCAAGACTTACTATCCATCCAAAAAAAGTAACCCTATTACAAGTTGCTGATACTTGATTTGCTTATGAATTCCAATTTTTAAACAGCATAGCTGGGTGTTGTGGCACACACCTGAAATCCCTTCAGGAAGCAAAGGCACACGGTTTGCCTTGAGTTCAAAGCCAACCTGTGGAAACCAAACAGATAAACAAACAGCATAGCTATGGCCAGCTGAAAAATAAAGAGAAATGCAAATGCCAAACCTATTATATTTGGTTTTTAAATAGTACAGTGGTGGGGCCCCTAACCCACGGGGAGCCTCGGGCGGGGAGAGCCGGTCTTTGGACCGACGACTCACTCCCAGACTCAGGGTTTCCCGGAAGGAGGGCTTCCGGTGCACAGGGAGCTGCGGGTGGGGAG
>NW_004955414.1:25781185-25807192 GCF_000276665.1 Chinchilla lanigera
TTGTCTATTTGTTTTCCTGAGAAAGTATTTTGTAGACAATAATATGTAAAACGATAACCATTGATAATTTCCTACCATTTTGTCTGTAATTTGCTAAGTGCCCCCTATTATTATGTTATCCTTCTTTTATTCTTTAAAAAAAAAAAATTAAATAGTACAGTGGTATCAGCTTTAAGTTATTATACACATTTAAATGGCAAGAAAATATTGACAATGAAGGAAAAGAATACAGTCTGTATCAGAACTGAAATAACAATTTCTGAAATAAGATCTCAGAGCTAAACATATACAGAGAACATAAAACATCATGAACTTAAAGATATTAAACATGGAAATCATTTAATAAAAACAAATATTAGGCTTACTTTTTTTTTTTTTTTGGTACCAAAGTTTTTTGGAGTCAAACTCAAGACCTTGTGCTTGCCAGGCAGGTGCTGTGCTATATCCCCAGCCCAATAAAAACAAATGTTAACTTCCAATTCAGCTCTTTCAGAGCCAACTAAGACAGTATTATACATTTATGCCCCAAATCAAAGGTATATCAGGATCAGGGATTTAGCTCAGGGGCGTTAGCGCCTGCCTGGCAAGTGTGAGGTCCTTAGTTCGATTCCCAGTACCAAAAAATAAAATGTACAACAGTAAACTCCACAAATATATTTTTTTAAAAATCAATTTGTTAGAGCTAATAAAATAAAAATATAAGAAAATCATAGATGTTACATTTGATAAGCCACGTTCCATAGTAAATAATCACTTTCATTAAAGGTTTAAAAGAAAGTTACAAGAAGATTAGAAAAGGATGCAAGTTCTTGTCTTAGAAAACAAAGTAGGGGCTGGGGATTTAGCTCAGCAGCACAGCGCCTGCCTGGCAAGCACAAGGTCATGAGTTTGATTCCTGATACCGAAAAAAATACCAAAAAAGTAAAGAAAACAAAGTAATGGCCACAAAGATTAAGAAACAAGTTGTTACTGTTATATGATTCTAGACTTACAGCATTACACAACTGAAAATAAGTCTCCACAAAAATAGCCTTGTAGGGTCTTTTTTTTTTTTTTTTTTTTTTTAGATAGGGTCCCACTATGTAGTTCAGACTGACCTTGAACTCACTATGTAGCCCAGGCTGGCTTTGAACTCACAATGATCCTCCTGCCTCAGCCTCCTGAGTGCTGAGATTACAGGCTTGCACCACCAAAACCCAGCCTTGAATCTTGAGAGAGGTGTGGAAGTCATCACTGAAAATATATATGTGAAGCATTTTGCATCTAGGCTATAGACGTAGCCATCCTGACAGGTCAGCTAAGGACTCTGCAGATGGAGTATGGCATGACTGGGAGGGAGGCCATAGCCTCACAGCCACTGGATATAAGCACATTTTCTATAGCATTCCCAAGCCTATCTACTCTAGCTTATCAGCCCAGTTCCCAATCCTATCAGCTCAAGTGTAATAGGTACTTTTTCTCATACTATCTTTTGGATTTCTCCAAGAGCACCTTTCTTCTCTGCATGTACTTAAGATAGAATATCCCTTTAATAAACAGAGTGGTCATTAGCCCTGTCCTTGTGGCATGAGTCTTCTTTCATTGTGTGATGTGAGTCATCAGAGATCAGCCCCAAGATTAATAATTGGGGAAGTACAGAGAAGTTAACAAAAAAGCATCAAGTTAACATCAGAAGCAAATATCTGGACAAATAAGTATTATCTTTACTTTGATCTATCATTACCTTAGTTATTTTAATAGTGAACTATTTCAAAAGTAAACTGAACAAGAATGAAAATCCTAACACCTAGTAATTACAGATAAACCATGCCCCACTGATTCAAGAACAAAGGACACCTTCATAAACCAACCTTTCCATATTTATTTAAATACTTAGCTTAATAGATGATACAAATTTTCTAAAGGCAGATAATTCTATCTTCCTAAATGGTGGCTAATTCATTACCAATTCTTAAGTATAGACTACAAACAAAGGTTTAAAATCAAAATATTCTATGAGAATCTGAGAAGAATGTATATATTGTTAATGTTGGAGTGTTCTCTGCATCTATTGGATCAAGCTGGTTTACTGTGTTTTACTTACCTTCTTTCTAGTTAGTCTACTCTTACTAAGTGTGGGATATTGAAACCATGGTTGGTGGTGCATGCCAGTAATCCCAGCAGTGGAAAAGGCTGAGGCAGGAGAATTCCAAGTTCAAGCCCAGTCTGAGAACTTAAGCAAGTTAGTAAGACTCTGACTTATAATATAAAATAAAAAGGGACTGAGGTTGTAACTCAGTATGAGGGCCCTGGGCTCAATATTTAGTATCAAAGAGAAGAAAAGTCTACAATTATTATTGTAGAATTATTTTTCTATTTAATTCTATCACTTTTGACTAACATTTTGACAGTCTAGCAAATACATAAATGTTTATAATTACATCATTTTGCAATATTGAAACTTTTAATATACGATCTTGTCTTACAATATTTTCATTTAAAGTCCACTTTGTCAAATATTAGTTTAGCTACTCTTCACTTTGAATCACTATTCACACAGAATATCTTTCCATAGAATATCTTTTTCTATACTTTCAACTTTTTTGTGTCTTTGAATCCAAAGAGACTCCACTAGGGCATAATATTGGGTTAGAACTCATCTCATACTTTTGCACTGTAAATCTGTACTTTAGCATAATAGTAGCCTGTTGTGTATCTCAGTAGTATGCCTGGGGGATACAGGAAGGAATCTATGTGTTTATGTACTCCTTATGAAGAACAACAACAGCAAAGTGTCTGCACACATGCAAAAGAGTCAACCCAGGTCTTTTACCCACACACTGCTCCATCTAACAGATTTGCTTACCACAGAGGGTAAAATTCACCTATACCATGCTTCTCTTATGAAAACATGTATTTTACTATAATGGAATGTGGGTGTGACTCATAGGAGCTGCACCTAGGGAAAGTGAAAACCCATCTGTACATTCACCCACTTGGCAGACAAATGGCAAGGTATGTACAGGAGCTCCAAAGCAGCAACAGGTGAGTTTTACCCATGAAATGCTGATTGTTAAATTTCTGAGTATTTAGGGTTGGTTTGTTTTTTAAAAATTTTTCTTTTGATTTTTCTGGTACACCAATTTAGTACAATGGCACATGAAAAACTGGATTTGCAAGTTTTAGAGGAGGTCCAAACTAAATCATCAGATTACTCAGGCATGGATGATGAAAATGATAATGACTTTGACACTGACCATTTCAGCCAAAGTTCCTGTGACAGTGAAACACAACAAGCATCGACCAATACAGACACAGGAAATGCAGACTTCCTTGATCCAGATAATGAAGAAAATGGCAACATGAGTACATATTTGACTAGTCAAAATGGTCATGCAACCAAATAGAAAGATCCAATGTTAGAACTACGTCTGAAAATATGGTGGGGAACTTGGCAGGGGTGAAACCTACTGGACAGAATGCCAGCATTGCCATTCAATGTTCGAAACTGTTTGTAACAGATGAAATGCTATAAGATGTTGCAAAATATAAATAAAATGTTCTGTCTGCACCAACAGGCATACTCAAAAATCTGTATATTATGACACCTCAGTAGCTAATCTGAAAGCATTCAGAGGTCTGCTGTACTTAGCAGGGCTTTCTCATGCTAATCACAGGAATGTAAAACACTCACAAAAAGCCATGGGTGTGGGCTTGAGGTCTGTGAAATAACAATGACAAGAAGTAGATTTGGTTTCCTTCAAAATTGCCAGAAGTTTGATGACAAAACCACCCACCAAGAAAGAAAAAGAACTGATAGTCTGGTTGCTATCCTGTTTGAGAGATTTATGAGTAACTGTCAAACAATTTACACACCATCTGAATACAGATTATTGATGAACATCTTGCAGCTTTTCATGGTCCTTGTACCTTCAGGCAATATATGCCAAAAAACCCTTCAAAGTATTGTTATAGGCAGCTGAGTTAGACAGAAATATTAAAAGTATTATAGGCAGTCAGACAGGGCCAGGCCCTTGAAGGAGCCAGTGCGGAAGATGAGATACTTTGCAACTGTGGAGGTGACAGGCACCTCCACTGTGGACAAAAGATTAAACAGATGCTCCCACATATATCCCTAGGGATGGACCTCACGGACTGATATTCTAAATAGGTAGCAATCACCTTGAAAAAGCCAGGAAGAGTCACTAACCCAACCCTCCACAGGAAAGGCCCCTGCTCTGTATTCCTGTCCACTTGCTACGTGACTTGCCACAGTACATATTAAGAACTCAACACTACTTTATTGATATTTTACGTTCCTGTTAATTACACATCATATAATATATAATAAGGACCTCATGACAGAGCTGCGCATGGTGGTGCACACCTGTAACCCCAACACTCAGGAGGCTGAGGCATGAGGATTGTTGTGAGTTTGAGGCCAGCCTGGACTACAAAGTGAGTTCAAGACCAGCCTGAACTGCACAGTGAGACACTGTCTCAAAAAGACGGAAAAATAAAAAACATGACAAAACAGCAAGACCAGTGAGATGTCTAGTATGTCCTACAAAAAGGCCAGGATAGCAAAACACATATCTTGTCAGTGTAAGTGATATGTGTGTATGGCATGTGCCGTTGTCATGTGTGAAGACTGCCTTAGGTGTGATAACTGAAGTAAAGATTTTTTTTTTATAGAATTCTATTGGTATTTTCATTGTACTTCATATAGGTATTTCTTTGGGTTTTTTTAGACTTTGTACAACAAAAAACAGACGATTTTGAAAAATTTTAAATGTTAATGAGTTATGCAGCAACTATGATGTCCCTTGAAACACAAAGTATTGACCAATGATTGTGTTTTACTTGATCCTAAACATGTGTTGCATAAGTAGTTTGATAGTTTACAAAGCAAAATATCATGGATAAATTTTCTTAGAGGACGGGGACTGGAACCCATAAGAGATCCAATGGAATTTGCCAAAAAAGCTAATATAAATAAACCTCTTAAAAGATTATAAGAAAAAAAAATAAAAGGCTATAAGCTGGAGATAAATATTGAAAAACAAAATGTGTTTCTATATACTATTTACATTAGTGCCAAATGTGTTAAATTGCATTTACGTAATGTAATTGCATTACATTAATGCTAAAAAGTGTTAAATTGGAAGTTTAATACCATCAGATTTCAAGACCCATTACAAAAATATGGTATTTAAGATAATATAGTACTCATATCAAGACAAGTAGATGAATGCAAAAGAACAGTCTACATACAAATTACCACAAAATTCAGGGCTTACAAAAGAACAGACAGCTTACATATATATAGAAAACTAATTTTTTGACAAGTATTCAAAAGCAAATTCAGTGGAACAAAGATAGCTTTTAAATAAATCATCTGGAACAACTATATTTATACAGGTAAAAGGTGAACTTGAATTCATATCATATACCATTATCACATGGAAAAATAAACTAAAACTAGGGCACATTATAATTCATTAGAGGAATGAAAATTAAACCTACAATGAGATGCTACTACATATAAGCCAATGGCTAAAATCAAAAAGATTGCTCTTACCAAGAACTCCAGAATGTGGGAGCAATGGAACTCACAGATACTACCCAAAGTAACTATAAAATGGAATGGTACAGTTGAAAAATACTTTGGTCATTTCTTTTTTAAAGCACTGAGGATTGAACCCAGGGCTTTCAAACTAAGCCATATCCTCAGACGTTTTATTACTTTGAGACAGGTCTCCCTAAGTGGCTAAGTTGCCTAGGTTGGTCTTGAACTTTAAATTCTGTCTTTAGTTTCCCAGTGCTAAGATTATAGGCATACATCACCACGTCTAGGTGGGAGTTTCTTTTAAAAGCTAAATATACACATGGCTGAACATGACCATTCAGTTTCCAGGCCTTCACCCAAGAGAAATGAAATCATGTGCCCATATAAAGTCTTGACATGAATTTTCACAGTAACTTTATACCAATAGCCAAAACTTGGGAATAACCTAATATTTAACAACAGGTGAATGGATAAATTATGTTATATACACAGTAAACTACTACTGCTCACTAATAAGATTTCTGATCCATACAATAACAAAGGTGGATCTCAAAATAATTACAATGAAAGACTTCACATAAAAAGAATATATTCTAGGGCTGGGGATTTAGCTCAGCGGCAAAGCGCCTGCCTGGCAAGCGCAAGGTCGTGAGTTCGGTTCCCGGTACCGGAGAAAAAACAAAAAAAAAAAAACAAAAAAACAAAAAAGAATATATTCTATGTGATGAAATTCTATAAAAGACAAACTGACCTTATGTCAGTGTCACAGGGCTGCTGGAACGAATTACCACAAAATTCATAGCTTACAAAAACAGAAATTCATCCTGTCACAGTACTAAAAGGTAGAGTCCAAAAGTAAGTTGTTAGCAGGGCTGGCTCATTCTGGAGTCTCTGAAGGAGAAGAGATTCTATGTTTCTCTCCTACCTTCTAGAGACTGCTAGTAACACCTGGCATTCCTTATCTTGTAAGTGTCATCACTCCAATCATCCACCTCTCCCATACCATCTCATGCCTTCTCTTCTTCTCTTCAAAGCATACTTGTCATTGGATTTAAGGTCCTAAACCAAGATGACCTCATCTTGAGATCCTTAATTTAATTACATTTGCAAAAATCTTTTTTTTTCCCCCCAACAGCATCACAATCATAGGTTATAGGTAGATACATCTTTGCAGGGAGCACCATTCAACCCACTACAAATCTCCAGTAACAGAACACAAATCAGCTGGCCATGGTGGCACAGGCCTGTGATCCCAGCTCTTGGGAGGTTGAGGCAGGACAA
The DNA here is from genome assembly GCF_000276665.1 of Chinchilla lanigera. NCBI lineage: Eukaryota > Metazoa > Chordata > Mammalia > Rodentia > Chinchillidae > Chinchilla > Chinchilla lanigera. The sequence continues at coordinate 25,788,015 of NW_004955414.1, forward strand.
TCACTGTAAGATGAGCCTGGGCTACATAGTAAGCTCAAGGACAGCCTGAACTGCATAGAGAGACCCTGTCTCAAAAAGACACACCCACACACCCACACATACACACACACATCAGTGGTTCTTTGGAGATGGACAAAGATTAGAAAAAGGAATTACAAAGGGTCATGAGAAAACTTTTAAAGTAAGGAAGATGTCCATTATCTTGGTAGTGACTTCATACATAAAAACATGTTAAAAGTTATTCAAATATACACTTTGCAATAAGAACACCATTATCTCCCATGTCTGAGAATCAAAATATAACCAATGAAATAATACTGCCTAAGAATGTGATCTAAACTTCAAGCAAGAATAGGGTTTAAAAATGGGTAGAATTGAGAAAGACTACCAGAACAATCTGAATTATAAATTTAATGAATGATGGAACCTGTGGAAGAATGAATTCTGCCATCCTAAAGGGGAAGGAAAGTAAATTAAACATCGTAACTGAATTTTATCTTCTATGTACACCCTCAGTAAATACTGGTGTAATGACCCAATGAATCACTATTCACAAAGTTCCTTGTGTTAACTATCAAGTGGTATTTATAGGCCCACACGGTTCTGCTGCTACAGCTGCAAAATAATAGATAAGCTCAATTGTGCATGGTGGTACATGTTTGTAATCTCAGTACTCTGGGAGGCTAAAATAGGAAGACCCTAAGTTCAAGCCCAGCCTGGGCAACTTAGTGTGAACTCTATCTCAAAATAAAATAATAAACAATGGTCTGGGGTATAGTTCACTGTGAAGGCCCTGGGTTTAACCCCTAGTACTGCATGCATGCATGCATGCATGCATACATGTATACATGTAAGGGGAAATAAACACTAGTATGGCAAATCAGACTGAACCATTGGCAAACATATAATCAAGTAAATTAATGTTTCTACCTTAATTCTCATTTAATGAGAACAAAATTTTACCCAGCAATGACTAAAGGGGGAGGAAAGACTGGAAAAAATAAAGAGGAATGAAAGAAATAATAATCCTCAAAGGTTGGCCCCTTCCAAGACTCATAATACCTAACATATAATACTGGAAAATCTGTGAAACACAGAAATTCCTGCCATGCTGTTTAGAAACCACTAAATTCAATACACATGCAAAATGCATTTTTCTAATTCAAAAAAAGCTTGAAGTTGAAAAAACTATAGGACAAGTAGATGTAGATTTATGAATAAATTTTATAATGCTATTGTGTAGAAAATATATTACATACTAAAGGACCAAAAAACAGTCTTTGAGAAAGATTAAACATCTTTAATGTGGAAGATTTACTAAGCAACATCCATTTGTTCCTGTGTATGAAGTTTAACTCACATGACTAGCAGCTTGATTTGGCAATCTCAATGCATATGACAAATAATTCATAAAAGTTTGACAATATTTTTAGTTCAGATGCTTCTTGGACTCTGACCATAAATGCTTCTACTTTATGATACTCTAGGGACTCCATTCAGACACAAATATTATTTGTTAGCCATTGTGAGGCGAAGGGAGGCACTTGGTGCATACACTGTTAACTGTTACATCGTAAAAATCTAAACTTACCCACTTCATTTGAGCAGACATTTAGAACATAACAATTAAAAATTATTGTTGCTGCTTCTAAATGGAGTCAACAAATTGTGACTGCAACTCAGACTATACAACACTATATACTACATGTTCATTTCTAATAATGGTTATGATTATCAATGATCATGACCTGATAATTTAAACAATTTATCTTTTTCATAAAATAGTATTTGAGAATGGTTACCTGAAACATCTTGTCACATGCAAACAATGTTTACATTTGCTTTGATTATATTATGAAGCACACAACATTTTTATTTTTAATGAGGGAAATACATCTAAAATTAGAACTTAACACAAATATCTGAATCAATTGTTTTCCCAACAACTTCCAAACAAAATATTTCAAATTCCACACAAGATTCTGCAAACCCATGAGTACAAACTCTAATCTTGACACTGAATTTGGATAATCTCCATGGAGGAAATCCATGAACCAGATGTGAATTTATTCTTCCAGATGTATTTTATAAATATGAGGCAAAATAAAAAATTTTTCACTGCCTCTATTTGAAGCCACACAAAAATATAGTAGATAGAAATAGCAAAAAGGAAACCCTACAATCTTGAGTCACAATCTTGAGTCTTCCTCTGTTCTAAAGGAGTCACTGAAATAAATCAAACTATGTACATGGTTGCTTCATTATCAGTGAACTTTAACCGATAAATCAAAATCTATTTAACATTTCTAATGTGCCCGTTTTCTGAGTATTCAGTAGCCATATAGCTATAACAGAAATTGTTTTAAAAATTGTTTATCTTCATATTACATAGAAACTAAAGAGAAAAAATACACCCTTACTTCTTACTAAAATATCATAACTTCAAGATTTAAGATATGTTCCATACACAAAGGGAAAACAGATCTACAATGAACACGGGAAATTTCTTCAAGTTAGTAATATACCTGGACCTAAATCCATGGTTTCAAAGATTTGAAATCATTTTAAAACACCAATGACGCAAGTTCAACAGTTAGAAATTTAGTATCACAAAAATCAAAATCCATCATACTAAGATTTTAACTAAAACCAAAATGGTTCTTCTAGCTGGAGATGTAGCTCGGTGGTACAGCACTTGTCTAGCATGTCGAAGGCTCTGGATTCAATCCCCAACACAGTAAACAACAACAAAATGGTTTCTTTTGGTACATACATTTCATCTGAGCTCTACAAAAGATCTTTCAAATGTCTGACCAGCCCTATTTAAATATTAAAGAAAGTCCCAATCGGAAAATAGATGATCTTTGTTGAAATGCTTAATTTTATCCAGCAAAAAAAAAAAAAAAAAAAAAAAAGTGCACACATACTATTTAGTTATGATAGTTGTAAGCAGATGTAGTTTTAATACTTATTTTATATAACTGCTTAATGCACTAAGAAAAAAGTTATGGATCACCAGAAATTACCTAAGTATAAACACATACACATACAAATACATTAAAGAAACTTAAAGCAACTACTGTTTTCAAAACCTTAGTAAGAATCTTAAAATTATTCTATCCTGGAACAAAAATGAATATTTTGAATTTAGTAACTCATTTTAACTTTAACCCAATATGATTTTAGATAATTTCACAGAAATTATAGTTCAAATTCTAAACTAAAAGAAGAAACTTTTCCAAGTAGGAAGTATTTTATAAGTAATCACATTTTAACCAGGTGTAGTGGGGCATGCTTATAATCCCAATACTGCTACTAAGGTGAGGCATAGAAAGTTGGAGCCCAGCCCGGGCAACTCAAGCAAGACCCAATCTCAAAAAGAAAAAAAAAAGGGCTGGGAGTGTGGCTCGGCACTGCCTGGGTTCAGTTCGCAAGTTAAAAATAAAATCCATCAAAGACAAAATTTTCTATTTAAACCTCAAATTTGGGGGCTGGGGATTTAGCTCAGTGGCAAAGCGCCTGCCTGGCAAGCACAAGGTCGTGAGTTCGGTTCCCGTTACCGGAGAAAAACCAAAAACCAAAAAAATAAAATAAAATAAAATAAAAATAAACGAAATTTGAATAACATAAAAATTACTTTAAAATGCAGAATGACAACAAGTCTACAGTCTTTAGAACAAAAGTATGAGCCAAGTGTAGTAGCATGCCTGTAATCCCAGTACTTGGGAAGCTGAGGCAAGACAATCGCCATAAATTTGAGGCCAGCCTGGACTATATGATGAGTTCAGTGCCAACCTGAACTGAACTACATAGGGAGACCCGTCTCAAAAAAAAAAAAAAAAAAAAAAAAAAGGTATGAATGAGATCTGCCATGAACTAAAACGTCATACTTCATACATGGTAAAAGTGAATTCTTGGTTTCCAAAACACATCTCCCTTTTCCTTTATTTATACTCATGGAATGAAAACAAACCAAAAAATGTATGATCAGATACAAAAATAGAACACAAAAATAAAAAATAAACAGAAGATATAGGATAAGTGAAAGAAGAATTATTTAAATATGACATAGTTCTTTAAATAATAAGGTATGTTAAAGAATAGATTATGAGAAAAAAATAGATTATGAGAAAAATAGATTACGAGAATTTTACTAAAATAATGTACAAAGTATATAAGTTGAAAACAATATGAAGAATACGCAGGAAAAATGTGAGTTAAAATTTGTAAAATTATGAGGGAGAAGAGAAATGAAATACTTCTTTCCTCTAGATTATTTTTTAAAGTAATTTAAAAGTTGTTTCTGATAAAGATCACTGGTAACATATATGCTTTGAAATGGTACACTTTTAATGTACTTTATTTAAATCTCATAAATATTTGCAGAGAATGTCATAAAATATAAAAATATTTTAAAATTTATATTATATATTTCTCTATATGACTTATAAGAGATCAAATAAAAGAACAATTATGAAAGATTTTTAAATATTTTAGAACACTTAAAATATTATTTTATTTTATGGCCACAGATTTACTGAGAGCTTACTACATGACAGATTTGGAAGTCTAAGATACATGTGGCAAATAAGCAAGACATAACCCTTGTCCTCATGAAAGTTAATTTCCAGTGGGGCAGTGCAAAATAGGTAGAGATGTGCTATGTGCTACTCACAAAAAAATATTCAATTGTTCATTAAATTTACATATTTCATTATAAAGAAAGAGGTGAGTTATTAACACAAGTTTAGATAAAATTCACAAATGAAAGGTCTATTATACATAGTTTTTTTTTAAAAAAAAAACCACTCCATTTCATTAACAGAATATTTTCTATTTCCTTTTCTACTTCTCTAGAACTGAAAATTTTAAATTTTATCAAAAATTTTCATATTTTTAGAATAAATGCATTCAAAGATCCTATTACAATTTTTTAAATCTCCACCTGTGTTCTCTGCATTTCTAAAATTATTAGTGTGTGCTTCTCTTATTTCCTTACCAATTTTGTCAGGAAAATTTGCCAACTTTAAATATTGTCTGTACCCTTTATTAGTTGTGTGGCCTCAAGTAAGTGATTTCATTTTTCTAGGCCTTTGTTCCCTCAATTTTGAAGTAGGAATGGAAACAGTACTTTCCCTAAAGGATTACTAAGAAATTAAATGAGACACTATATGTAAAGTACTCAGAATATGCTAGACACATAGTAAGAGCTCAATGTTAGGTACTACTAATTACAGATTTATTTTTATTCACCTTGTTTAGAACTCCTTATGTATTCTCACTCTGAGATCTCTCTTTTTTTTTTAATTCTGGTAAATTTACAACCTTTATCTTCTTTCAGGTATTTATGTCTATTCTCTGAATTTAAACGTTATAAATTGGACCCTCTCGTTCTGTCTTTCATGTTAACGACTCTTAGATTTTTTTTTATATCTGTGTTGTTTATAATTATGTTAAACAAATTTGGTTTACAGTCTGCTTAAAAGCTTTCTATTATCTCTAGTTCTTGTTGTATTTATTTTCATGTATGTTGTGTCTCATTGTCCTGTATTTATAGTGTATAAGCTTCAGCACAGACTATTTTATTCTGTGGAAGTCTTATGTGCCTGGAGCTATGAAAACACCCAGCAGAGATGCATTTGTGGTCCCAATCCAGGGAGACAGGAGAGGTTCATGTGCATATTTGAGCATGTATGCACTATTTACACATATATAATTTTTGTTTATTTTACACTATTTCTAGTTATGATATAAATGACTATCATCATTAAAGAAATTCATTAAGTAAACAAGTACATATAATATTTTTAGATGTTTTTCTCAATAATATATTCAAATCATACTATATATATATTACTATCCCAAGTGCTAGCAGTCCTAATCTTTTCTACAAATTACCTTTTTAATATCAGAGTACAATAAATTGCTATGCATTTTAAGGTATCTTATGTCTGTTTTGTATTACTACAATAATACCAAAGACTGGATAATTTATAATCAAGGGAAATTTATTTCTCAAAGTTAGAGGCTGAGAATGCCAACACTGACAGGTCAACTTCTAGCAAAGACGTTTTTGCTGTCATCGCATGGCAGAAGGCAGAAGGCCCGGAGAGTGAGAGTGAAAAAGAAAGCAAATAAGAGAAGGTGAACCCATTCCCAGCATGAATGACCTACTCTCTCAATAAAGGCATTAATCCATTCATGAGGACAGTGTCCCATGACTCAAACATCTCCCACTTAGGCCCTACCTCCCACCAGCATGGCACTGGGAATCCAGTTTCTACCATATTCAAATCATAATGATCTTAATGATATTAAATATATTTGGGAAATGAGTTTACATAACCCTTTAAGTAAACTTAAAGCCCAATGTCTTGGTCTTCACAACCATCAAAAGAAGAAAGACACAGGGTTTACTATCCCATTTTAGACATAAAGATTTGAAATCCAAAGCTAATGGGTCTTGTGCATACACAGAAATAAACTACATTTTCACTAGCTGTTCATTAGGAGTACACATATTTGATTTTCTTTTACTGGTAACTGTTTTGTTTCCTACTAATTTTGGGCATTATATCAGGTAACATTTCCTACCTATTTTACTAATCTAACAAGTAGTAATACAATACTAATTGAGATTCCTACTAGACACATATAATACTACAAAAATCATTATGAAAACATGATATAACCTCAACTCTAAACTGTATCTTTCACTCTATAGTGGTTTCTACAATCAGGATAGATTTTCCAATTTATGTTAAAAGAAATCTTGTGATCATGTAGAAAAGTTACAACACTAGTACAAACATAATTGTGCACATAAAGCTACCGGTTCATCTGACCACTGATTTGGTTAAAGTATCTGCATTTGTAATGTCAACTATGAATGGATATTAATTTATTTAACCTCTAGTTGTCAATTTTTTAAAAAGATTATACACAGAGTGATATTACTCTGAAACAGAAAGACTACACAAATAAACCTGATTGTCATAACCAAGTAAAGCAGATAAATATAGTGGAAAATGTGAAAGCTTTAAGAACTGGTTGATGAATTACAATGCCAGAAAAGGATTCAAGCATCAGGAAAAACTCAAGATACTCTCTTCCAAACTTACCCCAAAGTCACTGATTAATTTTCTAGAACAGTGCTTTTGACCTGTTAATTCCTTATTCAAGAATCTAATGGCTTCTGATTGCCCCCTACTTCAAATACAAACTCCTATACAACTTTCAAGGCCCTTTCATAACTGATACAATTTTAAGAGCCATCTTTTTCCTCACTTCTCTCCCACTGAGCTCTTTGCTTCAGTTAGATCAGTTTCTTTAGCTGGTCCCCATTTTTCTTACAAATCTACTTTTAGTTCATTTAACTCCCGTCTCTTTCTAGTGAAAAATTCCTAACCACCCTTCAAACCCAATTCAAGTTTTTAATCTACTTCATTTATGAGTTGCTATTATAGCTAGAAATACTATTATGTAAGTTACCAATGCTACCTATTTCTTTCAAAACTATCACTTTTTCTTAATAGATCTTAAAAGCTTTGAGACTGTGGGAAATATTATATATCTCTTCTACATTAAAACAGAGAAGTTTTATTAAGAAGAAGAAGAAGGCTGGGGATATTCCCTGCCTGGCAAGAGCAAGGCCCTGAGTTTGATTCCCAAAAAACAAACAAACAAACAAACAAACAAACAAAAAGAACACAGCCTTTAGGGATTGGGGTTATAGCTCAGACCAAATAGCTAAGTAGGTCAAGCTAGTCAAAACTCCAGTTTAGTGATCTTTTATCTTCATAGTATTGGTATCTGTCAAACCCCATGTTCTACTTGCTTTTTGGCTTAACAGACAAATTGAAATCATAAAAAAGACCCATTATACAGTTGTGCTGCTTTCATTTTAACCTGCTGACACTCCACTTCCTTGATTAGACTAAAAGTTTATGAACTTTGAAATGAAGTCCCAATATAAATTAGGTTTGGTCATGGGAGGGCGGGTTAGTTAGAGACACAAAGATATATTTAAACTTGATAAAACAGCCTCAAGAGTCTCTCTTGGGTGCTATTTACACATTTTTTCCCTGATTATAACCATGCAATATGATTCCATTTGGGATTTCAAGTAAAACTGGAATGCTGTATTCCCTAAAGAACGAAGAGTATTTAGTTTAAAACATACACACACACACACACACACACACACACACACTCACACACGCAAACACACAATGGGATACTTCTGGTCAAAAGTTCTTCTGGAATTCATGATAAATGAAAAGAATTTTGGCAGTTTCTATAATGTCATTTTGCATCTCACAAGCAACGTGCAGTTTGTCATGTTACTACAACTTGGTTATTCACTGAAACAACTGATCTTATTATAAAACAAGTTAAAGAAATAAACAAAGCCTCCTTCAGTTCCTGCCTTGATTCATTATTAAAGTTCACCTTTCTTTTCACCTCACCCACAATCCTAGATACTGAATGCCAAATGTTGAACTTACTGAAAGATATCAACAAATTGAGTTCAGCTATCCTTAGTCATTGACTGATGACTCTATTCCTACATGTACATTTTTAAAGTAAGACTTATGTCCTTCCGGGAAGTTCTTTTTGCATTCCAGATTACAACAGGGACTAAAGTACAACAAAGAAAAAAATGCAGAAAGTCAAGTGCCAGGCAAGACAAGATTTAGAAGCATACACACATGTAGGTAAATCTGAGTCAAATTCCCCTTCAGCAAGATACTAATCTTTATAAAAACTTTAGAAGAAATATTACTTGATTTATCCTAATGATGCTTTGTTCTATCTTTTTATCAAGCCTTAAAATGTGATCAGTGTTAGAAAATGTATATATCTAATATACGTAGGTATAAAGTATTTACAAAGAATTTTATTTAATTCTGTAATAAATATCTGGTTATATCATATATCCTGTCTTTCTAATATCATGTGATAGATAAAAGAAATGTCACCATCACTTTCTCATTTCCCATTTTAAAATAAAATTATGTTCTCCTCAAAATAAAAAGTAACTGAACAAGTTAAAATTTATCTCTAAAATTTCCAGACATTTTATAAAAGCACTGAAATGTTATTAAACAGTTCTACAACTTCTATATCTAAATTAACCAGAATTAGTTTAACAAATGACAACTACCAACTGCTGAGTACCTAATGGAGCAGAGGAAGTGGGGTTGGGAGGATCTTCCTCTGTTAAAGTCACATCTGCAGGAAAAAGGCTACTAAAAAAAGAACAGTCTGCTCTTCCAAGTTCATATCCTGCCAGTAGATATTTTGCAATACTTAGGGCTGAACAACTTTTTTAAGGAATATTTTTATATGCTCATACATTTAAGGTGGAAAGTCTAGGCTCTGAAATTAAGATAGTTGTATTATTAATGTATTCTACTGAATAAGTATCACCTTTATCTAAGTCTCTGATTTGTACCATATGTTCTGAATTTTATAAAACAAAAACTGTCTCTCTTGTCCTTTACATAAAATATATTGACTGTTTATAATTTCCATGTGTAAATACTAGCACAGGTTGAACATCCCTAATTTGAAAACGCAAAACTCAAAATACATTTTTGAAGCATTGTGAATTTTGAGTTTTTGGACTAGGGATACCCAACCAGTAAAGCCTATGCAAATATTCTAAAATTTGAAAAACTCTGAGCTCTGAAACTCTCTTGGTTTCAAGTATTTTTGACAAAGATTATTCAACAAATATAAGAACAAACTAAAGACCAATTTCATTTAGAAAAATACAGAAAGAGGGCCGGGAATATATCTCAGCGATGCAGCAAATGCCTAGCAAGCACAAGGCCCTGAGTTTGATTCCTGGTAACCTCCCCTGCCAAGAAGTAAAATACAGAAAGAGAGAAAACAATCCTAAAATTTATTTGAAATCAGAAGAGACCTAGAGTAAACAAAGGTAATTCTGGGCAAAAAAGGCAAGGCAGGGGACATCACAATCCCTGATTTGAAATTATACTATAAAAGCTACAGTGATACTGGCAAAAAAACCCAAAAACACACACAAAGAAACCCCAAAAACAAAAAAGCGAGACCCAAAGATCAGAGGAACAGGTTAGAAGATTCAGAAACAACTTCAGACATAATCAGCCATCTTATCTTTGACAAAGGTGCCAAACACATTCACTGGAAGAAAGACAGCCTCTTTAATAAATGGTGCCAGAAAAACTAGCTCTGCACGTGCTGAAGATTAAAATGAGATCCATAGCTTTCATCATGCACTAAACTAACTTCAAAATGGATCAAAGATCTAAATGTTAAAACAGAAATATTAAATCTGCTGGAAGACAGAACAGGTAAAACTCCTGCAGACATTGGTGTAGGCAAAGACTTTATGAATAAAACCCTGATTGCACAGGAACTATCACAAAGAATCAACAACTGGGATCTCACCTTATTAAAAAAGCGTTTGCACAGAAAGAAAAACCACCAAGAGAATGAGAGACAACCCATAATGTGGGAGAAAAATGTTTGCAAGCTGTTCCTGGGACAAAGGATTACTATCAAGAACATACAAAGAACTCAAAAAAATCAAATCTTTCAAATTTAAAGACCCAATCCAAAAATGGTCATCTGAGATGAATACACACTTCTCAGATGAAGAAATACAAACAGCAAATAAATATATGAAAAAAATATTAAACATCATTGGTCATTTGAGAGACACAAATCAAAACAACACTGAGATTCCATCTCACCCTGGAAAAGTATGGCTATTATCAAGAAATCAACCAATAACAAATGCTGGCAAGGCTATGGGGAAAAGGAACCTTTTACTGTTGGTGGAAATGCCAACTGGTGCAACCACTGTAGAAATCAGTGTGGAGATTCCCCCAAAAAACTGGGACTGGAGGTCCCATTTGACCCAGCTATTCTCCTTGTGAGTATCTGACCAGAAGAATTAAAAATATCATACCACAGTGATATATGTGTACACAAGTTTAGGGCAACACAATTTGTAGTAGCTACATCTTGGAAACGATCCAAATGCCCATCACCTGAGGAATGGATAAAAAAAGATGTGGTCTTTTTCTACATTTTTTCAGCCATAAAGAAGGATAAACTGGAGACTTTCATAGGTAAATGGGTACAACTGGAGACCATATTCATAAGTGAAATAAACCAGATGCACATGTGCAAACATTGTATTGTCTTCTTAATGTGAGAAGCTGAAAGAGTAAATAAGATCTAAAATGTATAATAGATATTATGAAATGGGAAGAAACTGTTCAAAAGGAAAGAGAAACTGGGATGGAAGAAAGGAGAAAAGAATGGAAAAGCAAACAAAAAAAAATACACACACACACACACACATATATATATATAAGATTGTTAAGACAGTTATACTACTAATTTCTCTTAGTTCACTGAAAAGAAAGGTTTGTGCTTACATTGTTTGGACAATTAAATGCCTGTATCTTGCATTCTGAGTAACTAATTTAAAGATAACAATACATAATGTATTAATCATTGTTACCTATCTATTATCTTGTTTTGAAATTTGGGGACTTTTTTCTCTTTAAGATAAATTTTTAAAAAGGAAAATAAAGAAAGAATTTGGAGATCTGTACAGATAAAAACAATAAAGGCATATAGGAAAAGGCAAAATTATAGTTAAAATGAACTATTTTTCAAATAAAGCAGACATTTAAGTTACATAAATGCTCACTGAAGTGTATATATGCCTCTATAAAGTTACAAGTACATTTAAAATTTTTGAACTAAGTGATGTGTTGCTATCTGGCAAATATTGGTGAAAACTATTCATAAGAAAACTTGTAACTTTGTTTTCACAAATCTCTTCAATTTTTAATTAAAAAGATTCTCTGATTTCAACTTTGATAGGCAAAGTGCTAAACAATTATTAGTAAATTAGAGTTCAACAATATGTGAGTCAATCTCCTGTGATGAAATTATTTACCCGAATCATGTAAAATCATCCACCTACTGCCTTGTCTTACAGTTTTATGTCCTTGTTTATTTCAGTGGTTATCAACCCTGATTATGCTGCGGAGCGTGCCCCTGCCAAGCTGCTTTCTTTGCAGTCCTTGGGATTGAACCCAGGGATCACTGAGGTACATCCCTAGATAGACAGACAGACAGACAGATAGACAGATAGATAGATAGATAGATAGATAGACAGACAGACAGACAGATGGTGCAACCATTGTGGATGGATGGATGGATGGATGGATGGACGGACGGACAGACAGGCAGACTTTTTTTTTTTTTAATTTGAGACAGGGTCTTCATAAAATTGCTCAGTTTGGCCTCAAACTTGCAATCCTCTTTCATCAGCCTCCAGAGAAGTTGGGATTACAGGTACCTCTGGCATCACCTAGAAGGCTTTTTAAATTATTCAATGCCAGGACTCCATCTCAAATCACATAAACCAGACAACTGGTAATTAGGTCTCGGTACCAACATTTAAATTTTTTTAAATTATGGTAAAAATGTATAAGAGAAAACAAACCATTTAAACATTTTAAGTGTATAGTTCAACAGGATTTACTAACTAGGTTCATACTGTTGCATAACAGAACCCTAGAACTTTTCATGTTGCGAAGATAAAATTGTACCCACTGAACATCTCATTTGCCCCTACTCCTACCCCTAGCAACCCCATGCTACTTCCTGTTTCTATTCTCTTACAGGTAAAATCTTTCAGTATTTGTCTTTTGTAATTGCCTTATTTCACATAATGGTCTCTACACTGGCTCTTGTTGTAGCATATGAAGATTTCTTTTGTTTTTTAGTGAATCAAGAGATGGAAGGAGCAGGGAGGGATGGGAGAGATAGGGGATAAAAAAACAATGAAGATGTGTCATGTACGCATACCAATTTCCACAATAAATGTAATCATTATATACTGCAGGTAGTAATAAAAAAGGAATTTTTTTCATTTTTAAGGCAAAGAAATATTTCATTATACATACATGCCACATTTTCATTTTCCATTCATCCACTGATACACATCTGGGTTGCTTCCACAGCTTAACTATTATGAATAGTGCTAGAACACAATGAGCATTGATCCAAATGTGTAATGTGAGGTGGTATCTCAGTGTATTTTCAGCTTACATTTCTCTAATGATTAGTGATGCTATACAACATCCAAATAGTATCATGTAGTTGGGATCAGCACTCAGAAGTAAGGATAAAGCACACATACAGAGGTAAGAGTTGAAATATAATCAAGAGAAAAGATAAAACCTTCAGGTAAGACTGGTTTTCTTCTTTCACCTCAGTCTCAACCTGTTTCCTACTTTGAAACCTCTCCAATCTCTGCTATTCTTTCAATCTGATTCTGTTAAGAAAGGATTTAAGGAGAATTGAAAAAATTTCTGATTCAGGCTAGAACTATTTACATACAAAGTCTTAATGCTGCTCAGATAAGAAAAGATATTTTCTCCCCACAGTGTAATGAGGAAGAGGGGAAGATTTCTGCCTTAGTTACAAGGCAGAGCTTATATTCTCAAAGCCAATTTTAAAGATGACTAATAACTGACCCTGTAGTTCACCTAAGTTTTACATTTAAATTTTTTTTTTTAAATTTCTTGAGACAGGTTCTTGTTATCTAGTTCCAGCTGGTGTTAAACTGGACTATGTGGATCATTCTGGCCTCTACCTTGCAGCAATCCTCCTGCCTTAGCCTCCCAAGTGCTAGAATTACAGGTGTGTGTCACCATGCACTGCCCAAGTTTTACAATTCATTAAACAAAAATAATCAACACTGGTATAAGAATACAGATCAAATACTTACTTGGAGACCTGCAGAATAAACTATATTTCTTGTGCATTTTAGGGAGCTAGAACTCAAGAGCAGGCCTTGAATCATGACAGCATTATAACATCTCAGTTATACAGCACCTTCAATTATCTGGCATTCCACTAGTAGGCCAAATAAGAAAGGAGTGAAATTAGCTATCACAAATCTTTATTAAAAGGCACTTCATTTTTTCCTCACAGGAAAACAGTTTTTCAGTATTATTAAACATTATCATGTTTACATATAATTGTAGAAAATAAAATTAAGTGACTTTTCAATGTACAACAAATGCATTTACATTAGGGTTAAAGGTGAAGACATAGAAGTTTCCACAAGTGCAGTAGACTAAGTTAGCTCTTCATACCTACATACATATTACTTGAAACCATCACTTATTACAGCACACGACAAAAACTGACACTTGTAGAGTAACCTTAGTCATCAAACAAAGGTTAAATCATGTTAGTATATATTCTTAGAATTGCACATAGCTTGTAAAGTATATACTTTTGTACTTACACACAAATATACACCCCTACCTTGTCTACATCTTTCTTCTCCTACCTGCCAGAAACTACTCAAACCTGGACTCTTTATGATTCATCACATAAGCAGTTCATTTCTGTGACTTTACCCACCCTGCCTGGTCCCAGCATTCCAACTACCTGGCGCAATTTTCAAGAACTCTATTTTCCCTACTGAATCCAAAGATGTATCAGGGATAGTGTTATAAAACAGTAAAATATTGCTTCCATGTATTCTCATCTTTCAAAGTTAGGAAGGAAGAATCTGTTGGAAAAAAAAAAGAGTAAGAAGGGAGTTGTGAAGCTAGGTGTGGTGGCTCAAACCCGTAATCCCAGCATTCTGAGAGGCTGAGGCAGGAGGATGGTAAGTTTAAGCCTGGCCTGGGTAACTTAGCAAGACCCTACCTCAAAATAAAAATTAAAAAGGGTTTTCAGATAGCTCAGAGTGAAGGAAGCCCAGTACAGAGGGTAGGGGGTGTTACTCTAGCTCACAAATATTTGCAATCTATTTGAGGAAAAATATTTGTTGCTCCTAAGCAGTTTATTTCAGATACTTTGGGGTTATTATCTACTAAAATTACTTTTTGTACATCTTCTCCTTTTTTGATATTATATGTATTAGCTTTCATTCCTTTATCAAATACCTGAGATACTTTATAAAGAGAAAAGATATATTTTGGTCCATAGTTTTAGAGGCTCAGTCCATGGTCGGCTGGCCCCGTTTTTTCTGGGCCTGTGGTAGAGCATTATGGCAGGGAATGCATGGAAGAGCAAAGCCCGCATCCATAGCAGGGAAATAAGAAGGGATAAGAGGAAGGAATGGGGCTCACTCAGCTCCTTTCAAGGACACGTTCCCAAGGCCAAAAGACCTCCCACTAGGCCTACAAGTTAAAGGATCCATCATCTCCCAATATCACCACTCTCATCACTCTCAGGAACACACTTTAAACACCCAAAACTATAGCAGTAAGGAAAAATTAAGTATTTCTCTATTATTTGGGTAGTTTCTTAACATACCACAACTGGAAATCTTCCAAGAGAATGGAGTATTTAAGTTTTCATACTTAACATGATAAAAATTATTGAAAACTATCAGTTATAACACTTCAATAAAAAGATAAAACATTTCCTTTATCACACTAACAAATTTTCTTATGTTCAAATGTGGTTATAAGTATATAAATATAATTTTTTAATAAAAACCTTTAACTGTCCACATCTTGCTTTTCTCACTTACCAGAAAATTGGAGAGTTTTCCAAATAAAACTCCTTTCTTTTCCCTACCTCTGACCCCAAATACTGAAAAGGTTTTATGTATTTTGTTCTGGCAAGAAACAACAATAAACACATTTATAACAAATCAGAATCTCACCAGTAAAGTGTGAATATACCTACCACAACTACCAACACTTAGTTATAAACATTTTATAGTTTGGCCAATCAGATAGCCAAAATATTCATTCACAATTAAATTTACTTTTTAAAAACTACAACTGGTATAACTCAGTGGTAGAGTGCTTGCTTAGCATGCTTGAGGTCAGGGGTTTAATCCTCAGTACCCACAAACAATAATAACAAAATATATATAAATATTTTTTTAAATACAAAACTTGACTAAGGCAGGCATGGTGGCACATGCCTGTAATCTCATCACTTAGGAGGCTGAGGCAGAAAAATAACTATGAATTCCAAGACAGCCTGGACAACACAGTGAATTCAAGGCCAGCCTGAACTACACTGAAAGACCAGTCTCAAAAAAAAAAAAATCCAAAACTTGGAAATAAATGGACAGTGTAGCATGTCCTTGTAACATCTGGGGAACTAATTTAATGAAGTCACCAAAGGATTAATTCTTGAGAAGAATATGCTTGTATTTGACTCTCTTCTCTACAATTTGATTAAAGCCCAGCCACTGTGAAGTTCCATACAACTTGTACAGTTTTGTCCTGGAGGAAACAGCCCACGTTACAGTTCTATAACTTTATAGGATATTAACCAGATTTATCTCCTAAGCAAACATATTTGAACACATGACTTTGGGGGGTGGGTAACTAGGGACTGAACCCAAGGCCTTTATATTGAGCTACATCCCCAGTCCTTTTTAAATTTTGAGATAAGGTCTCTAAATTGCTAAGCTGCCCAGGCTATGTTCGAATTTGTGCTCTTCTGCCTCAGCTTCCTACAGTGCCAGATTATAGATGTGCTCTACCACACACAGCTTACATTTTTTAAAATAGTAAAACACCATTTTAATGTTTTGATGGCACGTGTTCTTTTAAAAATGTCTTTCCAGGTGAAGGTAGTAAGTCTATTTTTTAAATGCTCTGATACCTATTATCTTACTGGTTCTTGTATTAACCTTACTTGTTCCTACATTAATTACTGTTTGAATGAGCTGTTGATACACAACCATTCTGTATTTATGTGAGAAATGCGCTTCTAACCTTGAAAATCACGCATCAACAGAGTATGTAATTTATTTGCAAGTTAAATCAATCCCCCCCCACCCCTTAAATCTTCTGGGCTTTCTCATTAAACGAAGAAAATGAACTCATTAAATAAAGAAAGCCACCTCCATCTCCACATTATAAAAACAAACAACAACCAAAAAATATATATATATATATACACACACATATATACTATCTTCTACCTTCCATAAATTTAAAAAAGGTTTTACTTAAATTTTGTTATAAATACTATGTTTATATAGTTTTACTCTTTGAATATACAATAAATTATACTGACCTTATCTCATTAAAGTAAAATTTGTTGTAATTCCAGAATAAAAATTGTACAGCATACAACTTTAAACAGATTCAATTTTCTAATATTTGCAAAAGACTTCTGCATCTACATTTTCTCTTTTGCTATCTTTATTAGGCTTTGTCCACTAAAGTAATGCTCATCTATATAATAATTGGGTTGCTTTCCACATTTCAAAATTTTGTTGTTTTTTTTTTTTTTGCAGTGTTGGGGATTGAACCGAGAGACTTGCTCACGCTAGACATAGCCTACACAGAGGTACACTTCCAAGCCTATTTTCGATATTCTAAAATAGCTCTAGCAATTTAAAATTTTCAGTTGCTCGTTAATTAGTTACACTCAAAAGAGCACCACACAGATAAAAATCACATGACGCTGTTGCCCTTTTTTGGTGACAGATGTGTATAACTTTTAATTATATAAACTTTTTATCTTAGAATAATTTTTGGCTTATGAGAAGGTTATAAATATAACAAAGCTCCTATATATCTTAATTCACTCTGCTTTCTCTAACATTAACATCTTCTATAGATTTGGTACATTTATCTGAATTGCTAAGTTAATATAAATTAACTTGGTAAAATATTAATATTAAACAACAGATTCTATCAAGATTTCTCCAGCTTTTGTTTTTTCACTAATATCCTTTCTTCTATTTTATATTTAGTGCATTTAGTATCAGAGTTCTTTAATCTCCTCTGTTCTATGACAGTTTTTCAATGTTTCTTTTTTCTCCTATAAATCTGACTGAAGTACTGATCAGAAATTTTGCACATATTCCCAACATTTGGGTTTATGTGATAGGTTCTCATGAGTAGACTTGTTTATAGGTTTTAGGAAGTATACTCTAGTGGTGAAGTGAGTGACTTTTCCATTGTATAGTAGTAGGTGGCATATTCTCAACATGCCTTATTACTGGTAATGTTAACCTTGATCACTTGGTTAATAATAGCTTTTTAAACTTCACTATTGTTGTCAGTTTGTTCAGATTTCTTTTCTTGAGTTTCACTGTCAGCTAGACACAGTATTCAAGCCTGCAGTCCCAGCTTCTACTCAGCAGGCTAAGGCAGAAGAATCAAGTTCAAAGCTAGCCCTGGCAACTTAAGGAGATCCTGTCTCGGCTGCTGCTGCTTGCTCCCTCCTGCTTGCTTTGCCATGTTCTGTTTCTCCTCTGTGATGCTTCTCTGCCCTGTTGACCTGTTTGGAGCCAGCTGGCTATGAACCAAAACCTCTGCCAACTGTGAGCCAAAGAGCACAAACAACTGTACAACTGCCAGTGCACTTCTTTAAAGGAGAGCACGAACATGGAGAGAACTGCAAAGCAACCCAGGTCAAGAATCCTTCCTAGGCCCCTGGAGGGAAGGCCTCCAGTGCACGGGGAGCCACAGGCAGGGAGCGCCCGTCTTCCGACCGGCAGCTCGCTCCCTGCCTCGTAGGCCCCCGGAGGGAGGGCCTCTGGAGCACGGGGAGCCACGGGCGGGGAGCACCAGTCTTCCAACTGGCAGCTTGCTCCCTGCCTCGTAGGCCACTGGGGGGAGGGTCTCCGGCGCACGGGAAGCCACGGGCGGGGAGCGCCTGTCTTCTGGCTGGCTCACTTCCTGCTTCATAGGCTCCCGGAGGGAGGGCCCCCGGCACACGGGGAGACATGCAGCTGAGAGCGCTGTGGTGCGCCAGCCTTCAGGCAGGCCACTGCTGCTCAATTGAGAACTATCATGACACACAGAAACAATGACACAATTGGCCCACCATGCACCAGCTGCAGATGCCCACCTAAGGACATGTGTGAATCATTCAAACATGGAAAAACCCCTGGGAATACATGCTATACAACAAGCCACACTTGCTCCTGCCATTGAGAACCAGAAAGGTCTAGAGTCAGTGGAGAAGCAGCTGCTGAACAAGGACTTGGAGAACATGAGAATGCAGACTAAGCCTGAAGGGTCAGAGGTCCTGTGGACTGGGGTCATGAGAGCCGCTCGGAAGCTGTAAACCAGGAGGACCTTGCACAATACCTGTGGAGACTCCCTGGAAGCCATTCTTCCCCTGACAGTAGAGGCTGTGGTGGAGCCCTG
>NW_004955414.1:25807292-25812109 GCF_000276665.1 Chinchilla lanigera
CCCAATGTGATGGGAGGCTGGAGAGAAAACGCTACAAAAAATGGCTTTGGCCCCAGACAGCTCACTTGATTTTTGACAACCCTTAGGCTGTAACTACTTGTTACATCCTTCTTGAGTATCTCTGTCTTCCTGAGAAACCACTTCTAAGATACCAACATGTATTACAGCAGTCACTGATAGTTTCCTACTAATCTATCCATAACTCTGTAATGTTTGCATTGTTCCTATCCTATTTCATAAATGGATGCATGTTTATTATTATGTGTTTCCTACAACAACCATGGAGAATAGTTAATGATTATTCAATAGGTCACTCATGTATAGTTGTATTTATTTTCTTTCGAAGATACCTAAGTAGAGTACAACTACTGATAATCTCCTACCTCTTTTGTCTGTAACTCACTATTATTTGTCTATTTGTTTTCCTGAGAAACTATCTTGTAGATAACAATATGTAAAACAATAACCATTGATAATTTCCTACCATTTTGTCTATAATTTGGTAAGCCCCCCCATTATTGTTATCCTTCTCTTACTCTTTAAAATTAAAAAAAAAAGAGAGATCCTGTCTCAAAGTAAAAAATAAAAAGGGTTGCAGATGTAGCCCAGAAGTGGGGCACTTGCCTACCATGTTTGAAGACCTGCATTCTATCCCTAGAAGAGAAAGAGAAAGAGAAAGAGAAAGAGAAAGAGAAAGAGAAAGAGAAAGAGAAAGAGAAAGAGAAAGAGAAAGAGACAGAGAGAGAGAGAGAGAGAGAGAGAGAGAGAGAGAGAAACAAAGAAAGAAAGAACAGAGACAGAGACAGTGACAGAGACAGAGACAGAAAGACAGAGACTCAGAGAGAGAGGGAGAGAGAGACAGGGAGAGAGAGACAGGGAGAGAGAGAAAGGAAGAAAGGGGAAAAAACCAGATTGATTCTGCCTTCTTGGACTTTAAAAGCAAAAGTTGCATTTTGACAAAGGTCACCAAAGAACACCAACCTGTTTTAGACCCACCTATTTTACAACATGTTCCAATCTCAAGAACACAGGCTAGATAAAGAAACAGAACCTATAATGTCACATCACATACTGGTCAAAGACTCCAATGACGATGGAATAAAATGAAAACTGCACTTTATAATGAAAAATTTAAAACGATATAGTTTAGCAATTTTATTAATTTACAAAATCAATTCGTAGGAGAAAATGCTCAACAAAACAAAAGGTAGTGAGTTTAGAGAGCTATAAACATTTCATCATTTTAAAATAGGGGAAGGAGGGGCTGGGGATTTAGCTCAGTGGCAAAGCGCCTGCCTGTCAAGCGCAAGGTCGTGAGTTCGGTTCCCAGTACCGGAGAAAAACCAAAAAAAGAAAAAAAAATAAAAATAAAATAAAATAAAATAGGGGAAGGGGCCAGACATGGTGGCACACACCTGCAATCCTAGCACTCAGGAGGCTGAGGCAAGAGGATCACTGCAAGAGTGAGTTCAAGGCCAGCCTGCACTGCATAGCGAAACCCTGTCTCAAAAAGACTAAATAAATAAATAAATAAAATAGGGGAAGGGCCAGAGATTTAGCTCAGTGGTGCAGTGCCTGCCTGGCAAGTGTGAGGTTCTGAGCTCAGTTCAATTGCCAGTACCTGCCCCAAAAATAAATAAATAAAGTAGGTAGGAGAAATAGCTGTGTTATCTTTCAAACTATATTTGCTTATTATTTTATATGAATAAATGTTTATTTTCCTGCTTGCTTTTTTACCTAATGTGATTCAGCTAACAAAACAGGAATTCCTTTCTACCTAGACCAATGCAGATAGTATACAAACATGCTGACTACAGGCTAAACAGTCATGTTTTCCCATAAAATATTCTTGCTCCTTTGCTATTTTCTTGGAGATAAGAAGCCTTGAAAAAATAGTATTGTTATCTATATTCAACTTCTCTCTTCAAAGGAATCAACAGTTATTTATTAAATACATAGCCATGTACTATACTTAAGCATTGAGGAAGTTAAATTAAACATAAGTTCATTAAACAAATTAAGTTACAAGTAAGGCAGATGCTCACAACCTGATTAGATACTCCTTTAATTTTTTGAAAGCAATTAAATGTAAGTCACTTAACTTCCAAAAGAACTTGTACCCAGGCATAAGAATTATTTAATTTCTAATTTTCTGGGAAGTATACCAAAATGGTTTTTACAAAAATTATGAGTATTAACTACGCTAAGTGCTTTTTTTTACCTAGATGACTTATATAACCTAGTATACTAAAAAGGGACTAGAAAAAATATAAATATTCATAAGTTGCAATATACTTCTGGTAAAATAATATTTTTAAGTTCTTATTTGAATTAATTATAGAATCCTATCAAGTTAGAGACCCCTTGTACTCCTCACTTGGTTCCTCCCCAGTGGTGACTTTTTATGTAACTATTATATAATATCAAAACCACAAAACTTACATTGACAAAAGGTTTATATTTGTCATTTTACCATGTGTATATATTTGTGTACTATCAAAATAAAAAATACTGTATATAAGTATTCCGTCACTGTAAATATCTCCTTCATGTTACCCCCCCTCCCCACCAAAATCCCCTGACAACTACTGTTGATAATCTAGTATTTTGTTGTTTTGAGGATGCTTTATAAAGTGAGCACCCCTTTTGAAAATGTTTTTTTCCCTCAGAATAATGTCCTTGAAACCCACCCAAATTGTTGAGAATGTATCAACAGTTCATTACTTTTTACTGCTAAGTGGTACGCTGTAGTATAAGTGTATCATAGTTTGTTTTACCAAACTACTGTAGGGTCTTTTGGTTGCTTCCTATTTTTGGCCACTGAAAATAAAGTAGTGTACAGGGTTCTGTGTAGAAATGTTTTAATTTCTGTGAGAGAAATGCCCAGGATTACAACTGCTGAGTAATACAGTTAAATGTATGTTACCCTGCTCTAATCTTGTATTGCCTATTTATCCTAGTTGAATTCCTACCCCACCCTAATCTTTATTTTTTGAGGACTGGATGCCAGTAGGCCAGGAGTTTCTCTTCAGGTGAACCAAAACTGGTGCCTTTAACTTCCTTATAATCCCTGAGTGATAATGACCCCTTCCTCAGCACCATGACAGCTGACAAGTGCCATGACAACAACTGGAAAGAACCATAAAAGGAGAGAAAAGAGACGGCACTCAAATTCCCAAAAAGTCCCTATGCCCACTCCCGGAAAGACATGAATATTCTTCTATTTGCCTATCCCTCCTTCTCATTTCTTTTACCCCATACTTTATCTCCAAACCTCCAATGGGAGGTGAGGTTGATGTGCAAGTTTATCTCTTCTTTACTAAGAATAAAAGTTGTCTTCACTGCTTACCTGGTGCCCAGACTTGTTACTGGTTCCACAATTCTGAAAGGGAAAAGTGACCCAGTTTGGCATAAAGAACTGGCAACATCTATTTTAAGAAATTGCCAAACTGTTTTCAAGAGTGACAATACTATTTTACACTCCTAGCAGCAATGTCTGAGAGACTCAGTACCTCTTCATCTTTGCCAACACAAACAGGTATACAGTAATAACTTACTAGGGTCTCAATCTCCATTTTCCTAATAATGAAAATCTTTTCATGTGCTCATTTCCAATCCCTATATTCTTTCTGACAAAATATCTCTGTATGACTTCTGCTTTTTCCTAGTTTTTGTATTTCTAAATGACACAAAAATTGAACATTTATGGAGTACTGTGTGATGTTTTGATGTATGCATACTTTGTGCAGTGGGTACTAAGTTATAGTTAAATAGAAAAAATAAGTTCTGATGTGTTTGTCAATATAGTAAATATAAGTTATACTAATGTATGTATAAATACTTTTTAAAGATAGAAAAAATAATTTTGAATGTTTTTGCCACAAGAAAGTAATAAATGTCTGAGAGTAAGATATACTAATCTTCTATATAGACTGTTTTAGGCCTTTAATTTGTTTGAAATTGAGTTTTTAATATTCTATCTATAAATATTCTGTTATATAAATGGTTTGCAAATATTTTATCTCAGTCTTTTTGTTCATATCACAGGATATTTAGCACAGCAAAATTTATTAATTTTAGTGAGGTGCAATTTACCAATTTTTCTTTATGGATCATGCATTTTGTGTTATGTCTAAGAATGTTCACCAAGTGTTCATTCCCAAAGATGTTCTACGTGATCTTGCATAAGTTTTATATTTTTACATCTTAAGCTTCAATCTAAGATTCATTTTGAGTTATTTTTGTACAAGTTGCTAACTTGAGGTCAAGACTGTGTGTATGGAATTTATTGATACCCAGTTATTCTGGCTTCATTTTTTTTATTTTTTTATTTTTTTGGTTTTCTTTTTCCCAGTACTGGGGAAATGAACTCACAACCTTGCGCTTGCCAGGCAGGTGCTGTGCCACTGAGCTAAATCCCCAGCCCCTCTGGCTTCATTTCTTATAAACACTTTTTCCTCCATTGAATTTCTTTTTCACCTTTGTCAAAAATCAGGTTGCCATAATTTTATGGGGCTATTTCAGGACTTGCAATTTTGTTGCATTATCCTATGTATCTATGACATATAAAATATATATATTTGGTCTCTGCTCTTGATTCCAGACATGAAGCTCCTGAACCCTTGTAGTTTTCTGAGTAGGGGGAGTGATAGAAGCATGTGTGGTCTTTAACTGCACACATAGTTCTTCTAACCCTTAGAATTTCAGATCATTTTATTTCTACCCTACAGGCCCAAGTTAACAGAAGTATAAGTCTTCTATGATACAGATGCTATCCAGGACACTCAAAAGAGAAACAGTTTCCCTGTATAAAGGCC
>NW_004955414.1:25812329-25823503 GCF_000276665.1 Chinchilla lanigera
GAGGTTAAACTTGTATTTCAATGTGATACTGTGATATAGAATAAATGGACTTGTCCCCAGTTATTGGCACAAAGCCTCAAAAATCCTTACCATTCCCTGAATGATAGCAGCATCTTACTCCTAACATTTGATTTTCTAACTTGAGAGTGTCTAAAACTCATGAATCTTTAAATGTGTGTTTCTATGATGGGGTGGGAGACAGGAGGAATGTGGGAGAGTGGTGGCAGGCAGGGCAGAAAGATCCTGCACAGCCTTAGGAGGAGCACCGTTTCTCTGTAGAAGCAACAACAATATAGTAGGGATAATTTTAGAGCTACCCTCTGATCTCTGAAGAAGAGAGAGAGGTCAGAGGTTGAGTTATTCACTACTGACCAATGATTCAGCAATGGACTGAAAGTACAGTGTTCGGGATTGAAGCCAGGATCTCATAGATGCCAGTCAAGTCCTCTACCACTGAGTTATACCCTATAACAGTGGTGGTGAAGCTATGAAAATTGTGTCACACAGGGCTGTTTGTATCAATGAAAGTTCTAAAAGGTTCACCATCACTGCATTATAACCATTTAATCAATCATGCCTATATAATGAAACCTCCACAAATACTACAAAAATACAGCTTCTGAGAGATTCTGGGTTGAACATATGAAGGTCCTGAAAAGGGCACAGTAAATCCATGGTCCTCCTCCATACATGACCCAATATCTTTTGCGTTTGGTTGTCCCTGAATTGTATCTAATAAACCATTTTCTATAGTTTCCCTGAGTTCTATGCATGTTATGGCTTCTGTCTAGATGGCCTCATCTGGTCATAGGTGGGGCTTTTCAGAGGTGGTTAGATCTAGAGTGTGTGATGCTAGAATTAAGTGTGTGATGCTGGGATTAAGGGTGTGTGATTACTAAATTAGTCCACTGACTACTTTAGCACAGTTCTAGGGATGGATAATGGGAAGGCTCACCTTGAGTCTGAGTGCTACCAACCCTAAATATGTGTAGCCTGGATGAAATATAAGGGACAGAAAAAGGACTGCTGCCATCACTTGTTGCTTCTTTCCTTTCTTCTGCCTGCCATGAACTGTTTCTCCTCTGTGATTCCTGTCATGCCACCCTGCCTTGAAGCCAGATAGCTGTGAGCTGAAACCTCTGCAAATAGTGAGCTACAATAAACCTTTCCTCCTTTAACTTTGGGTGTCAGGTATTTTTGGCTCAGCAAAAAGAAAGGACAGATTTGGTACAGAGAGTACGGTTGCTGCTCTGACTGTACTTGGCCTACTTGACCATGTGTTTTAGGAGCCTTTGGAACTTGCTTGTAGGGGTAGTGTGGAAAGGTTTGGAGATGCCAGCTGAAGAAGCAGCCCTGAAGTGCTTTAAAATGTAGTTGATGGGAAATTCCAGTCAAATGCACCTGTGAAAGACCAGGTTCAGGAGGTTTCTGTTAGGGAAAAGGACTGTACGGGCTGTTGGACTCTAGACTACCTGTATTATACCTTGGCAGAAAGTTTGTCTGCATTCTGCTTGTGGCCACAGACTTTGCCTGAGACTGAAATGAAGGGTGGCAGATGAATTCATTTTGCAAAAGAGATTTCAAAACAGTCTAATGCTGAGGTGGTAGTGTCGCTACTGTTGGGGGTTTTTAGCCAGATCTGTGTTGAGAATCAAGAGCAAAGAGCCCAGCAGAATGATTTAAAACATTTTTAGTTAGGCCAGAAAGGAAGCTTCAGTAAAGCTATGGACTGCAAAGAGACAGCAGGGGAGAACTTGGTTGCTGAGAAGGAACATGAAAATGGAAAAGATGGCCTTAAGACATTATGAGAAACAGCAGGACTCCAGTCTTTACAAAAGCCTCAAGATCGCAAAGGCGAAAGAATTTGCCTCAGAGCACCATGTTCCAGAATGGCAGCAGCCCAGAAAATTTGTTCCTTGGGACTGGATTCAGAGTGCTCAGAAATCCTTGCACTAGATCCCTACAGCCAAGAGACAATAGCCTGGCTACTGCTCCACTTGGCAGCAGACCTTGGTGTCATGCATGTTGTGCTAGTTTTAGATGTATGCAAAATGCAAGAGTTGTGGGGTCAGAAAGCTTCCACTAAGATTTCAGAAGACCTGGGAGGCTAGGCAGTGTGCTCCTGAGAGTGCAGTTTGTGAAGCTGTGAGTGTGAAGCTGAAGATGCAGCAGAGGTCCTAGAAGGTTGGAGAAGCCAGGAACATGGACTGTCTGATGCAAGATGCAAAGAGCAAAGTGGGCCCAGAAGAGAAGCTGTGGGAGCTACAACATTCTGCAGTGGTACAGGGGTGGAGCCACCTAAGCCCTTTGGAGTTCAGGTCTTGCCAGAGTGCCTTGGATACTGTACATGGAACTATAGGATTTAATGTTTGCCCTTCTGGATTCTGCACTTGTTTTGGTCCCATTCCTTTCTATCTCCCTATTTGGAATGGGAATGTTTACCTTCTACCATTGTATGTTAGAAGTGTTTAACTTTCTTTTCATTTGTAGTGGGGCTTGCAGCTCAGAGTTTGTCTTACATCTCAGAAGACACTTCAGACTTGAACTTTTCAATAGTGCTAAAACTGTTAGGACTTTGGCAACTGTTAGAAATGGACTAAATGCCTTCTGCATAAAGGCATGTGCATGAGTCTTTTGGGGGCCAGTTGTGGAATGTTATGGCTTGTGTCTAGATATCCCCCACAAGGCCTCATGAGGTCATAGGTGGGGCTTTCAGAAGTGGCTGGATCTAGAGTGTGTGATGCTGAGGTAAAGTGTGTGATACTGGGATTAAGAGTGTGATACTGAGATTAAGTGTGACTACTAAATCAGTCCATAGACTGGTTTACCATAGTTCTGCATGTGGATAATGGGAAGGCCTACCCTGGGGATGAGTGCTAACCATCCTAAGGGTATGTAGCCTGCATAGAATATAAGGGACAGAAAGAAGGCTGCTGTAGTCACTTGTTGCCTCTTTACTACTTCACTGCTTTGCTGCCTTCTGCCCACCATGAACAGTTTCTCCTCTGTGATACCTCTGGCCTTGGAGCCAGCCAACTATGGACTAAAACCTCTACAAACTGTGAACTAAAGCAAATCTTTCCTCTATTAACTTTAGATGTTGAGTATTTTTCCTCAGCAATGAGAAAAGTAACTAAAACAGTGAGCCACTCTACAGCATTATCAAACTTAAAGAGGGAGTCGTGGAAACCTCGAGGAGTGAGGTCTACTTCACTCCTGTGAAACAGGACTTAATTTAATAGCCAGTTGGTGAGAAGTATGGGCAACAACTTGGATTCATAATTGACATCTGAAGAGGGATGAGGTCAGTCTTATGGGACTAGGCTCTTAACCTGCGAGGTTTGTGCTAATACCAGAAAGATAATGCCAGAACTAAAGTGAATTGTAGAAAAACTAGTCTACGTCCACAGTTGAAAATTGGTTGGTGTAGGAAATATTTCCAATACATCTGTTGTCAGAAGAGCACTATACTGTTTGTATAGAAAAACAATCTGTTTTTTCTTCTTATTCACAGAATTTTACTTAAAGGCAAGTAACTCAGTCTAGAGATGTGCATGTCTTTACTGTATGGCAAACACAAAAATATATAATCTCCTTTTACCAAATACACACTTAAATCTATACCTGTAAAAAAAAAAAAGCACAAAGCTTATGCAGTGGTCGCAGTATCAAGTTTTACATTCAGAGGCTTATTACAGTATTTCCTGGTACCCAGTTTCATAGCTCTCCTCATATCTACAAGTAAGTATAGGACAGGAAATCCTATCAAAAAGCATATCTTAGTAAAGCATTTATCCAGTTTTCCAACAAGATTCCTGGCTAATGTGTAATCTCAAATATAACCTTAAAAACAGTCAAATCAATCTTATATAAAACTTGTATTCATCAAGAAACTTTAACACAGACATCCTGAGCCTTGAGGTGTTTGACTTAACACTGGATATTAATATTCAGGTTAGAAAAAACAATAAGAGTTATAATCCCCTTTTAAGTTTTTAAGCCTGCAACACTCTTTCCTTAAAACATCATTCCTATAGATTTCAGCATATATTTATTTCAAATACTGAAATTCTGAAAAGGAAGCAAATACTGAAGTTACCATTAGCAAAAAGATAATCTGTATCACAGATATGAGCTATACTATTTCTCAACATTTTTAAAGACATTTTCCTTAGCAAAAGACTGATACAGAAATGCAAATCTGTAACAAAGTACTGCAAAAAGACAACTGACTATACCATTTAGTTGTAAGTTAATTTCCATACCAGCTACAAATTTAGAAATATAGTTTAGCTTTGTATTTTTCAGTATTTGACAGAATTCTGTTGTCAGGTCCTCTTATAGTGTGAAATGAATACAACTGGACTCACAAGAAAAACACCATGGCAGAAAGTACATGTGTGATAAATACAAGAAAAAAAGCACTCTGAACACACTCTAGAAAGATGGGATGATACAAAAAGAAAAAGTTACATAAAGATCTATAGATATTTTCTAAATACTTTTCCACACTCAAAAAATCTTTGTGTTCTCATGGCACATAGAAAAAAGGTATAATTAAATCTACTGATGAAGTGGAGAAACAGGAACTCTTCTCCACTGCTGGTGGGAATGCAGACTGGTGAAACCACTGTGGAAATCAGTTTGGAGATTCCTCAGCAAACTAGTTCTAGAGGTCCCATTCAACCCAGCTATTCCCCTTCTGGGTATTTTCCCAGATTTGAAAACATCATATAACAGTGATCTATGTGCACCCATGTTTATAGCAGTGCCATTTGTAATTGCTAAATCATGGAAGCAACCCAAATGTCCATCCACTGAGGAATGGATAAAAAAAAATTGTGGTATTTTTATATAATGGAATATTACTCAACTATAAAGATAAACTCAAGGCTTTTACAGGTAAATGGTCACAACTAGAGACAATACTCAAGCGAAATAAATCAGACTTGCATGTGTAAGCAATGTATTGTCTCACTAGGGTAAGAACTTGAAAGAGTGAATAAAAATTAGGATGCATGACATTGTGACATTGTGAAACAAAAGGAAACTGCTCAAAAGTAAAGAGCAACTGGGATGAGGGAAAAGAGAAAAGAAAGGGGAAATTATATATATATAATTTCCACAGACTATTTGACTCCATATTATAGATATATAAAATTATATATAATTTATATTATATTATATATTATATACAGGATAGCTAACATAGTTGTACTACTGACTTCTGTTGCTTTACTGAATGGAACAGTTAATGATTAATTATTTGGTCAATCTTGCATGTCTATATTTGTTTTCCTGAGAAACCACTTTGAAGACATCAATATGTAATACAACAACCATTGTTAACTTTCTATCACTTTGTCTGCAATTCAGTATTGCTTGTACTGTTCTTATGCTATTTTGTAAATGGATGTCTGTTTGTTAATATGTTTTCACTCTTTTATTTTTAAAATAAATTTAAGAAAATAAAATTACTATCATAAAAAAAATCTACTAATGAAATATAAAGAGTTATAAACAATTGGACCCTACAGCCTTTGCAGGCCCTTCCTCTGTTATAACCTAAAGTTCTCCCAAATCAAAAGTACAGTACTGTCAAACAACTCAACATCCTACTCAGGACTTTTGCTAAAGCATTATAAATATCTATTCTTTTTGATATACTACAGTTTAAGTTAAGTATCACTTACTATGTTCATGGAGTCTATGAATCAGGAATTCAGACAGCAGAAAAAGGGTATCTTTGTTCTATCATGTCTGCGGCTTCTACTACAGTAATTTAGAGACTGGAGATGAGTCAACAGCCAGGGACCTGAATCATCTGAAGGCTGTTTACTCACACACCTGGTACTTGGACTAGGAGATTCAAAGGCTATGACTGCCAACTCAAGTGCCAACCCAGAGGCTCCACATTGTTTGATGTCCTCAAAGGATGGTGGCTGTGGAAAAGTCAGACTTTTTATATTATGGCTTAAGAGTCAAATAGTCTGTGGCGATCGTGAACCTTTTAGAGCTTTCAATGATATAAACAGCCTACTGTGGTACATTTGCCATAGGTTCATCATCACTGGTGCAAGAGAAAGAGGAACAGCTGGATTACTATTTTTAACCTAGCCTCCATGGTGACACATTTCTGTAATCCCAGTACTCAATGAGGCTGAGGCAGGAGGATGGCTGTGATTTAAAGGCCAGCCTGAGCTACATAGTAAGACCCTATTTCAAAAACTTTTTTAAAAAAGTCCACTTTCCTTTGTCCCAATTAATTATGAGATCACCCTAATTCAAGGCAACCTTGATGAGAAAGGTGTCAAAAAACTTTAGAAATATTTTAAAAAACCACCACAACCTACTACAACCATGCTACAGTTTTACGACAACAAAAAGTCTTCACAAATTCCTCCCAGGCAGACATACATTCTCCCAATTTACTCCTAGTATTTTATAATTTTTCTCAATAATATAACTTGTCATTTGATTGGGAATTTCTAGAGTAAAGGACTTAAAATTCTATATTTCCATTTACAGCACCTACCATAGTGATCTATGCCAGTGTCGTTGGTATATGTGTTCAATATTTATTCTACAACTACTATAAACTATATTAGCCACTACTAATATATAACAGTGAATGAAGCAAACTTTTTACTTTCTACAACACTGGTCTATCAAAATGAAATAGTTCTAATAAAGTAAGTACTCAATAAACAGCTACTAACACAAGTTAATCATAAATGTTCTAAACTTCAGATTCTAATAGGGCTAAAAACATTTACTTCCAGTGAAGAGGTAATAAAGATGGCAATGTGTTGAATACTTAGTATGCTGCCTTGGAATACTACAGGTAATTGAGAATGCTGTTTTCTAAAAGGCACCAAAAATATTAATATAAAATGTCCATTTACATATTAATATAAAATATCATATGTACTTTGCTATATAAAATAGTGTAAGTTTACTGTTATGATAAGTAGACCAAATCTCAGTACCTTCATATAATAAAAGTCTAATATTTGTTCAATAATAATTAGGGGAGGAATCACAGTAGAGAAAAGATACCTTGCACATATTCATTTAGAGGACCAGGTTGCAAAAATCCTGTGAGATCTAGCTTTGAGGACATCATGGAAAGGGAGACGGGGGGTGGGGGGGCATACCCTGCCTTTGCCTTAATATGATTTCTGCTCATATTCCATTGATAAGAAGTATTACATGATTTCACCTTCATATTAGGAACACACACACACACACACACACACACACCCCTGTATGCCCAAGAAAAACAGAGTATCTAATTAAAGCCTAACTAGTTCCTGCTACAGTTCTTTACTCGTTTTTTATTCTTATTCCTACATATGCGAAGCACTCAAGTCTTCTCTAAGGTCTCATCTAGGACAAAAAAATCTAGACTCTCCAGTTCAAACACAGTGGCTTCTTTATCAGGTTTAGATGAAGTTTCTCATAGTCTTACAACCTATGCCCTAAAAATACAAGATATCTGTCCTGTATACCCCCAGACAAAACATGTACCATGAGAAGACAGGGAAGGGGTAACAACATTTAGGAAAGCACAAAAAAAAAGACATTCAGTCAGGTCCACTATTTTCCATTTTCCACCTATCTTCCATTTTCAACAACTAGTAACATGACCCCAACGATGGAAGACAAAGTTTTTACAGTCTGGATGTGGTGGTGTAACCTCACCAACCCCCACAAAGGTTCATGTGCGAGAAACCTGATTGCCAACCTCATAGTATTGAGAGGTGGCAGAATCTTTAAGAGGTAGGCCCCAGTGAGAAGGACTTAAGTCACTGGGAACACCACCCTCAGAAGGTATTAAATCTGGTCACACAGGAGTGAGTTAGACCTCAAATGACTTGATTAGTTGCCCTAAGATTAGGTTATGAAGTGAGGCTACTCCATGTGCTTGGCTTCTTCCACATGTACTGCTCACTGCTCTCACAAGTTCTCCTACCATATAATGTAATATGAGGCCCTCATCAGATGTGGTAATCCAAGGGACTTTTTAGGCCTCCCAAACCATAAATCTAAATAAACCTTGAAGGGGCACATTAGCATTCAACTTATAGTCCCAACACTTGGGAAACTGAAGCAGGAGGATCACTGAAACCTGGCAGTTAAAAGACTAGCCCAAGCAACATAATGAGATCTCATCTCCAATATTAAACAAAAGTGACAACAAAAAATAAACCATTTTTTCTTTATAAAATACAAAGCCTTCTTTATTTTGTTATAACAATACAACACTGACTAAGAAACATGGTACAGAAAGTTTGTCTTGGAAAAGGGAAAATGGTTACAGAAAAATAATTATTCATTCTCTGCCTTGTGACCACCCTTGAATAAAAACTGTGCACTCTTATCTAGGATAAAACCAAAACTATCATTACAAGCAGACCCCCTTTAGCACACAAGTGAGGAATATCAAATAAATACATTCAATAGGTTATTTAGCTATTCAAGTCTGTATTTACATTATAATTCTGGCATAATCATATGGGCTTAATAAAACTGTAAATCAAATACTTAATAACCACTCTTTAAGATTAATGCAGACTGGCATGACTGATTCAAAGTTATGACAGAAAATTCTTACTACTTTTTCAGAGGCAGAATATCATTTTCATTGCCTGGCCAAATTATCAACACAAGTGATTGTCTTGGTCACTTTTCTCCCATTGCTAAGACAAAATACCCGACACCCAGAATTAAGGAAGGAAAGGTTTATTTAGCTGAGAGTTTGGGAGGTTTCAGTCCATAATCAGCTGGCTACAAGGCAGGATGGCATTGCACAGAGGCAACAGTTCAAGGCAGCAGAAGACAGCAAAAACAGCAAGAGAAAAAAGCAGGGAGAACAAGCCTCTTTTTCTCCCTTATATTGTAAGTAGGCTACCACCACCTAGGGAAAGTGTAGTACTCACACTACCTCCTGCCTTCCTCTGGCACAGGATGAGGATGTTTACAAAGTAAGGACCCTGACTCCCTGCTGAGTCACTTAGTTAAACTTCTAAACTTCTCAAGTGAACACAATGTATCAATCATTCCAATGATCAAGATCAATAATTTAAGACTAGTTATTTCTGGACAGTAGGGTTATTGATGGAAGCGGGGGGTACTTATATGTACATTTGGTAGTTAAATGTTTCAACTTATTTTAAATTGGAACATTTGAAAATCTGTTTCAAAGAATAAATTTAAGTTTCCACTACATTTATCTTGTTCAAATAAATATATTATATACATTTTATTGACTAGAAACAGACTGTTAAAGCTAGTTTTTAAGCTGCTCAGGCAGAAATGTTTCACCTAGAAATCACCATGTATTTCGGTTCTACCTTAAGTAAATAGCCCCCATTCTGCACATAAATACAACAGTTCACACTTAAACACTTCGAAGAAAAACTGTTCAAGTACAGCAGTTATGAGATGGAGATATTCAGGGTGTGTGTCCGTGTGACCCTGAACTTGTATAAAAACGTCAACTGCTAGGTAAAAACAAGAACAAGAACAAAATGGGAGGTTAAATGACCAAAAAAAGATAAAGACAGAATAGAGCAATTACCCAATGTATTAAAATTAATAATCACGTGACTTAAACCTTCATTACAGAAACACCAGTCATCAATTTCTTGCAGAATTCCTAGATAACTAAAGTGTTCTACCTAACTTTCCAGCTAAAGGCTGACACGTATTTCCCCTAGAGGAAAGCACAGTTATTTATGTTATCATCAAATCTTACATTCTAAAACACATAACCTCTAACCTTCAAAGACTCAACAGCATTTGAAAATGTCTATATCCAGTATGCATGTATACACACACCATACTTTACACCTCTAAAAATGTCTATGTATAGTTCAAGTAATCTAGTTCTACAAAGGTTCTGTCATGCTGAACAGAAAATTTCCCGACATTTCTTTGCTTACTTAGCCATCTCTCATCTGTATCCTTCTTTTTTCATGGATTAGATAGAAAGGCCAAAAGATTTCACATATTGATATCTTTCACTAGGACTACAATCCTCCCAATGTTGATGGAAGTCAAAGAAATGCCACATTGGAAACAATTTGGACAATATTAAAGTGGTATCCAAACACTGTTATTCCACAGTTTATTTTCTTATGTATAGGAATATTTCCCACTCATACAATTCTATGTACATCACAAAAAATACAACAGAAAACTGGTTTGTGAACAAGTTGGCTAAACCAGGAAATCATAAAAAATGATAAACAGCTCTGACATTTTAATTTTAACTTAAAGCATAAATGTACATCACTTTACCATAATGAGAAAGGTTTAGATTGTTTAAAAGAAATGTGATTATTTGATGGATATTCATTCTATCGTTTTATCATAATTTAAATGAAGTATTGAATATTTATGGACTATGCAGCTCTGTACACCACAGAAATTTCTATTTTTAAAGATAATTTTAATCCCTCTTCCTTTTCATATTTAGATCCATCTATCATCACTATGTGTATGACCTCTATATCCCTTTTAATTTTGTGTTTCAACTAATCCTCATTGCTACAGTATTACATGTCATCTTTATTAAACAGAAATAATTTTATAGATAGCAGTTAATAAATTCTAGTTTTAGTTTCTTTTGCAGTTCATGTTTTTTTATAGCACACTCAAACTCATTCATTGATTTACTATAAGATTTAGTAAAAACTAAGCTGGGAATTCTATTTGTGAGAACTATGTGTAATGTTAATAACTTTAAAAAATAGCTCTACAATGACTTTTCAAATAAACTAATAAGTCTTCCAATTTTGTTCTTTTCAAAGTTGTTTTTGCATATTTTGTGATCTTTGAATGTCGACTGAATTTGAATTCCAATACTTTGGTGCTAATATGTACAAAAACTATTCATTTTCTCATATTTATCCTGTATCCTGCAACTGCCTAGAACTCATTAGTTCTAGTAATGTTTGGAGATTCCTCAGGATATTTTACACACAAGTTTGTTTTATCTCCTCTGTGTTTCTTTCCCTTTTTTCCTCCCCATGAAATAATCTGGATATTTTCTCCTTACTTTTAGATCATTGACAACACCTAATGTGTTTCTAAGTCAATCCTCTAAGTTTTACTAATTTCAGTTACTCTAATATTTTTCAGGGTTTTTTTTTTTTTTTTTTTTTTTT
>NW_004955414.1:25825350-25833119 GCF_000276665.1 Chinchilla lanigera
TACATCCCAGAAGCCCTTTACTCTTCGGTGGTTTCCTATCATTTCACAGTGCCTATCATACCTCCGAGTTTAAATTAACTCTTTCAAGTTTTACACTAGTGACACAATGCGGTGCTTGCACATGTATGTTTGATTTATTTCACTTATAAATACAGGATTATATAACAAACTCATACTTTGTGGAGGACCACTGGATGGATGGCTCTCCTTGAAGGAAAACCATTTGTCTTCATTCTAGCTAAACCTTGCCCTAATTTCATGCATTGATATGTACAGAGCTGGCTAGGATTATACTCTACCCCCTCAATTGGCTTTAAGCAACGCAAATGGGTCTAGCCTAGGCGCTGAGGTGTAGCCTTTGAAGCAATGTAACAGGTCAGTGATGCCCTGCCTAGAGCTCCCTACTACTAAGTATGAGCTAGGCTGAGAGATTCCTTGCTGAGCTGTAGGCTGGGGTTGAGCCTCCAGAAAAGAGGCCCTGATCTCCCAGGGCAGGAAAGCCAGACATCAAAGCTGAGGCAACCACTAAACACAAGATACTTCCTCAAATTGTGGTATGCAGATTCCTCCAAACTTAGTGGTTACCTGT
Organism: Chinchilla lanigera; assembly: GCF_000276665.1. Classification (NCBI taxonomy): domain Eukaryota; kingdom Metazoa; phylum Chordata; class Mammalia; order Rodentia; family Chinchillidae; genus Chinchilla; species Chinchilla lanigera. The sequence continues at coordinate 25,825,940 of NW_004955414.1, forward strand.
TACCAGAATCTCTTTCTGTATACCTCTCTCTGCATTTTGCAGAGGTGCTATTGTGCCTCCTACCCAGCCCAGTTCACAGAACTCACGTACTTCCCACAGTCACTCAATCCCAAGCCACTCCTCTCTTCATAAATTAATAAAACCCAGGTTCAGCCTTTGGTAGGGCTTTTGTTCCAGTTAGCCACTGTTCGAACTGGACTTAGGATCCTCTGACTCCCCACAACTATAAATATGTCTATTCTTGCAATGAGTTGCACTGAAAGTAGTAGATTGGAATTTACTTACTAAAATTCCAGTAACTTTTCCCTGGGATTACACATACAAACTCCTCCAGACTGCAACAAGGCCAGAGCCAGCTAGCTATAGTACTTCCATTATTTTTCAATTCCATCTTATTCTAAAATACAGTAACTTTTAAAATATCTTCATAAGTTTATTTTTTATGCCAAATGGTGTTTTTACATTACATAACAGTTACAAATAGGGAAAATTACCAAGAACTCTATACTGTTGTATCTTTAAAAAATTCAACTAGTCCAGTTATCAGATCATTTACTTAGCATCAGCTGGAAACATAAAACCCATTTCTACCTAGTATTCACCCTTCAAATGCCAAAACTAAAAAAACAACATGAAACGAAACATTAACACTAACCTAATTCATTTGGAAAGTTAGTTTTTCTAATATTAAACATTACTTCTTACCAAAAAAAAAAAGCATTGCCCCATGGCCCTCTAAATATTTTAAAATATGATATAACAAGTTTAAATTTCACCACAGATAAATGTAATTTTGTTTTGTAGTGCTAGGGGGCAAACCTGGAACCTCATACATGCTAGATATGAACTATATGCCCCAGCCCTTAAATGGAGGTTCTTTAAGTGTAACTACAAACCACCACTCATCTATAATCATAACTCAATTCCATTTGTAAAAATAGTGATATTTAAAACAAAAGAATTCATAAATTCCTTTATCTGATATCATCAGCTGGTCATAAATAAAGCTTACTTAAATTACCTTCTTCTATCTCCTATTGACTATCCCTTGGTCAAAACTTCTCTTGTAGGTATGTAAGTCAATTCTGCATACAATGTATAATGTGCAAGAGTGTTGAAAGGTGGGAATACTAGAAAAAGTTTATGTGTATTTTGAGCTCCTTCTGGAAATTTATTTCTTTCTTCAGGTCTTACCCTAATGGAAAGGAAAATTAAGACCACTAGGTAAAACAGAATTAAGAATTTAGAATTTAAACTATGAGTACTAAATAAGGTTCTCATTTTGGTTTTTAAAAGCTCAATTATATAACTGTCTTACGGGGAAAGTGTATCTTAATAAAGTCTTAATGTAAACAAAGCCACAAAATACTGAAATATAAATTTTCTATCATCATCTCCCCACAATGCATAAATTTTTACAATCAGCCAGAGATGAGAATAACTTGTAGGCATCCCAGAAGTCCAGTGAGAACATTCATCACATAACTGGAAAAAAAAAAGAAAGAAAAATGTCCCAAGAATAGACATATTAAAGAGGTAAAATATGTTTTCTTTATATCAACCCTCCCTAAAGGTGGCAAAGCTCAATGCCAAGAGATGTCTTCAGCCCATGATTCTTCCGAGAGGGGACAGTGTCAGCACAGAAGATGAGTAACGAGATTCCAGTTATGCACGATGCTCCCCAAGAAGTCCACCTTTTTCTCATCCCATCCAAAATACGGAAGGGCAAAGTACAGCTGTGTAGCTAGGAGAAGTTGAAAGTAGAGAAAAAAGGCAGAGATTTATTCAGAACTTGAAACTCAACAAAAGGCCCACATTCTACTAACTGTATCATGGACTCCATTTTTTAAAAGCTCATCTATGGCCATGTTGGACACCTGACTGGTATACCTCTCCTCATCTGGACATGAATGTCTCCTATACCTCACTGGTTGCCTCTCTATATGTACTTCCCAGATAGTATGTGTGAGCCTTTGTAGATATTCTTGAGTTCAAACACAGTTAACTGGTTCAACTCTGCTAACTCAGGAGAGAATATTAAAGGACACCACCCTAAAGAAAATAATCTGGAGGTTCTCCAAACTCAGACTATCTTCATGAGACCAAAAAAGGGCACAGAAGCTTAAATCTGCCTCGAGGGGGAACAAGAGAGATGGTATCAGAACATCTGGCAGACCAGCAGCCAGGTTGCAGAGAAAAGTCCAAAGCAGTGAAGCAACAACAAAGAGAATATGAGACACTGTTTCCTGAGGGGCCACTTAGAGCCAACAGTTGGTAAGTGAGGTGAACTGGTGGCGCTGTGCTTCAGCAAACAGACAAATGGTACAGAGGCTGCCATTTTATTCCAAAGGACTCAGGATAAACTGCAGCAGCAGTCCCCAGTTGCTTCACTGCCAAGGTCCTGGACTGGAATGAGGAAAGAGACATCCAATCATAGTAAACTGCCCACAGGTATGAAGCAAACTAGAGGGAATTCTGCTGACAGGTAGGGGCTGCAATCACCTAGACTACACTCTAGTGGCCACCAAAAGAAAGTCTTACCCATAAATATAAAGGACTGGAAGCATCCCCTTAGTCTGCAACCAGTAGAGCAGCCGTGGCCCAGCAGCATAAGCAGATAAGAAGCCTTGGCCTGTAGTGGGACAAGGGCACACTCCCTGCCAACGAACAGCATGTAAGAGGAGTCAGTGGTGTAGAAGCTGTGCAAAGTTCAGAGCGAGTCAACTGCACACAAGTCTGGAAGCAACTCTGCGCTTTTCCCACCCGAGGGTGCAATAGCAACTGAGAGAGCTCTGTAGAGACAAGCATGGTAAAATAAAAAAAGTGGATATCCAGAATGTTGAATCAAGAAGATATAAAAATTCTAAATAACCCAGTATCTTTCAATAAAATTGAAAATGTAATTAAAAACTTACCAACAAAGAAAAGCCCAGGTCCTGATGGACTCACTGCTGAATTCTTCAAGAAATTTAGAGAAGATATATTTACTAATGCTGACACTGTGATGAAATTGAAAAGGAAGCAATACTTCCAAAATCATTCCTGGAAGCAAGTATTACCCTGATACCAAAACCAGAGAAGGACCCAACAAAAAAGAAAACTACAGGCCAATCTCCCTAATGAACATAGACACAAAAATCCTCAATAAGATACTGGTAAAGAGAATGCAGCAAATCATTAAGATGATTATATACCATGACCAAGGAGATTCATCCCAGAGATGTACGAATCGAAGACAGGTAGGTGTAGGCAAAGACTTCACAAACAAAACCCTGATTGCACAGGAAATACTACAGAGAATTTACTGGGATCTCATCCTATTAAAAAACTTTTGCACACCAAAAGAAATCACCAACAGAGTGAAAGGACCCACAGAATAGGAAAAAAATTTTAGCCAGTTGTCCCTCAGACAAAGGACTAATAACCAGAACATATAAAGAATTAAAAAATCAGATCCCCAAATTTAAAGACCCAACCAAAAATGGGCATCTGAGATGAATACACACTTCTCAAATGCAGAAATACAAACACCAAATAAATATATGAAAGAAATGTTCAACATCACTGGTCATTTAAGAGATGCAAATTAAAACAACACTGAGATTCCATCTCAGTCCAGAAAGAATGGCTATCATTAAGAAATCAACCAATAACAAATTCTGGAGGGACTATGGGGAGAAAGGAACCCTTTTCCACTATTGGTGAGAGTGCAGACTGGTACAACCATTGTAGAAATCAGTGTGGGGATTCCTCAAAAAACTAGGAGTAAAGGTCCCATTTGACCCAGCTATTCCTCTTCTGGATATCTTCCTGGAAGAATTAAAACAATACCACATCAATATATATGCACTCATGTTTATAGCAGTACAGTTTATAATAGCTAAATCTTGGGAACAACCAAATGCCCATCAATCAAAGAACAGATAAAAAACATGTGGTTTTTTTGATACAATGGAGTACTACTTAGCCATTAAGAAGGGTAAACTTGAGACATTTCTAGGTAAAGGGATGCACCTTGACACTATACTCTTAAGTGAAATATCACATTGTCTCCCTGATGTGAGAAACTAAAACAGTAAATAGGGATCAAAATGTACAACAGATATTGTGAAGTAGGAAGAAATTATTTGAAAGAAAAGAGGAACTAAGGAGGGAGAAGGCAGAAATGAAGAGAAAAACAATGAAAGAAGGATAAAATGGAAACGAAGTTTTATAAATAAGGAAGGGAAGAGGAGTTGAGGGGAGGGGAGGGGTTGCGGGGGAAAAAAAGAGGAAGCAAGATATATCACATAAACTGGGCATGGTGGCACATGCCTGTAATCCCAGCACTCAAGAGGCTGATGCAGGAGGATCGTTGCGAGTTTGAGACTAGCCTGAGCTATAAAGTGAGCTCAAGGCCAGCCTAAACTGCAGAGCAACACCCTGTCTCAAAAAGACCAAAAAATAAAAAATAAAAGGTATCATATATAGGTACAAATTCCCTACAATAAATATAATTATTATGTATATCTAAATTGTACCAATAAAAAAAAAAGAGTCGATACCAGAGAACTCTGAGTCTTTATCCTGGATAATTAGTTTCTCTCCAGAGGCAATCAGTAAGGACCAGTTCTTCAAATGTGAAGACAGCAAAGCGAGATTTCAGAGAAGGTAGAAAAAATTTTTGAAAAGGAAACATGACATTACCAATTTGTGCCAAGTGAAAATGAAAATACAACATACATATATACAACAAAATCAATTGTAAAAATTAAGTTTATAGCAATAAATGCCTACTTTGAAAACATCAATACCAATATAAATAACTTTATGCCTCAAAGAATTAGAGGAGAAAAAAATAAAGCCCAAAGCCAGGAGAAGGGAGGAAATAAATATTAGAGCACAAATAAATGAAATACAAATTAATATAACAAAAAACCGAATGAAACTAAGGTACTGTTTCAAAAAGATTAACAAAGAAAGTCATTAGCTAAACAAAAAAGTCCAAATATTCAAAATCTGAAATAAAAGAGACATTACAATTGATACCAAAGAAACATAAGAAGATCATGAGACAATTATATGTAAACAAACTTGATAACTTAAAAGACATGTATAAATTCCTAAAAACATAGGAATTAAATCATGAACAAATAGAAGACCTAAGCAGATGAATGACAAGCAAGAAGACTGTACCAGTAACAAAAAATTCCCAAACAAAGAAAAACCTAGCACCAGATGGCTTCACTGGTGAATTCTAGAAATATTTTTTTCTTTCTTTAGTGATGCACTGGGGATTGAACCCAGGCTTCACACAAGCTAAGCAAGTGCTCTACCACTAAGCCAAATCCTCTAGGGCATCTACCAACATTTTAATACTAATCATTCTCAAATGCTTCCAAAGAAGTTGAAGAGAAGGAAAATGTTTCAAACTCATTTTATAAGGCCAGCATTACTCTCACACCAGTGCCAGATAAAAAGGAAAATTATAAAACAATATTCTTTTTGTACATACATACAAAATATTCAACAAAATTTTAGCAAACAATTCACATTAAAAAGATCATACAACATTCCTGTGGGATTCACTGTATGCATGCTACAATGACTGAACAGAAATAAATCTGATATATCACATTAACAGATGAAGGATAAAAACATATGATCATTGCAATGGACATACAAAAAGCATTTGACAAAATCCAATATCCTTTAATGATAAAAATCTTTAAACAAACTAGGTAGAGAAGGAATGCACTTCAATATAATAAAGGAATATACTTCAATATAATTAAAGCCATGTCTGTCAAACCCATCGCTAACAAAACAGTCAGTGGTGAGAGCTGAAACAAACAATCAAAGTCATCACAAAGATGTCCACTCATTACTTCTATTCACGGACTGCAAGTCCTAGCCAGAGGAATAAGTCAAGAAAAAGATATAAAAGGCACATAAATTGGAATGAAAAAGTCAGTTTGCAGATGACACGATTTTATGCAATAGAAAGCCCTAAAAACTCCACCAAAAATGTGTTAGAACTATTACACATATTCAATAAAATTGCAGGATATAAAAGGACCATATAAAAGTCAGGTGTGTTCCATATACTAACAAACTATCCAAAAATAAATGAAGGGTCTAATTCTATCTGTGACAGCACCAAGAATAATACAGTATTTAGTAATAAATTCAATCAAGGAGATAAAAGACTTTTCATTGGAAAACTATAAAACACTGGTAAAAGAAATTTAAATAATGGAAGATTTCCTATGCTCACAGACTAAATGAATATTGTTGAAGTAACCACACTACCCAAATGATCAACAGATTCAATACAATTTCTCTGTTGTGTCTTTGAAATAAAAACTCAGAGTTTAAAACCAACTGGTTGGAGCAGTAACTAAAATAGCACTGCTTTCTTTTCCAGTCAAAAAAGAGTATCAGTCGAGAAACACATTATTTTAGGGATACCTTTGAATTCATTTCTTTCTTCCCTACTTCCATCACTTCCTTCATCACTGTCAGAAGTTTGGTAGGTAAATTATCAGAACCAAAATAAGAGTGACATCACCACTCCCAGACTCCAACCCTGCCAAATTCTATCATTCTTATTTGGCATACAGTTAAATATAGCAGCTTATTAAAAACTTACACTGAATGGACAGAGATGGATATACATAGCTTATTTAAATGGGGACAGGTGGAGGAAAATCAAAGAAGAGATGCTTTTCCAGTTGAGTCTTTAGAGTCTGAGAAAGCAAACTGCTTACTATAGATTTCAGGAGAACACAAGGAAATGTATGTGGGTGGCAATGACCATAAAATGTGTAGGATAGTCCAAAGGACCAGATAAATACTTTGAAGAGCAAAGCTAATGTTATGAAGTGAAGACTAGTAGGGAAAAAGTGAAAAGTAAAGTAAGAGCTTAGCACTTAAGCTAAGATGCAGTATCTAGATGAGGGTGACAGCAGTGGGAAATAAACATTTTTAATATGGCATTTTACAATTAATCGAAAAAGAATTTTAATCACAGTAATAAAACATTTTCAAAGACCTCCTCTACCTTTTCTACACATTTGAAAAGGCAGGTAAAGCCTTGGGGGGGAGGTGCATTGCTAGGGATTTAACCCAAGACATTTACCCTGAGCTACTTTTTCAGTTTGAAACATAGTCTCTCCTTAGCTCTCTTCCCGCCGCCCGC